>NW_028143087.1:0-309000 GCF_977018435.1 Lepisma saccharinum
CATAAACAACTGACTACCATGCTAAAGGTCCCGGGTTCGATTTCCGGCCGGTTCAAATCCGGGAACTTTTCTAACGATGGAAGCGGCCCCGGCATCCACCCAGCGTCGAATAACATGGGTACCTGGGGGGGGTAAAGGCGGTCAGGGGCGTGATGCTGATCACATCACCCCCATTCATGACCAGATCAAGAAAGTGTGGGGCGTTACCCCCACACCCCCTATACGCCTTCATGGCATGGTGCTATGCACAGGGGAGCACTTTACTTTTAGCACTTTATGATAAACAAGTGCCCAATAAGAACAGCCTGCCAAACCAAGAAGGAATGATTACAGTTCTCCATAACAATGTACAGAGCATTTCTAACAAAATTGACCAACTGGAAATAATGCTAAGTGAATGTGCACCAGATATATTTGTAGTCACTGAACATGGTCTCAGGTCTGAAAATTATAAATTATGCACAATTACAGGTTACAATCTACATGCAGTTTACCACAGGTCAATTAAAAAAAAAAGTGGTGGCACTGCGATCTTCATCAAAAGTAGTGTACAAAATATCAAAAAGTGTTAAATCTTGACAAATACTGTATGGAAAATATACTAGAAGTTAGTGGTGTAGAGCTTAATATAGGATTAGATACATTTATGATTATAGCAGTATACAGATCACCAAACAGTGACATAAATCTATTTATAAATGCTTTGGACAACATGCTAAACCATCTGACAAAACAACATAAACTATTAATAGTTGGAGATATAATCATAGATCTTTTAAAACAAGATGCAAACAGTGCTTATTACTTGGATACCTTGAAGTCAAACAACCTAACTCAAATAATTGAAGAACCAACTCGAATAACAGAAAGTACAGAAACCCTAATTGACCATGTAATAACAAACATACAATCAAATCACATTAAAGCTGAAGTCCTACATATGCTTATCTCTGACCACATGTCTCAAAAAATGACAATACAAGGAAAAAGGTTAGAATATTCAAAAAGTTACACAATAGAATTTAGGGATACATGTGAGCAAAATATAGATTATCTTAAATACCTCTTACATCAGGAAAATTGGATAGACCTTTACCAACTAACTGACACAAATGATATCTGGGAATTGCTAATGAGCCACTTAACATATTATTTAATGTGGCTTGTCCCAAAACAACAAAAATAATATACCTAATAGAAAGAAAGTGCCACTAACAGACGAACGTATACTTTGGAAAAGTAATATAAAAAATTTAGAATTGCAAAAGACACTAAGCACCAGGAAAAGTACAAAAATCTAAAAAAAAACTATTCAAGAAAGCCATAAAGAAGGAAAAATCAAATATTTTCAGTAAACAAATAAAAAAGTCTGTTAATAAACAAAAAGCAATTTGGAAAATTGCAAACAATCACGGTGTATCAAACACAAACAATGATAAAGCAAACATAAAAGTCATTGAGGATGACACTGAAGTAATTAACCCAAATATCATATGTAACATATTCAACAAATATTTTATAAACTTGACCAACACAAACCGAGAGAATGAAAATAATGACAAAACACTAGAGATCCCAACACACAAAAATCGGCCAAACAGTATATATATCCCAGAAATAAGTGCTGATGAACTAAAAAAAAAAAAGTCATACAAGGTTTAAAGAACAAAAAATCGCAGGAACCTGATGAATGGTCAGCTGAACTTATTAAATCCTGTTCAGAATCTATTATAGAACCCCTGCTGTATGCAATCAACAATTCAATAAAAAATGGTGCATTCCCCAAAGTTCTAAAAAACAGCACAGTGAAAATATTCAAAAAAGGAGCTGAAACAGACATTGAGAACTACAGACCTATTTCCCTAACATCTACTTTTTCAAAGGTACTTGAAAAAATTATATCAAATTATATTATAAAGTTTTGTAACAAATATAACATAATAAACGGAAATCTGCATGGATTCCAGAAAGGGAAATCAATAAACACAGCTCTAGCACAGTTAATAGATTACATAAGAGAAACATTAAGAGAAACACGAAGCTGCAAACACTATATATCTAGATCTTTCCAAGGCATTCGACAGGGTAAAACATGACTTGCTTATGGTCAAACTAAGCAGCATAGGAATGACAGGGACAGCTTATGAACTTATCCAATCTTATCTGCAGGGCAGAATGCAAATTACCCAAATAAGGTACAACATACATGGTATATAGTCACTAACTTTAAATCACAAAGTAGGAAAGTGTTAATGGGAGTACCCCAAGGATCAATCCTGGGGCCCTTGCTCTTTATCCTGTACATAAACAATGTACCAGAATACCCAAACACAAAAATTATCACCTATGCAGATGACACAACCGTGCTTGCCAGAGGCATCGACCCTAGAAAGCTTGAAATACACTCTTTTATCACCATAAAATAACTGGCACAGTACCTGGTTTCACACGGATTAATAATAAACAACAATAAAACAAAATTTATGATATTCAATACAATCCAAAACATGGATTTTGAGTCACAAACACTATGCATAGAGAATGTGCTCATGGAAACTGTATCTTCAGTAAAGTTTTTGGGAATAACACTAGATCAAAAATTAACGTGGGAAGAACAAATTAACAACATCTGCAGTAAACTATCATCTAATCTATACCTGCTAAAACAAATGGCTCAATATAATTTAACAGAAATTAACAAATGCATATATTATGGTCTAATTTACCCCTATGTTGAATATGGCATAATAGCGTGGGGTGGATCATCTTATAATAATACTGTCAGAATACTGAGACTTCAAAAGAGAGTACTTAGAATAATGTACAAACTAGGCTATGGGGAATCTTGCAAAGAGTTAGTTATTCAGGGAGAAACAAATAATGACAACCCTACTGAAAATTCTGTCTACTGTTTTCAGTAGATCAATGGATGTTTTGAAACATCTACTGTTTTCAGTAGATCAACTGTAATGCTACTATTTTTAGTAGGCTACTTTTTTCAGTAGATCAACTGTAATGCTACTGTCTTCTACTGTTTTTAGTAGGCTACTGTTTTGTTTTCACTAGCTGAACTATACTGCTAATGTTTTCTACTGTTTTTAGTAGTAGCCCAACTGTTTCTACTGTTTTCAGTAGATGAACTGTGCTGCTAATGTTTTCTACTGTTTTTGGTAGTCCAACTGTTTCTTCTATCTTAAGTAGTTGAACTGTATTCTTAATGTTTTCAGTAATATAATTGTACAACTAACATATTTTATTGTGTTCAGTTTATTGCTGTATGAAAACAGTACTCTTGTCAGTAATGAAAATTTTCTTATCTATACAACTGAAAATGCAATGGAATAATCGTATAAACAACTAAAGTAAATGTATGATAAAGCATGTGGAACGTGCTACTTAAAAATGCGTTTACACAACAAAGAAATCAAATAAAGTGAACACGTTTCTAAGTGTGTAGCTTCATTGTGGTTAACGCACTTGTAGAAAATTGAAAAACATACTCTTTTATACATAAGTTGATATATTGTTATTCCTATATTCACATGAAAACAGCAAAAAAAAAAAAAAAAAAAAAATAGTTTAAATGAAGACCTGACCTTCAATGCTTGAAAAATCAAAACAAACAAACACTGCCCAGCTGGAACATTCTATTGGTTCCAATTGAAATTTCAATTGGTTTCAACTGGAATGAATCAGACTATCGGAATGCATTGGTTTTAATCAGAATCTCAACTGAAACCAATTGGTGAATTGTATCCAATTGTAAGTTTGTATATATTGTAGAATCAATATGTTATAAATTCATTTATTGACTCAAAGCATAGGTGGTTTAATTCTTGACACCACATTTCCTGTGATTTATGAGTTCATTCGAAAAACAGCACACTTGAACTGAATTTGTTCTGAATTCTAATGCATACTACTGAGCTCAGATTTATCTTAATAAATACCTAAGAAGAGCTCTTTCTTAAGAACGAAC
Organism: Lepisma saccharinum; assembly: GCF_977018435.1. Lineage (NCBI taxonomy): Eukaryota > Metazoa > Arthropoda > Insecta > Zygentoma > Lepismatidae > Lepisma > Lepisma saccharinum. Next base: position 3,980 of record NW_028143087.1, read on the forward strand.
TCGACCTTAAAGGGGGTAGTAGTTAGAATAAATGTTCATATTAGTTCTTGTTTTTGCAATATGAAATTTCCATGGTTATTCTTATGTGTATATAATGCAATTGGAAAAATGAGCAATCTTTTGATAACTAAGTCAGCCTCGACAGTGTTTTGTTTGTTATCACCTTTTCAAGTGTTGTGGGTCAGATTCTTTGTTTAACCTAATTTGTTGCTGTTTTAACATGTATAGAGGAAGAACAACATGTCAATTTATGACTGAAGCAGCATATTTTTCGATTTTCTATAAGTGTGTTAATCACATAAAGAAGCTACAGAGTTATAAACCTGTTCATATATTTGAAAAAGTTTTGTATGTGGAAGTTTACAAATTCCATATGCTTTACCAGAGATTTATTGTTAGTTGTTTTATATGATTTCTACATTGCATTTACAGTTGTATAGATAAGAATTTTTCATATGCAATATATTGAAAACAATAAAATACTTTCCAATAGAAACCAATTCATTACAATTGACCAATTGGTTCCAGTTGGGTGTTGACTACGTTGATCAAAAAATGGATCCTTTCTGCAATTGCATTACACAGATATAATAATAACCATGGAAATTCCATGCTGAAAAAAAATCATTTGATATGATCATGTATTCTGACTGCTTTAAGGTTGAGTTATTTCTTAAGAAAGAATTATAGTAACTTATTCATTAAGATATATCTGACTTCAGTAGTATTCATTAGAAGAACAGTAGAAATTCAGTTCATGTACTGTTTTTCCAATTCACTTCAAAATCACTGAAAATATAGTGTCAAGAATGAATTTGTCTATTCTTGGAGTGAATAAATGATTTTCTAATATATGGTAGATGGTATTATGCATTATTATTTACATTGTTTTTCAGTACAGTAGCCTTACTGCACAGTACAGTAGTCCTTCTGTAGAGTACAGTAGCTGTACAGTAGATATACAATAGCATTTCAGTACATTTCACAGTACACAGTAGAAGACATTTGAAAACAGTAGAATTTGTCTACTGAAAACAGTAGAAATTTCCAGCAGGGAATATACTCCCTATACATCTATAATGCTATAACGTTTGTTCTAAATACTAGAAAGGACTAAAAATAACCAAATACACAACCACAATACAAGAAGGAAAGATAATTATTACCGGAACCAACACAGACAAATTATCTCAAAACAACCACCAATGAATACCGGAAAAATATTCTACAACCAGCTGCCTATTGACATAAAACTGATATCTCCAAATAATAAGCAAATACAAACAATAAAAAAATATTTGACAGAGAGAGCTCTCTACAGTCTCACAGAATTCATGGAACAAGACAATATAACTTAGAAACATGCTCAATGTATATACACTTGACAAGCAAACCTCATGATAGTTGAACTAAACAGCCCCCTTATAACGATAAAAGTTGTTTTTTGACTTTTAGTTTACACTAGAAAATATTTTTGGTTTTACATTTCTAATTTACACTTTAAAACTGCTTAAGAAAACCCAAGAATTCTCTACTGTTTTTTTATTACAAACTTCTAAAATAAACTAGCGGTTAATACATTTTAAAGTTGCCCTGGAAAGCTGGAGGGCTTTGTTTTACATAGTTAAAACTAATACAAAAATTACCTCCAGTTGCCTTAGATTAATCTTAGGTTAGTAACATAGATTAATAAACAGAAAATAAACACTTTAACCTCAATTAAAATAATATGGTCGACCTACTTACGAAATTTACTCAGCGCTGCGCTTTCACTTTGACTGTAATCAACACTTCCGATGTAAAAGTACACATCTCGAGAGCTCTCGACACTAGGGGGGGGGGACACTATTGGCAGAAGCTCCTTGATGTCTTCTATCCGCCGCTTCTTCTTTCCCTCGAAGATCTTCAACGTCTATCCCTCGAAGTAATTCACCGCCACATTCATAGTTCAAAGGTCGAACTTGATATCAACATCGTCACCTCGATTAGCAATTCTCAGTTCAGAACTACACACTTGCAGTGTTCTTTTCACTTCTCGCGCTATAAAAGTTGCCACGAGAAAACAGTTTGTATTTGAATAAAATTCCGCGTGCTCTTTTCCCAATCACGCGAACGTTCAAATGTCCGGAACACAGGTCATGGTTAACTGTTCACTAGGCAAACGACATCTACAAAAACAGTCCACGAATATCTAACTGCAACTTGCTGCCGATAGCACTATCAAATTCGCGAATTCTCCATACCCAGAGATCTCTATGCCAACTGCTGCATGTAAACTTCTGCAGCCAACGCGCGAAACAACGTGTCCTTTCACTCAAAGGCTCTACAAACACTGCTCGAAAAACTTCACCGCGTTTTCCTTTGTCCCTTTGTCTTTGCATAGTAAGGACAGTTCATTTTCCCCGAGGGGTGTTAATCTCTCTATCCTCCTCCTTCTCTGAAGAAATAATCAGTCCTCAAAATAATCTGTTATACCCTCTGGCTGATATTCCAACATAATTACAACATACATACATACATACATACATACATACATACATACATATATATATATATATATATATATATATATATATGAAGAGGTCTAAATATGGGCCCCCCTTTTTATTTTGTCAAAATTAAAATATCAAGCACCTGCCTTTGAAATGCATATCTATGAAATATATACTTAAATGTAATAGCATACTAAAGTATAGAAGGTCTCCTTTTTTTAAAAAAAGGGCAATTTCAAAAGAATTGTAAAATTATGTATTTCAAAATTGTGGTCTGAATATGGGCTACTAGTGGCAATATCACAAAAAGCAATTAAAATTTAAAAAAAAGTCATTTATCGCTAAAACATTATAAAATTCATATTTATAAATAATTTGTTGTTTTGAAAATCACGCGGAATGGGAAAAATCGAAATTAAAAAACATCCAAATATTTGTTGGCAATGTGATCTCAACATTAGACCTCATGTCATAGCCCATATTTAGACCATCACTCTATTTTTCTTCGTCAATGAACATTTCCACTTTGACATGAAAAACGTTTTAAATCCATTCATTTTACAGATAATGACACAAACATGAGATGTGCAAAATATCTCGGTGATATTTGTTTTGGTTTTCGAGAAACATGCCTTCAAACATAGGGTTACCAGATCGCTGTAAGGGAAATGTAGGACAGACTGTCCCAAAATGTAGGACATTAAGTCAAAATGTAGGACGCAACACATTCTCAATAAATACATATTTCTATAGAACACGTTAAAAAGTAGTTGAAAAATGACACTTTTCCGTTTTTCAAAAATGAGTTCTCAATGATTTTTTTAATGTAAAATTTCAAAACTCGCAATCATATAATCAATGCATCTCTTACTACATGATTTAAGTTGTACTTCTCAGAGGAGACAATTTTTATCAAAATTTCAGGTGTAGTCAAACTATAATTATGTTAGTTGAAATTATAGGGACCAGTACCAAACATTTTACAGACTTTATGAAAAAATAATTTCTCTCCTGAGTCTGTTGTGCTGATGGTAATGAAAGTACTCTCTCAACATTTGAATTATGACCTGTAATGGCAAACAAATATTCAGCAATTACTGTAATTTAAAATGGTTTCATCTTGGGTAGTTTTTAGTTCAATAACAGGGTGTCTACCAAAATAATACATCCAGAAATCTTGACTTTTTCTGGACTTTTCTAGATACTACTTAGGTAAAGTTAGAAACTAGTAATTAAGAAAATAAATATTTATTTAATGAAATCCCAACCAAAGGGCCAGTTTAGATGAAAACTGAAGCTGATTTAAGAAGAGAATTAGATCTGCTATTTCGTATTAATGCATCCTGAACTGTGTTTGGCAGACAAGCGAGGCTTTAGCGTCTGGACTCACAGCCAGTATAATCTTATGTGGGGTTTGTATCGGTTGTCCTTATATGTTTATGACTATCCATTCATCCATCTTATCTTACCATCATTCATCCATCTTATGTTATCATCATTCATCCTCATCTTCGCGATTAGCCAATGGGACAGAAAAAAGTGAAGTAAAATAAACTAAATCAACCAATCAATAGCAAAAATTCTTGACCACAAGAATAATGTATTGCCTTTTTACTGACTTCTTGACCTACTTGTTGATATATATTTTCTTTTTCTTGACTTCGATGACTTTCTTGACTGGCAGACACTCTGAATAACTTTGTTCTCTATACCCCTGCTTTACAATCAAATTATATTGAATATTTAATAAGAATGGGCAACACCTTGTTCCATCAGTATAAACCCTAAGGCAAGAAATTCGCTCAGACATTGAACAGTGACGTTATCAGAAAGTGGTCCCAAGACTTCGTTCATCAATTGCTTCCGTTTTCCCGTTTGTTTAATAGCAGGACAAACTTTATTCTTTTTGTGCAATGACTGAATCAAAATAAATTTCACTATTGAGTTTGAAAGCGCAGTCCATAGACTTGTAATTTGCATGATTTTTTTCTGTTACGTATTTTCCTAATTAATGTTATGTGACGCTCAAAATGTAGGACATTTATGATATTTTTTAAATTCCTCCCGGACGCCGGACATAAGGTTAAAATGTAGGACATGTCCGGGAAAATCCGGACGTCTGGTAACCCTATTCAAACACCGCTGAAATTTACCTCCTACGTCAAAGGTTTGAAAACGTCCTCTCCACAGACACGAGGTTCTCTGACGTCATCACTTAGAAATGCGTGCAGGCAGGGCTTCTGCTCGTCCCGCCAACTTAGCATGAGCCGCGGAAGCGACAGCAAAATAACTTGTTACTGTGTAAAGCAAGTATCTTGTAACTTCCAGTGCAAAAATCTGTGCTCCATTTATTGGAGATGAATTATGCCCTAGCAGTATTTACTACGGGGGTTATTCCTGAGTAAACAAAAAATGATCGATCAGACAATTCGATTATTGATGGCGGGGAAAGAATTTCCGGTTTGGCGAATTTTCCAATGTAAACAAGTGGAATACAGATCGTCGCCGACCTTATTTTCTTATCAAAGATCGAAAACAAAATGGATCACTTGAAATTTTTGAGTGATGTAGAGAATCAAAGGTACATAGAAGAGATTGGCAATTTCCCGGATCATTTGGATGCAGATGTAATGGACAATACTAATATTTTCCATCGCAATGTTGATCTTCTACCATCAGTTTCGTTTTTGAAAAGACTTCTCCAGGTTGAAATGAAGCTTACATTAATTATAAACATTGAAATACTTCGATCACAACAGTAAAAGAAATAATAATAATTACTACGATTAAAATTATTGTTATACACTAATAATACCTAATTAAATACATTTTTTCGAATTTTATTATTATTGTTTATTATTATCATGCTATTCGATCCACAAGCCGAGTGAATATCTAGCACAACTATTTTCCATTAATACTTTTACATACATATAATAGTTACTTACTTACTTACTTAGTCGATCCTCTTCTACCGTCAGGTGTAGAGGTTTTGCAAAGAGCTCTCCATCCTTCTCGGTCCCTGGCTAACATTTTTGCCCTGTTGGTATCCAATCCTCTTCTCCTCAAAACTTCTTCCATCCAGCCGTCCCATATAATAGTTACTATACTGAAATACACAGTTGTTGTATTTTGTTATTAACTTTTGCAAGTGTCGTTCAAGAAAGGACTTTAGAAGTTAGCAAAAATACTCGCAAAGTTTATATTGTGTGACCTCATCTAAAATTATAATTTTTCGAATTCTGAAAACTGTGGAACCATTTATTCTTAGAATTAAATGGTAGAATATGAAAAAAATATCCTGGTTCCTGTATTTTTCACTCATTTTTTCGATCTAATGCATATTTTACATTGATTACTCTGTTCGAATACTAACCAAGTTAACTTTATTTCTGTTATTATCAATAAGAATAAGAAACTTCCTGCTTTTTGCAACTTGAAATGAAGGATGCCAATTTCCAGAGGGGGGGAGGGGGTCGACTGACGTACCGACGCCCATGGAGAGAGCGCTTATCAACAACCAAAAGGAAAATGCGTTATAATATTATAAATAGTTCCAACTTTTAAATATAATCAACCCATGCGCGATAGACAATTTTCGAAACACGTAAAATATTTTCATTTGTTGATGAAGTGCCGACTGCAGAGCGTACTCCCTCGTGTTTGTGTCCAATCTTTTCGCTATACTACCTAAATCCACCGCTCCAAAAATACGAAATATTTAATTATGCATCCTGCCCTCCAAAACGAAATCATGTACTATCCACATTTACTATTCCAGCCCCTTCAGAAAAATAAAAATTCTGCGCACGCCAGTGTATTGAACATTGTTGCAACTGAGATACAAAACTTTTCTCTCTTTTAAATCATAATTGCCCTCATATTTTATTTTCAAGAATTCGTGTTAATTTTCAAGGCATTCACTCTGAAAGACGCGTGTGTTTGGAATGCTGTGCTTTTATCAGTGCTGCATGGAAATAATAATTCAAATTATTATTATTAGTAGTAAAGTGTTCCCCTGTGCTTAGCACCACGCCATGAAGGCATATAGGGGGTGTGGGAGTAACGCCCCACACTGTCTTGATCCGGTCGCGAGTGGGGGTGATGTGATCAGCATCACGCCCCTGACCGCCTTTACCCCCCCCCCCACCAGGGTTTCCCCCAGGTACCCATGTTATTCGACGCTGGGTGGGCGCCGTGGTCGCTTCCAACGTTATAAAAGTTATTATTAGTAGTAGTAATAGTAATAGTATTGTCCCAGATCTTTGACTGTGATAAATTGGCCATTTAAATTTTTTCCACAGCATTTTTCATAATGGGCGCTATTCACCGGATGTGTACATTTCTGTGCTTGCTTCCGGTTTTGTAAATAATAACATTGAATTCAAAGGTGTAAAGGCAGTGTCTTCGGAAAACGCGACATTATTTGTGTGACTTTTGGTTTCAACATGAAATTGGAAACAAACTATTGGGCCCGTTCCGAAAGTCGCACGAGTTTAACGCGTTAAACGAGTTATGGTAACTGGCTATCCCATAAGTGCTTCCGTGCGTTTCGTGTTTTTCATTATGCTGTCCCAAAAGTCACGTTCCGTGCGTTTCGTGCAAGAACGAGATTCACCAAACGCACGGGCAGGAGGCTGGTTTGTTCCGTGAGAATCGTCTGCTCCTTTCAGACAAAGCGCGTGCTGATGGATTCAAACTGCACTAGTTCGGAAAATGTATTATAATTTTAACAGAGACCGATATGAATATGAAGCAAAGTAGTGTAATCAGCCCGGTTGAACGCCCTTAAGTGAGGATCAGTGTTACCAACCCACCCCAAAGAAAATCGCACCAAAACCTCAAAAACTCACTTTCTCTCCACGTTCCGCGCCTCATTTATTGCGCTGACGATGTTTCACAGCGCAGAAAAAGGCGGTACGAGTAAATGCACTGAAGTGAGCCACAGTGTTGCCAACCCACGAAAATTTCACCAAAACCTCAAAAACTCACTTTCTCTCCACGGGGGTGTTCTTCGAAACGAACGAGCCCCACGTTTTTCCGTACGGCTTTCGAACGTAAGGTTGGTTTACGTGAGCGCGAATTTCTTCGGGAATGTCTTTCAGTTCGTACATCTGACCGTACATGCTGTTCATCATCAACTTCGCCGTATTCTGTTTCGCGTCCATTTCGAGCAATTTGCCCGGCTGCAAGGTCTTCTTGCAATTCTTGGCTTCCTTTATTTTTTTTACGCAAGGTCATGATCTTGCGGATGCACATGGCGTTGAGCGTATCGGGCGAAAAATACACGTGGAGATCCGCTTCCGTGCAGCCGGTTGGGGATTCGTGCTGCCGCGATAAACGTCCACTTCCGTGCCTGTGCCTGGTGGAACGGACGTTCCGGTGTGGAATTCGCGCCACTCCCAAAGTTCACGTTGAAGGGGGAGAGTCCCGCTGCGACCATGACGCTCGGGTAGAGTGACGTGAAGTCCAGCACCAAAATAATTTCGTTCTCGGTCCTGTTCTTGAGCGCCACGTTCATGTGAGGGTTGCGGTGCACGTATCCCCCGATCAACTTGTGGTGGTATTCGAGATGCTGCCGTGGGAAACACAAACATCGCCTGTTCTGCAACGCTTCGTTGAAATAATAATGCGAGAGATGCAAGTTGAGTTGGTGCCCACGAACCTGGTCGGCACGCAACACGCTCTGGCAGCACGTGGAGACGATCGTTTGCACGAGTCCGTTTTTTCAGAAACACACGTCCCGCACCAGCATGGAATCTTGGACGTTGTATTGCAGCAGTTCGTCTATCTTGTTTTTCTCGTAGAGCGTCTGCACGGTTTCGCCCTCGGGCATCATTTTCTCTCCCAGGTTGAAATACAACGAAACGTACTTCAGCGTGTACGAGGAGAGGTTCCCGAAAAGGTAACGCACCACTTCGATGCCGTCCAGTTCGAGTTGCCTCGAAACTCAGAGGCAACACTGATACGGCCTAGTGAGTTGGCAATACTGATACGACCTAGTTTGCTTATATTGTCATTGCAATCGGATGTGACGACGGGTGGGGTAGAGATGACTTTCGTTTTGTGGTGTCGATGTAGGTCAGATCAAACACAGTAATGTGAAAGCTTCTGCACAGAAGAGTAACGTTTTTTTGCAACTGTACGCGATTATACAACCGTTTTGTGTGTGTGTTAAATTGCTAGCAGCTTTTGTAGGTAAGTTTTTTTCTTGTTATTTCTCTTGCATGTGTGTGTGTGTTAATAATAATAATTGCGAGTTGCGTTAGTGAACACGAAGTGGTGTTTTGATTAAACATCGAAATTACGCTAAACAAAATATGAGCATACATAACGTGCGCTTGAAAAAACTATTCCTCATCGCGAATAACATAAAAGCGAGGTAACAATCGGAGGGAGGGGAGGGACGATGATTATGATCATGTTAGTTTACTCATGGTGGATGGTATTGACGCGTGTACTCTGGGTTGGATTTGTTTTGTTTTAAGTCTACTTTATGCAAAGTAAGGCTAATCGAAACTGGACCTACAGTGGGATCCGCCGGGTATCGAACTTGGTGTTTTAAATTATACAAGTACACAGGGGGAAACTTTATTTTTTTTTGTATTTTTTGATACTCTGGGTTGGATTTGTTGTTTTAAGTCTACTTTATGCACAGTAAGGCTAATCGAAACTGGACCTACAGTGGGATCCGAACCACCTCCGCCGGGTATCGAACTTGGTGTTTTGAATTATACATGTGCACAGGGGGAAACTTTATCTTTTTGAATTTTTTGATACTCTGGGTTGGATTTGTTGTTTTAAGTCTACTTTATGCACAGTAAGGCTAATCGGGACTGGACCTACAGTGGGATCCGAATTATACATGTACACAGGGGGAAAACTTTATCTTTTTGTCTGTGAAGGTTCTAAGGTTTTGTGAACATGTTGGAAAAGCACTAGTATATACATGGACCAAAGTTACAAGGTTCTAGGTCCCATAGGAGTCGAGATAATCAACGTATTGTAAAATGTCTTGGCTTAGTTTTGACCCTAATTCAAAAATTTTAATAGCATTCGATAAAAAATTGGAAAGACTCTACAACCTATTGGAGGGATGATGACTAGTGCTAGCTGTTTCCGAGTTATTTTAGATTAAAATTTCAAGATGTAATTTCTAAGATGTTTTGTAATTCATAAACTATGAGTTGTAGGAAAACGATTCTTGCTCTATCTGCTATTGCTCGACGAATACTATAAACATAAATAATGCTTATGGTTTGATTTCAAAAATGGCGACTGGAAATAACTCTGTTTTCTGAAATTATGATTTATACTTCATACGCCAAGAGGATTGAGGGTTAGAAAGAGATTGTTTAGTAGAACAACTTAAATAGAATTATGTACACATAATATTTTTTGTGTTTTCTATCCACAAACATATTTTTTTTTCATTTATTTACAGGATTGATTACGGAGCAACAATATCAGCACCATTGCGAATTAGCCTTCCAAGTTTTTTTTTATTGCAAAAGTATTTATTTTGTGACACTCTACTAAATATATAAAATAACATACCCCACAAATATTTAATTATAGCGAATTAGTCTTCCAAGTTTTTTTTAATTGCAAAAGCATTTATTTTGTGACACTCCACTAAATATATAAAATAACATACCCCACAAATATTTCATTATAGTGAATTAGCCTTCCAAGTTTTTTTTTTAAATTGCAAAAGCATTTATTTTGTGTCACTCCACTAAACATACCCACAAATATTTTCACCAAGATGCAATCGGTACAAATTTGCCCTACGTGTGAAACTGGTGTTTCAAGGAAAAATTTCCAAAGGCATTGTCGTACCTACGCACCTGGTAAGCATGTGACCGCTACAAAACCATGTCCCAGGTGCGGTAAACATATTACTATTAATAATTTGAAAAAGCATATAACATCATGCAAAGTCGTCGGAGCACCTGTTCTACAACCGTCGACCAGCTCGACCAAGAGGAAAGCGGAAGCCGACTCGCCACCATCCGCCAAACGTGTCAAGCCTGTGGCGAAAGCGAACCAGTCTGCTTTCGAGCGTTTGTTAGAGGACTTTGTCCTCACTTCGGAGGGCTCATGTGACGTGCGTAGCTTTTTGGAGAACGAGCAAGCCAAAATTATTTCCCACCTCAGCGATGCGCTTGCAACGCACTCCACCAAATTCTACGCATCGCTACGTTGCCAGTACAAGAAGCCGTCTGATGAAATTTACATCTTCTGCCACAACACCAAGGCGAAGACGCTGCATCTGGCGGATGTCGACAACCTCGAGGTCATCTACAACGAGTTTGCAGTTGAACTGGTGACCAAGCAAGAAGAACATCAAGCTAAGGGCTCGGGGGGTTCGCTTTGTGGTGAACCTCACGAACTGTGCATCAAACTTTGCAAGTTTGTGCCTCTCTCCGCGTCCAGCTACGTCCCCTTACCACCTACCATTGCGGCAAAGAAGGCCGTCCTGAACATTCAGAACAGTGACGCCAAGTGCTTTCTCTGGTCGGTGCTTGCAGCGTTGCACCCCGTCGACTGGAAAAATCATCCGCATCGTGTTGGCCACTACCTACCCTACGAGCCAGAGCTGGAAGATGCGATGGCTGAGATCGACTACCCGGTGGAGGTCCCGGACATTCGAAAGTTTGAGGCTCGTGCGCGGTTGGCCATCAACGTTTACGGTCTCACCGAGAACAAAAATGTGGTGTACCCTATCCGGGTGAGCGATGTAGATGACGATGGTGCGCAGGAAATTCACCTTCTGCTCATCAAGGACGAGACCCATCACCACTACACCCTCATTCGCTCGCTCTCTCGGCTTGTTTCGAGCCAACGGAGCAGTGATAGTCACCACGTCGAGGTGTGTCGCAGGTGCTTGTCAATGTTCGACGGACGGGATCAACGCAATTACCAACATGTTCGAGGTCCCAACATCGCTGCCGAGAAGCTCGCTCGCCACAAGCTCTACTGCAATGCCAACGAGCCGGCTGTGGCAGTCTTGCCCAAACCTGGCACCGTGGAGCGTTTCCACATGCACGGTACCATGGTAGAGCACCCTGCCATTATTGTAGCGGACTTTGAGGCCTTCCTCAAACCTATCTCCACATGCGATCCCGATCCCGAAGTTTCTTCCATCACCCCTTACCAACTCCACGAGGCCTCGAGTTACGCCTACGTTGTGGTGCGGCGAGACCGACGTGTTGCCCCCGAGCCCTACGTGTACCGTGGTCCCAACGCAGCCAAACACTTCCTCGAGAGGATGGTTGTCGAGGCCATCGAGATAGGGAAGGTACTGTTGGCCCCCAAGTCTATGCTCCCACTGTCCCCCGACGATCAACGTAGACACGACGAGGCCATCGCTTGCCCTGTCTGCGTCAAGGAGTACACCGCCAAGAACGGTAAAGTTCGCAATCATGACCACTTCTCTGGAGATTACGTAGGTCCTTGGTGCAACGGATGCAACCTCATGGCCCGGGACCCGCGATTTATTCCGATCTTCTTCCACAACGGCTCGGGGTACGACTTTCACCACCTGATCAAGCATCTTGGGTACGACAACGAGGGAATCAACGTTCTCGCCCAGAACGAGGAGCGTTATATCAGTGTGAGCAAACGAGTGTCAATCCCGGGATCACGCTCTACCGTCGAGCTTCGCTTCCTCGACTCCCTGAGGTTCCTCCCGGCAAGCCTCGATGCTCTCGCGGGGAAGCTTAGCGACGAGCAAATACTCATCACCTCTGCAAACTTTCCGAACTTGGACGCCGGTCTCTTCAGGCGTAAGGGGGTCTACCCCTACGAATACATCACCGACTCTACCAAGTTCGAAGAAGAGTCGCTACCTCCCCAGGCGAAGTTCTACAGTCAGCTATGAGGCTCGAACATCACCGACGAAGAATATCACCATGCCCAGTCCATGTGGCGCGAGCTGGGTTGTCGAACTCTCGGGGACTACCACGACGCCTACCTCAAACTTGATGTGACGCTCCTCGCCGACGTGTTCCAGACGTTCCGTGCGACAGCAATGAAGATCTACCAGCTGGACCCCGCATACTTCTATAGTCTCCCCGGACTGGCGTGGTCAGCCATGTTTCTTGTGACGAAAATCGAGCTGGAGCTTCTTTCTGATTATGACATGGTGCTGTTTGTGGAACGCGCTATCCGGGGTGGCATGGTCCAGGTGTCGCAACGGCACGCGCGCGCCAACAACCATCACATGGCTACTGGCTACGACTCCTCTCAACCGTCGAGCTACATCATGCACACGGACGTGAATAACTTGTACGGGCACTCCATGATGCAGCGACTTCCCTACGGAAGTTTCGAGTTTACTGATCCTTCCAACTTCGACATCGAAAGCTTCGACGATTCGGAACATGGGTTCTTCGCCGAGGTTGATCTGCAATTCTCCGAGAAGCTACATCATGTATTTTGCGATCTTCCCCCTGCACCTGAGTTCAAGTGTCCACCCGATTCGAACCAGACAAAGCTCGTCATGGATTTCGAACCCAAGAAGAATTACGTCCTGCACTACCAGAATCTCCGGTGGTTGATGCAGCGAGGGGTCACGGTCCACACAGTTCACCGCATCCTCAAGTTCAACCATTCTCCATGGTTGCGTCCATATATTGAAGTCAACACTAAACACCGCACCGCAGCCACGTCCGAGCTTGATAAGGATTTCTTCAAGCTCATGAATAATGCGGTGTTTGGCAAGACCATGGAGAATGTGCGGAATCGTGTGGACATAAAATTGGTGACGAGGAAAGAGCGATGTCGTCAGCTTGTCGAGAGTCCATTGTTCAAGTCTCGAACAATCTACAACGAGCAGCTGGCTCTGATTCACATGAAGCAAGGTGAGGCGAGGGTCACCAAGCCCATCTACGTTGGAGCCACGGTTCTGGATCTGAGCAAGCTACACATGTTCGAGACGTACTACGGCATATTACGTCCACACTACGGCCACAACATCTCGCTTCTCTACACGGACACGGACAGCTTGGTGTACCACGTCCACTCAGCCGATACGTACAGGGATATAGCCACAGTTCCATCTTTGGTTAACCTCTTCGACACCTCGGGCTATCCTCAGCAAAACAAGTACGGAATCCTGGCCCGCAACAAGAAGGTGCCTGGCAAACTCAAAGATGAGAAGGACGGAGACGTGATTCTTGAGTTTGCAGGTCTTCGCGCCAAGGCCTATGCCATCAAAGCCGAGGGCAGCGTTACCAAGAAGGCCAAGGGTGTCGGCAGACAGGTGGTTCGGGAGCATCTCACATTCGAGGACTTCGTCGATTGCCTCAAGACCAGGTCGTCGGTTCTAAGAGCAGAACAGCGCATCCAGAGCGTCGACCATGTGTTGACCACCAACGAAGTGAGGAAGATTGCCCTGGATCCCAACGACGACAAGAGGTGCGTTCTCCAATGTGGAATCCACACACTCCCATGGGGACACAACCGTTTGAGAGATGGAAAAAATGTTACAAATGTCCATAAAAAAAATAAAAAAAGTGAACCTAACATCAAACTAAAAAAAATAATTGAAAATGACAAAAAAAAATAAACCTAACATCAAACCAAAAATTTGAAAAAAAAAGTATACCTAAGATCAAACCAAAAATTTGAAAATGACAAAAAATATTGCACGTACAAAAAATAAATAACCATGCCTATGAACTTGTTCGGATACAGACAGCAGACCATCATGGAAACTGCACCACCAAATTCCAATAACCTCTTACCTTCCGTGTTATCTAAACTCAACGGTCTACTGATCGTTCACCTCAACAGCATTTGGACGAAATTGGATGATGAAGTCGGCAAGATGTTTTACGTCTTCAACAACAATTTACATTTTTACGAAATTCCGATCGACGGGAAACTTCGGATCACCGTGAATCCGGAGAACGAAGGGCGAAAAATCAAAATTTCTAGCGGCAAGAACATTTTTCGAATGAAGCACGACAAGGTGCTTTCTAACATGGCGTACGATGTTTCTGCAGGAGATTGTTTATACGTGGAACTCCTCGGAGATTACGACAAACTCATTCCTCTCTTCATAGAATTACGAATCGTCTATCCTATTATAAATAACTGTTAACAAAATCCCTAACGACATTTTCGGCCACACCAAGCGTGTAGACCACGCAGAAGAAATTCTCATGCTGGATGTCCGAATTAAAAAGTTGAGGAGCGATTTGATCGCTTTGCAGGAGACCTTAAACAAAAGTTTAGAGTCGGAGATCGCTACGCTCCAAACGCAATGTCTCGATCCTATTCTGAAAATCGATTCCGAACTGAAAACGCTCATAAAAAATTTTGTTGACGTACCTTCTTACGACAACGTTCAAAATATACAGTTGAGCGTGGATTCGCTTCAAAATGATTTGGCCAAATTACAGCAATTTCAATCGAATGAAGAAGATTTGGAAAAATTGAAACTCGAAATCGAAGAACGAACTTCCGCAATCGAAAAGAATTTCTCTGAACTTCAAACCGTCGTGAATGATATCGATGTAGAACGGTTGCATGTCGTCGTTTCTAAATTACAAGAAGAATTCACCAGCACGTTGGAAGAAATTAAATCCAAGTTACAGACTTTGGAAGATACAATGACGAACCTACCATCGTCAGACGAACTGCAGGTCATCGGTAAAAGCGTCGCGAACATAAAAATTCAATTGGAGGCTTATCAAGATTTCGAACACATTCAAACCACCATCGCTACGCTTCAAGCGTCTCTGGAATTGATCAACGAAGAAATTAAAAATATTCACGTTCAAGGAAGCGCGTTGACGAGTATTCACGACACGTTAAGCACGGTTCAGCAGAAGATCGAATATTTAGAAAATTTGAACGTCGAATCGAACCTTGCTCATTTTCATCACGTACTGGACAACATACAGGGTGACTTGGAATCGTTACGGACGAGCGTGCCTTCGAAGGAAGATTTGGAAAAATTGAAAACGGCGGCGACGGCATTATCCGATTCGAGCGACATCAAAAGTTCATTGAGCGATCTCGAAAGTACGGTGGCCAATCTCCCCACCTCCAAAGAATTACACGCTTTGAAAAGGAACATATCTCGAATGCTGAAACGACTAGAAACGGAAACGGCGAACGTGGAACAGATTCGAGATGAAATTAGTTCGCTGGTGTCGACCTTGCCCACTTCGCAGAGCGTCGCGGATCTTCACACGCAGTTTACAGAGATGCGAAGCATCGTGAACGATCTTACCGAGAAAAGTTCGAAATTGAACCAAGTTGAGAACCTTCAGAACATTGTCGTCAACATCAGAGATCAAGTTGGAGTGCTGGAATCCACGCAGGAATCGACGCTGGCCTCTTTCGGTGCCAAGTTGCAAGAACGGAACGAAAACTACAAGCAGTTGAACGTGGAAGTGAAAATCAAACCTTCATTTTCTGCCGTAACGGATACCATAGTCGAGCATTTGTTGCCCATTGAAAATAAACTTGGACACGTTCACAGTAATCTGCTCAGCGTCGATACTAAAATCGCCAAATTGTTCACCTTGCAAGCCATCGAAATCAACAGCGTACCCAATCAACAGAGAATCTCCACGTTCGTCGAAGGTAACAAACTGTACATGTTACATCCTTATCATCCGTACTACAAGTTTCTCCTCGATGGCACGATTCAGATAAACGAATTTTCGTACTGGTCTCACGGCAGAAAAGCTAGCGTCCCCACCATGACGTTGATATCGAATCGTGGTGTCCAAAAAGCAGGAAACATTCCTCTGGCACGTTGGAACGAAACGCGCAACATATATGAAATACACGATGACGAAGATCTTACCGTTTTCGACGTGAGTGCCGGCGATAAGCTGATCATTCAAAACACGAGCGAGGTGCCACCCTCTTTGAATCCCATCACGCTGGTGCTTCTCTTCAAACGTAATCTCTAAAAAAAAATGTCTAGGCAAGCCATCGTCCAAGAATTGCATAAACCTGCACGCCGCAACTACGAACGTTTAGCGGTGGTAACCAAGGGCATCGATGACCTCTGGGAAAGTGACCTCGTGGAGATGAGTAGCGGCAAGTTAAAAAACGTACATAAATTGAACAAGGGCAACAAGTACCTCCTCACCGTCATAGACACATTTTCGAAATTCGCATGGGCTCTACCTTTAAAGGCGAAAACGGGAACATGCGTCACGGAAGCATTCAAATTAATTTTTCGCGAAAGCGGCAGACGACCTCGGTTGTTGCACACGGACAACGGGAAGGAATTCTACAATGCCGTATTCCAAAAGTTTATTCGGAAACACGACGTTCAACATTACTCGACCTTAAGTGACGTCAAAGCCAGCATCGTGGAAAGATTCAATCGGACTCTGAAATCGCGCATGTGGTCACGCTTTACGCTTCAGGGAAGCTACAAGTGGGTCACCATTCTTCCGAAACTCGTTAACGACTATAATCACACGGTGCACAGAACGATAGGCATGAAACCAGCTGACGTTACCAAGTCCGACGAGCAGCGCTTAATTTCTACCGTTTACTGTCCAAAGTACACACCCACGACAAAAATACCTAAATACAAAATTGGAGACCAGGTGAGGATCAGTAAATTGAAGCGAACGTTCTACAGGGGTTTCACACGAAACTGGAGCACGGAACTTTTTACCGTGGTTCGAGTTTTACCCGGGAACCGTCACACGTATATAATAAAGGACAGTGGCGGTGAAATTTTATTGGGGCGCTTCTACGAGGAGGACCTCTCTAAAACTAAATACCCCGACACGTACCTTATCGAAAAAGTTTTGCATAAGAGAGGTGACAAACTTTTGGTGAAATGGCTGGGACTTCCGGGAACAAGTTGGATCGATTCGAACGAAGTGATTCTATGAGTACGTGGAATGTTGTGAAACGTTTACCTGATTCGGAAAGTCAAACGAAAAAAAGGAACGGCGAATTGCTCCCCGACAGCATACGATGTCTGATCGTAGGACCTTCGGGGTGCGGAAAGACGACACTGCTCATTGATAATTTTATCCTCGCACCCAATTGGTTAGACTGGGAAAACAGACACCTCTACGTATTTTCGAAAAGTCTCGAACAAGCGAAATACCAGCAACTTATGAAACTGTACGAGGGACTGGGCATTGCAACTTTCGCATCTGAAATCATTCCACTGGACGATTGTCTAGAGAATTCCGTTGTGGTGTTCGACGACATGATCCTGGAAAATCATAACGAGATTCGTAATTTTTTCACTCGAGGTCGTCACAAAGGATTAGATTGTTTCTACCTGGCACAAACTTTTTCCAAGGTTCCGAAACAACTGCTACGCGATAATGCTAATTTTATTTGCTTGTTTCGACAAGACCACACCAATTTAAAACACGCACATGATTATTACGTAGGGGCTGAAATGAATTACAATCTATTTTCTAAATTCTGCTCCCACTGTTGGAACCAAGGTGATTTCGGATTCGTGACCATTGACATGACTCGAAAAGCAAACCATGGAAAGTATAGGAATAAAATAAACGTTTATCTAGACGTCTCAAAGTATATTAATCACCCTGAGGCTAACAAGAGGAAAATTTCAGATTTGCAACGAGAAGAAAAAAAATCCAAAAAAAATAAAATTTGAAAAAAATAACGTTCTTTTTTTTTCAAACGTCTGACAAGCATATATAAAATAACCATTACAACAAAAAAAGTGAGTGTTAGAAAAGTGGATAGTCTCAAGCGGGTGACGGCAAGAAAACTACGAGAACCGAACGTATAGGCTGAGAATTCGACGTTTCAGAAACGTTCCAACGTATATAGAAAAATGTCAAAACGTCAATTTAAAGAAGACGAAAATCTCAAGTTGCGGGATTACCTCGTGAAACGCTTCAGAGGTTGGAAATCCGAGAATCGCGGATCCTACGAAGAGAAGAAGCGTCAATATCAACCTGTGATTGATGCCATCAGCGGTCTAGGTAAAGAAATTAAAAGTGTCACGGAACAAAATAAAAATTTGATCAACGAACTCGTACCACTTGCAGCTAAAAGTTACGCTGTACCCACGCCCATTTCGAGCATTCCTTCGACGCCGTTCGAACTGAAGGACGTACCGGCACGACGTCAAGCCATAAGCAGTACTTCGTCGTCTTCGGATAAAATCGAGTTGGGACCTTTGGCACGAGACTACCTGAGCACGGGGAAATTCGACAAGGATGAAGTGTTCGGATTGTATCCGAGCATGGAAACCAACGAGGGTGTCGTGTGGAAGATTGGAAAATCGAGAGTCACCTTCGAAGGCAACGACATTAAAGTTAATTTAGGCGATAAGAACAGTTGGACCAGGTATCCGGGTACGGTGGGACTGTGGGAACTCGTTGCCAAAAAGCAGCCGAAAGATTACACCGATGAAGATTACCAGAGTTACAGGGAAATTCTAATCATGACGGATGCCATGTACCAGAACAACGATGCCTCGCAGAATAGGGTGAAATCGAGTAGCGGTGAGAAGTACAGGAATCTCATCAAACCTATTTGGAACGAGGTGAAGAGTGGAAGCGGCGTCAAACGCTACAACACGTTACCCAAAGAATTCGTTTGGGTGGACGACGTGAGGAAGCTCGTGGACCGATTGTTGGTGATAGCCGGCGAAGAGAATGCAGGCAATCGTAATTTCTATAACGAGAAGGTTGGCATCGTGGACATGATCAGCACGAGACTTTCCAACTTCATCGTGAACGACGACAAGGGCATCGGTTACCTGATCAAAATCATCAACACGCTGCCTCCGAGATTCTGGAACGTGGCCCAAGGAAAGGGACTCGTGAACGACATCATCAACAAGTTACCTTTCGAGATGCATTTACCTGGCTACCAGTACTGCGGACCGGGTACCAAACTCGAGAAAAGATTGGAGAGGGGAGACAATGGTGTGAATCCGTTGGACGCTGCATGCAAGGATCACGACATCGCTTACAACAACACGCGCACGGATCTGGATGCACGTCACGAAGCAGACAAGAAATTGGAACATGCCGCTTTCGAAAGATTCGTCAGCAGAGACGCTTCTTTGGGTGAACGAGTTGCAGCATTGGGCACCACCATCGCCATGAACACGAAACAAAAATTTGGATGTGGTGTATAAATAAATAACATACAGTATAAAAAAAACATGTCTTGTATAACCGACTTACCACACGAAGTACTATGTAAAATATTCAAACACGCAGTAAACGGAGATGTAGGGAAACTTTTAATCATAGCAAAAACAACGCCGGAATTTCGTATCCCTTGTGAAATGGTTGTCAAGGATTATCTTCGGGAGATCAGTGGCATGAGGTGCGGTGATCTCGACACTCTTCTTTCGGCCGCAGGGGAAAAATTAAACGAGAAGATGGACGAGCTTCACGAGGCGAGGCAGGGGAGAAGACGATACACGGATGATTGGCGCAAGTCTAAACATGAGACCGAAGAAATCATCACGCACATCATCCCGTTTTCCGAAGCACGGACTTTCTTCCTCTGTGAAAAAAAATAATAATATATACGTGTCAAAACTTGATATATAAATAACACACATCGTGAAAAAAAGTATATATAAATAACACACATTGTGAAAAAAAATTAAATTTCTCTAACACTGAAATTTCTCTTCGATATGAGTGACCTCCAAGCATTAAAACAAATGCTAAATTTGTCAGTCGAGTACGTAAAAATTCAGGAATTGGAAGTCGACAAACCTTACACGATAACTTCCGGTTCAATTGTTTCTACCCAGTATGGTCCCAAGGTGCGTCTGTTGCTCAACGGACAATACAGTCTATTTTTACCAGATCGATACGCTAACATGTTATCCGACAAGAAGCTAGCTATTTTAATCAAGAACAAAACTCGAATCGTGTACAAGGGGAGAAAGGAACTTCTTGGTAAGAAAACGAAGCACGTAATAGAATTTGTGTAACGACTGCGCGGAGTATATTCTTGAAAATATAAAATTACACGAAACAAAAAAAATCTCAGAACATATATATATAAATAACATACCGTGAAAAAAAAATTACGCGAGAGAGGGAAACAAAAAAATCTCAGAACATTTATATATATAAATAACATACCGTGCAAAAAAAATGAAGCCCAAGGGTGTCGTGTACCAAATACCATACTCCAATCTGAAAAATCTAGGTGCCCTCGATGGGTTACTCACCAAGAAACAACGCGAGAAGAAACGTTCTTGCTTGTCCAAAGGACACGGAATGAAATTGCTGCTCAGCACTCCACAATTGAGACGGTTGCAGCGTTCGCGGAAACAGCAAAAGATCGGAGGCTTCATATTCAGCATCCCGGCCATCCTGGCAGCATTGGGGGCCGTTGGAAGTTTGGCTGGGGGTAGCGCCGCCATCGCGAAAACCGTCATCGACTCGAAGAAGAACAAGGCGGAATTGGAAGAACAGAAACGTCACAACCTGGCCATGGAGAAGAAAGGGAAGGGAGTCATGAGGAAGTTTAAAAAAAAAGAAACAGCACTCACCAACCGAGACATTGAATCTCTGATCAAACCATTACAAATCAAACACTTCAGAGGAGTTTTCATGTCCGACTCGTTACCTTCAACCGTTAGAAGAAGAGAATGTGGCGTAGTCAACTTGGACAGTCAAGAAAATCCAGGCACGCATTGGATATGTTACCACAAAAATGATAAAGCATTCGTTTTCGATTCTTTCGGAGGTGTTCCACCTACAAATTTAGTCAATTATCTGAAAACGAACAAACCTATATACTACAACGACGAACGCATTCAAAATTTTGGAGACGTGAACTGCGGTCATCTCTGTCTCTCCGTGCTCGCGTTTCTCTCTAAAATAAATAAGCCGCAGGTGGAAGATTTCCAGAAAGCATTGTGGAACCTGAAACAGGATCACGATGGGCGTGTTCCATCTCACGAGCGAATCTTCGATCTTGAAACTCACGCTGCACGACGACATCGTCTATCCTAAATCCATAGCTTTGCGTGCATTCTACAGCATATACCTCATACCTAACGTCACGCAGCACAACAACAAAATTAGCGTCGGAAGCGAACATATCGTCGTCACGCCAGGTCAATACAATCTTTCTACTTTGCAAGCTCAATTACCTAAAGGCACGTACCTTTCTCAAAATTCCGTCACGCACAGAGTGGAAATCGTATCGGCTACGGAGACCGTGGACCTGGGCACCATAGGAGAACTTTTAGGTTTCGAGAACAATCACCCAAAACTCGAAGCTGGCATCAAGCACACGGGAACAAACATTCCTAAATTTCTAGCCATCGAAACTTTGAACGTACACTGCAACGTAGCGGAAGGCATGATCACGAAATCCTCGGACGGATTGGTAGGAAGTCACAAGCAGACGGGAATCATAGCGACGTTCAAACCCAGTTCCGAATTCATGGAACCGATCATCTACACACCCTCTTCGCCGATCTATTTTCCAGTATGTCGCAACCGCATAGACAACATTTGGATTTCGGTGGTGGATTTCGCAGGTGCCACGACGACGGCGTCCTGGAGATCAACGTATAATAAATAACACACATAGTGAAAAAAAATGGAGCAAATCGAAAGTTACGAATTGCAATCTTTCCCTCCGAACCGTCGCACGTTCGCAAATTTGAACGAAGCGAACCGGGAGATCGAATACGACGTGGACGTAGGCGACGGGTTCGTTCATCCTCACAGAGCGGACCTTTACCTTCAATTCGACGTGGTGAAGAAAGAAAGCGGAGACGCGTTTCCCCCAGCAGCAGCAAATTTGATACTCGTGGACAACTTCGTGCCTCACCTGTTCTCGCAGGTGGAGGTGAGGAAACACAACACCGTCATCGACAGAATCGATTATCCAGGCATCACGTCGACGGCAGTGGGAACATTGAAATTATCCAAAACGGACGCAGCATACTATCAAGCGGGAGGATTCGAAGCGGGGACGAAAATATCGACGAGCAGTCACACGGTGCTCTTTCCCATGCGTCTGCTTCCGGGATTCTTCTCGGACTACAAGGAGATCATGTGGAAGGGAGGACTGAGAATCACATTTCGAAGAGCGGCCAACGATAACAACGCACTGATGCGATACGCTACTTTGGGTCCGGACGGCACCACGCCGCTGCCCAACACTTTACCCGAAGCAGCCAAGTGCGTCATCCGGAGCATGGAGTTGAGGATGCCGATCGTGGAATACGAAACGAACTACGCCCTCAAGTACAAAGCGGAGATCTTGAAAAGTCCACAGGTGCCCATTCACTTTCACGGTTACCAGTGCGTGCAGAAAATAGCGTCGGGGAGTCACATGGAATTCGACGTGACGACGCAGTTCAACAACATACAGTTCGACATGCCAGATTTCGTCGTAGTGCTCTTTCAGACCGGACACGATAAGAATCAGGAAAAAGATTCCAGCAAATTCGACGACTGCAAGATCAAGAACGTTTATCTCAAGAATGGCAGGAACGAAGTGTTCCCGCACGAGAATTACAACCTCGACATGACCAAAGATGATTACCTAAAACTTTACGAAGCTTATACAGCTTACAAGCGCGTGACCGAGGGAAGCGTGGACATGTACTACACGCCCAGCGAATTCAAAACCCACAGACCCATGACCGTTATCAACACCACGAAGAGGAAGCAGGTGGTGGTCAACGATCGAACCAACATCAAGGTTGTTTGCGAGTTCCACGATGCCTTGCCCGAGGACACCGTGTGCTGCGTCATCCTCATTGCAGAGAAGTCTTTCGCGTACGACGTGAAGAACGAGAGGGTCACAGAGCAGTTTTAACAGGTTTAACATTTTTTCTTGCACAACGTAGATAAGAAGTTGCACAATCAGTTACAATAAGAATTTTTGTACTAGCACAATAATAATATGCACAATAAGAATTTCACCAGTTATCAGGTACAATATCAATTTCACCAGTTATCAGTTACAATATCTTTTTCTTTTTTTTCATCAGTTTTTTTTTTTGCACTATAGCACGACAATAAATATTTTTTTTTCATTTCAGGTGCTGCAGAACAACGAGCACACATACACATACACACTAGAAAAAAAAAGCATGCAACTTTATTTGTAACACACACATTCTCCATCTTCATCAAGAAAATATTATAATAAACATAATTTTTATCAATCTCACAATAAACTCTATATCAAAAAAAATACAACATCAAATAACACTAGAGTCGTTAGTACACGTTGCATGCATTACGGAGGTCCTCTGTAGAGTTTCATGGAAGTTTTGAGAAAAAAAACAAAAAAAACACAAAAAAAAACACGTGAAACTCTACAGAGGTGTGGTTATCTCTAACCGCAGCCGTTAGAACCTTTTTTTGGGTTGGGCACCACGCACTCCTGGCGGGGTTATAGGGGCCAGGAATCCTAAAAAAAAAAAACAATTATTATTTGTTTGTTTGCTTGCGTCACAATACAGAAATAATGAGAGGCACACGCACGCGTGTGTGTGTGTGGCACATCGTTCCCGAGAGGTTTACAAAAGGTCACGATATATAAACATGGCCGGACTTGGAAAATTACGATAAGGCGCATTCATCCTTCAAGAATGAGAAAGTGCATTTACTCGTACCGGCTTTTTCTGCGCTGTGAAACATCGTCAGGCGCGGAACGTGGAGAGAAAGTGAGTTTTTGAGGTTTTGGTGAAATTTTCGTGGGTTGGCAACACTGTGGCTCACTTCAGTGCATTTACTCGTACAGCCTTTTTCTGCGCTGTGAAACATCGTCAGCGCAATAAATGAGGCGCGGAACGTGGAGAGAAAGTGAGTTTTTGAGGTTTTGGTGTGGGTTGGTAACACTGATCCTCACTTAAGGGCGTTCAACCGGGCTGATTACACTACTAAGCAACATGCACAAGATGAGTATGCCTTGACCGTTCTTAGAATGTGATTAAAATGAGTAACATTGTCCACAGTAGAGTTTATTTTTGCCATAAGGACAATCCTTGCGCTGACGCCATGCGGAAACTTTCTCTAAACAAAACGCTGCGCCTGCGCTTTCGCCTAGAGTGTCCCATAAGTCTGTAAAATAACTGGTTTCACCAGATTCACGAGCCCAGTTATTTTCGTTTAATGCGTTCGTTTCGTTAAGACTTTTGGAACGCACCGATTGTTCTCAGGTATCTATGCATCGTTTTCAGACAGACCCGATACGGAAAAATCAGTGGATTTAGGAAGTAAAGCGAAAAGATTGGACACAAACACGAGTGAGTACGCTCTGCAGTCGGCACTTCATCAAATCAAATGAAAACATTTTACGTCTTTCGAAAATTATAATTGTCTGATGCACATGGGTTGACTAAATTTAGAAGTTGGAACTATTTATAATCATATTATAACGCATTTGCATTTTGGTTGTTGATAAGCGCTGTCTCAATGGGCATCGGTAGATCAGTCGACCCCCCCTCCCTGGAAACTGGCATCCTTTATTTCAAGTTGCAAAAAAGCAGGAAGTTTGTAATTTTTGTTAATATAAATAAAGTGCACTTGATTAGTATTCGAACAGAGTAATCAATGTAAAATATGCATTAGATCGAAAAAATGAGTGAAAAATACAGGAACCAAGCTATATTTTCATATTCTACCATTTAATACAAAGAATAAATGGTTCCACAGTTTTCAGATTCGAAAAATTATAATTTTAGATGACGTCATACAATATAAACTTTGTGAGTATTTTTTTCTAAGTTCTAAAGTTCTTTCTTGAACGACAATTGCAAAAGTTAATAACAAAATACAATAAGTGTGCATTTCAGTATAGTAACTATGAAATGTAAAATAATTAATGGAAAATACTTGTGCTGGATATTCACTCGGCTTGTGGATCGAATAGCATGATAATAATAAACAAATACAATAATAATAAATTTGATTTAATTAGGTATATATTATTTATGTATAATAATAATTTTAACCGTAGTAATCATTATTATTTCTTTAACTGTTGTAACCGAAGTATTTCAATGTTTATAATTAATGTAAGCTTAAGTTTAACCATAGAAAAGTTAGGTAA
The DNA here is from genome assembly GCF_977018435.1 of Lepisma saccharinum. Classification (NCBI taxonomy): domain Eukaryota; kingdom Metazoa; phylum Arthropoda; class Insecta; order Zygentoma; family Lepismatidae; genus Lepisma; species Lepisma saccharinum. The sequence goes on from NW_028143087.1 coordinate 29,524, forward strand.
TAGAAGTGGAAGCTACATTTAAACCTCGCTGCGCTTTGAAATTGCATTTCCATCGGTGGCCAGTAGATGGCGCGGCCGTCTTCTTTTGCTGTTTCCAGCACAAATTGGGGGGAGAGCTCTTTCGGTGACAGTCACGTGGGTTTCAAACGTCCTTATTGGTCAGATCTCTTGTATCCCAGCAAGGCTGTTACCAATGGCAAGAGCTTTCTTTTTCGCTGGTTCCCTTCCAAGCACCGCTGTTAGGGGTGGGGTGAAGAGATGGGATGGGTGATGCGTTTCCGCCACCGCAAAGTTCTTCGGAATCTTTTACTCGAAAGTAAGGTTGCCTTTCCTATGCAATTAACAGATTCTTTGAGTGTTTATTTGAAGGCGAAATTGGGAATGTAAAATGTAGGCATTTTCAACTGGCGCCTGAATTTTCAAATTCAGTTCTCAAAAAACTTTTTTTAAAAAAATATTTCAACTTCGCTTGTCGAAATTTCCATTACCACTTTTGAAATAACGAGTACAGTGTGTGGGCCTCCCCGATGGCGCAGTGGTAGCGTCGTCGCCTTGTAATCAAGGGATTCCGGGTTCGATACCCGGTGGAGCTATAAGTGGTTCGGATCCCACTTTAAACTGTAGGTCTAGTCCCGATTGGCCTGAGCAAATAGAAAAAAATAATAACTCATAACTGAAGTACAAACTGGGGGCGGCGAATTCCATGCACCGGCGCAACAATTATTTCTTGACTGCAACAATCTTTACTCGACCTCGCCGCACAAGAAATGAAAATGAACTGAATAACGTGAAATTCAAATAACTTTTGTTTCACTTTGCTAGAAATAAAATCGTTTCTTTAAGATAGGGTGACCATTCGTCTCGTTTTGACCGGGAGAGTCCCGTTTCATAGGCGTGTCCCAGTTGTCCCGTCGATATTATACAAGAAACACTGTTTGTCCAGTTTTTTAAAAGTCTGGGAATTAACTTGAAAACCAAGTCTAAATTTAAGAGATTCTTAAAAAGAATGACTTTCTGTGTCTTGGCGGAAATTCAAATGTCAAATCCCTCGTTTTGTGTTAGATATTAATATGTGATGCAACTTTTTCGGGGAGCTTTATTAACGGTTAGTAAAGAATAAAGTTGTTCTCAAGAAGATTGGTCCTTCTGCAAAATACTTCTGGCATAGTAGTCATACCGAGATTATAAAAATTAATAGCTCTTGACAACGAGAGATCATATTTTACATAGATATTGTTCATGATGTATCATTTATGTGATCCATACTATAATAAATAATAAAAAAGGTAAAGTGCTCCCCTGTGCTTTCCACCACGCCATGAAGGCGTATCTCGGCCGAAGCTTGGAGTGATGTGATCAGCACCACGCCCCTGGCCGCATTTACCTCCCAGAGTTTCCTCCAGGTATCCACTTTATACAACACTGGGCGAGCGCCGGAGCCGCATAAACAGGTGGAAAAAGTCCCGGTTCTCTCAGCCGGGATCGAACCCGGGCCTCTCGCATGGTAGTCAGACACCATACCGACTTTTTTATATATAAAATAAAGAAATACCCCTATTCGGTGGTATCCCCCGTCATTCACACACATTTTCTCAACATTCGTACATATCAGTTTTTCTCTATATTCTCGGTTTTCTAAATTTACGGACAACACAAACATCCAAGTCCTAGCCGGGATTCGAACCCGGGACCACTATGCTAACCACTCCTCCACGGAGGCCGACACCGACTGAGCTACAGCGGTTACTATAAATAATAATAATAATAATAATACGTTAATGACAATAATTTTATAGCTAATTAGGCCTAACCAATTTTTCAGGAGGGAGTAAAGTGACCTTTGGGTCAAAATATTATGGTCACCCTACTTTAAGAGCAACATCAAATCGTACTTGACCATGTTTTTATGTTTAAATTTTTGCAGCTTTTAAAAATTAAGATATACTATTGATGAAATCCTACGAGCAATATTTGTATTTTCCTCAACCACTACAAATTTTTAATTCACCATGCTCCAAAAAAATTGTAAAATTATTGCTTTTTTATTTTATGTTATTTTATTTTATTTTTTTTGAAGAGTGACAATTGTCAATTCAACCTGTATGTGGAGTGAGTTGACGATATGTTCGGGGTCAGTTGACAATACTTGTAATTCTACCTTTGAAATGGTTTGGAATATTTTATTTCAAACAATATACTGCCTTAAAATTACAGATTACAAAAATGTGATTTAATGAACAGCATAATATGTAACATAAATGTTCCAAACCAGGGTGCGGAATCCCGGGGGGACGGGGGGAATTCCTCCCACCAACGATCTTGTCTTGAAATTCCCCCCCCCCTCCCCCCACAAAATGCTTCCAACGGGGGAAGAGTTTTTGTTTTAACAACAAATATAAACAATTAGTTTGAGATTCGAATATATATGACTGGAATAATATCGAGAACATACAAAAAGAACGGACAACAAAGAGCCTCACCTCTAAGGACACTAAACCCAGCAATCCCCAGAACACAGAAATTAGACCGACTTGTTACTTCTTCTCCATTTCTCATCGTCTTTCGTTAGCAACCACGAAGTACATAGATATATTAATAAAACACGTAATAGCATTTATATGTGAATTTTATACATGAAACTATTATCATCTTAATATATCTTATTTTTTATCCCTCCTCCCTTATGCACATCATTGTTCATCTATTTGCAAATATACATTTTGAATGAAAGACAGTCGATATAATATATTGTATATTTTATAAAATAATTTGAGACATTTAATGACATTATATATATATATATATATATATATATATATATATATATATATATATATATATATATATATATATATATATATATATATATATATATATATAGGTCGGGTCATTCATTCCATGTCAAATCAGGCAGGAGTTGACCCTCATAGTCACGATGTTGATGATATTTCGGACACAGCTTTGCTTTGCTCCAAAACCTGTGAAAGGATTTTGCTGAAATATGATTATTACGAATTATATGAGGGTTGTTCAAAATGTCATTTTTGAGCAACATGCTCTTTTCAATTAAGTATATCTCGGGAACGAACGAAGATACAGAAGCGTTCTTGAGCTCGTTGTAAAGGGAAAAAACGGTTGCATATTATGAGATGATAAAATGTTGAAACTTTGTAAAATTTGAACACACTGTTCAAATTTCAAATTTGAACAGCTCAAAACATCCCCCATTTTCTCATTTTTGAATATTTTTAAGTACCATCCTTCCTCTTCATACTAATAAAGTTTCATCGAGGTTTTTTTTTATATAAGAGAGAAAAATGAATTTGAAATTTGTCCTGCATCAGCAATGAACTGAGCTATAATGAGACTTTTCATTTGTGTCGCGCTAGAGGATATACATACGTACTGTTCAGGGACAGATGATATTCCTCTTGATAATTGCCTTTATTTTGTGCTGTTATTGCTAATTTATACGTTACTGTTTTCATATTTTTAGCCGCGTTCATGGGGACGAGATGTGGGAGTGTTGTGAAAACTTCTGTGTTAGCCCAAAAAAAAAAAAAAAAGTTGAAAACGACGAATGTTGGGAATGATTCCGTAAAAGATGGATTTTGGTCAGTTGCTAGACCTCTACTAGAAGAAAAAATTCTCAAACGTTCACGTCCTTCTCCCCTGTGCTTCCCCTCAAGCATCGGATTCACAGACTCTTAGTTACTGGCTTATATCTAAGCAGTTATTTTTCTATTAAACTTTTGATCCTCATTAGATAGACTGAAGAAAAGGTAATGTTTCGTTGTTCAATAATGCGTAACGATCTGTAGGATTTTATGTTTTAGTAATGAACGATACCCCTATAAGATTGTATCACATATAAAGACGAATTCAAAGGAATTATTTTCCGGAGAGGGGCATCGTAACGATCTGTAGAATCTTTTAAATGTAACGTACAACAAACTCTAAAATCCCAGACATTTAGCCATCACCTTTCCAATCAGGAAATTGCTAGAACCATCTAAGAAATGAATGTCTTGTCAGATATTGCCGAGCTTCCTTGATCGCCATCGTTGCAAACAGGTGTAAACGATCGCAATCAAATAAGAGTCTACAGATAACTGAGTCGGCATTACTGAGTAAATTCGATTGGAATAAATGTCTGGAAGGAGAGAGGTCAGTGGTCAGTTCTAAGTCAGTCAATCGAGGAGCGAGTACGAGGATTACGAAGAGAGATAAGAGGACGCCTTGGGGGGACCGTGTCGAGACGAGTCGCAAGTCAGACTCTTTGTATAGTCTCGAGCGTAACCTCTCATCGCATATCTTCAGCTGTAGTGCAGAGACAAGTATACCCTTTCCATTAAGCCACGTTGATCCAGTCTTTGGGGGTTTAAAACTCAAGTGGTGTGTCTTGCCACACGTAGGGTTACCAGACGTCCGGTTTTTCCCGGACATGTCCTACATTTTAGCCTTATGTCCGGCGTCCGGGAGGAATTTGAAAAATATCATAAAAGTCCTACATTTTGAGCGTCACAAAATATTAATTAGGAAAATAGGTAACAGAAAGAAATCATGGAAGTTACAAGTCTATGGACTAATCTGCCAAACTCAATAGTGAAATTTATTTTGCTTCAGTCATTGATGTCCGTGTGCACGAACGAAGATCAAATTTTAAACTCGGATCGGGAAAGGATCACTGGAAAATTCCATTGCACGAAGACGGTTCAACACTTGTTTATCTTCTGATCGGCCATTTGCGACCGTTTTGGTGTGTGATCCTGGTTTACGATATAACGGTCAAATATTGAGTGACAAGTAATTAATCTAATTGCCCGTTAGTAGGAATTAATTGCAATTGGTAATATTAATATCCGTCGCGAATACAGGTGTCTAGCGAACTGTCTTAGCCAGCAATAGCTTGCTCAACCACCGTTTTTCGCCCGAATTCGGATTTACATGCATTCTTATGGGAATATCAAGAAAAATGCAACTTCTTAACCAATGGACCGAATTGGATGAGATTTTAACCAGCGGTAGAACACATCTTGAAAGTACTGATTTCAAGATTTGAGCCTAATCAGAACAGAACTACGGGAGTTATGAATTATTAAAGATTCATCGCTGAATTGAAAGGGAGAAGCTACCCTACCGAGTTGTTCCTGCTTTTCGTGACTGAATACAAAAGAGGAAGAGTTAGCCTAATCTCTGCGCGAGGGGCTGCTGCCAGGGGTTAAGGACCTGAGGGAGCATTGGCCAGGATAGGAGGACAACGGTCAAAGCACCAGAAACAATAAACAAGCACCTGATCACAGAGGGTAGCGCGTCACCACGTTCAAATCTGGAATAAAAGGGATGATTTGGAATAGCGAGACACAGTTTTGCACAGTTTTGCCTACAATCGCCACCGGAGTGTGAGCTACGCGCGACCGAGCTGCGAGTTGCAAGCGGACCCGAGGTCTGGATTTGTTTTCCTCGAGTGAGGCTGTGTCCAAAAGGTACAAATTACATACTTGAAGTACAGTCTTGACGGAAGTGACGTCACCTAGTGCAGTTCGAAAGCGCCAAGCAAACGAGTGTACAAGACCAGAGCACGCAGCACGCGAGCAGTGCACACTTGCGATCTGTGCTTGCTTTTCATTTGTTAAAAAAATGGACGTCGGAAGTCAATCAGCTGGTAGTTGTAGTTCTTCCATTGTGTGGAAATGTAAGTAAACAAATTTTTAAAATACTATGTAATTTTATTTATTGGTTTTATTCATATATGCGTGGTTTCTTTCTTCTATAGTGAGAAGTGTTTAAAAGTGAGAAAACAATTTATTTTTCCGCGATCGTAAACCATGTTGCGGAATGTGTGAAAATTAATTTGAAAGAGCAAATTTCTTTCATATTTCTATAATTAATAACGTGCTGTGTTATATAAACTGCACCCCGAGTCATGTGTGTGTTGTGGCACATACAGTCGATGTTTGATAATTTTAGTTTCAAAGCAACTTTTGTTGCAATCCTCACTTGTGCTGGCGCTGCAGTCGAAGTGCAGTTCGAAAGCTTTCCGCTTCCAGGCTTCAAGACCGCACTGCGAGTATGCTCTCGAAGTATCCTCGCTTCAAGTATGGTCTTGCAGCTTTCGGACACAGCCTGAGTGTTTCAGAGCCATGGAGTAGAGCAGAATAGAACCAGGGGGTCCTTCTCCCCCTCACCGTCAACGCATCCGTGCACATACGTGTGGTTATGTGAGAATAACGCCAGACACGTCCACCTGTGTCAATCGTCCGAAACAACGTCCAAAGTAGAGAAAGTTAATAACATTTCATATCCATGTGAAACCGCGAATGGCTCATCGCGTACGTTCGTCTCATCGCCCAAGTCACGTATCTGTACTTACCGCGAAGAACTGACCTATTATTGCGCAAGTTGTCGTATGAAGTCGACAGTGAACGAGTGAAGCCAGGATCCGATGAGGCCAGATGGAGCCGCCGACCGATCCACTTTCGCCAACCAGGATAACCGCGAAGTGCAACACTGGAGTGCAGATGTCTTCCAGAACTGTAGGACCACTTCGGCCCAACCCAGGTCAGAGGGAATGCAGCTAAGGTAAGATCCAACCATGTGCGTGTGTGAGAAGGATGACGACTATCTACCGCGAACCTGCGTGAATCAAATCATTGCATAACTTAAATCAGTGCTATGGCATCCCTAGGCATCTGTTTTCCGGCGGAGTAATCAAATGTTAAAGATGAGAGTTTATGTTAACAGCAAAGAATAGTTCATTGAAATATAATTATACCTTCAGAAAAGATAGAAGGGGTTCGCACAAGGAACAATTATTCACTTTATACTTAAAATCCTAAACGATAAATTGTAAAAGGCAATGTAGCCAAGACATAGCAAGAGTATGGTCAAAGTAGTAAATAATCTAACCTTTGTAATTGTCATATTGTCGCCATATGCCATGGAATGAGAGTATGAATGTGAGATCGAGTGAAAGAGGGCAAGATGTACTGTCTATTTATATGTGCTTTAATATATGTGTATATTCAGAAACACCGTAGTATTATGTAACGTCATTTCAGGTATTTAAAATCAAATCCTCCTAGGTTTATTCTTGGTAACTCCGACTGTTAGGCACTTATCCTGACCGTATTATATTTCATGTAATGTTTAATTCGCCCAGCAGGTGAGGCGAGAGATTCTACGTTGTTGCGTTGCTAAGCTCAGTTACGTAGTTCAGTTGAGTTAATTGAGTTAATTAGTTATTATTAAATTAGCAGCCCGTAACAACGATACTGACGCTTCGACTGCAGGCAGTTGTTTTTTAATATAAAAAGAGCGGAAAGGATATCGAGGGCGTGCAAACGCTACAGTTGTTGGATGTACAATGCTGATAATTCGAGAACTATGTAAACTAAAAACTGCCAAAATAATAATAATAATTTGTGGTTCTGTGGTGCAAAGTTGTAATGTTTATAAATACTGTACTTTCTATCCCAGAACACAAAACATATATAAATGTCATATATTACGTACAAGGTATATTAGAACACAGCAATGTTTACGATATTGCTACATGGTGTTGGAAATATGATTGTATAAATTTACGAAAATACATGTTACTGGCTATTTACACGACACGACAATATAAATATATAAGAATTAAGAAATGAAAAATTCAAATAGTTACCACAGTACAGTAATAATAGAAATAATAATAATAATAATAATATATCTTTATTGCGGTCGAGGTTCAGCGTACACTGTTCTCTCAAAATCGAATGTATTTCGTAAGGCATTAAAGTCCCGTAGATGAAGGTTCCATGCTTTCTCCTCCTTTTGTGTTGTGCCGTCAGTTCTTTTATAATATCATTATTTCTTTACACTCCACTACATCCTTGTACATATTGACAAGGTTGATTAGTACATCTCTCAAATTTAGAGAAGTTTTTCAGCCCGAATTATCTTCTTCTCCTACATGTTGATACTTTACCACATCACATTATTCTATGGGGTTCTTGGTTGTAATTTGTGTTAGCCAACCAATCAGGTATAGCCTTACAAATTAATCTCGGATCAGTTGAACGGAACTCCTGAACGTCGTTTTTCGTTGGTGCAATGCAAATCCTTAAACCAAGTTCATTTATTGTGGATTTAAATTGATCTCGTTCATCTGAACTTCGAAATAATCGGCGTTGGTGAACGCGGCCATGAATCATTGCCCTTCCCCCCCCCCCCAAAAAAAAAGTTTGTCCTGCTATTAAACAAACAGGAAAACGGAAGCACTTAATGAACAAAGTTTTGGGACCACTTTCTGATAACGTCACTGTTCAATGCCTGAGCAGAATTTCTTGCCTTAGGGTTTATACTGATGGAACAAGGTCTTGCCTATTCTGATTCAATATTCAATACAATTTGATTGTAAAGCAGGGGTATAGATAACAAAATTATTCATGGTGTCTGCCAGTCAAGAAAGTCATGGTAGTCAAGAAAAAGTAAATATATTAACAAGTAGGTCAAGAAGTCAATAAAAAGGCAATAAATTATTCTTGTGGTCAAGAATTTTTGCTATCATAATGACTGATTGGTTGATTTATTTTATTTTACTTCACTTTTTTCTGTCCCTTTGGCTAATCGCGAAGATGAGGATGAATGGTGGTAAAATAAGATGAATGAAGGGACAGTCACAAACATATAGGGACAACCGACACAAGCCCCACATAAGTTTATACTGGCTGTGAGTAGACGCCAAAGCCTCGCTTATCTGCCAAACACAGTTCAGGCTCTTTAGTAGGGTTTTCAATTAAATAAATATTTATTTTCTTAATTACTAATTTTCAACTTTACCTAAGTAGGGGTCGAATAAATAGACAATAATAAAAACGGAAAAAGGTATAGAAAAGTCCATAAAAAGTCAAGAATTCTGGATGTGTTATTTTGGTAGACACCCTGGACACTACTCAAGATGAAACTTCTCGAACCATTTTCAATTAAGGTAACTGCTGAATATTTGTTTGCCATTACAGGTCATAATTCAAATGTTGAGAGAGTACTTTCATTACCATCAGCACAACAGACTCACGAGAGAAATTATTTTTTCATGAAGTCTGTAAAATGTTTGTTTGGTACTGGTCCCTATAATTTCAAAGAGTTTGACTGTCCACTCTAACATAAATATAGTTTGGCTAAACCTGAAATTTTGATAAAGATTGTCTCCTCTGAGAAGTACCGCTTAAATCATGTAGTGAGAGGTGCATTGATTAGCATAATTGCAAGTTTTGAAATTTTGCATTTAAAAATTCATTAAGAATTCATTTTTTTAAAACTGAAAAGTGTTACTTTTCAACTACTTTCTAAAGTGTTCTATAGAAATATCTATTATTTATTGAGAATGTTTTGTGTCCTACCTACATTTTGGGACAGCATGTCCTACATTTCCCTTACAGCGATCTGCTAACCCTAGCCACACGTATTTGTTTAGTCAGTACCACTTGCACCTTACCATCAGGTTTGCCATGAACAGCGAGTATGCCAATAGTTGGGGTGATGAATGATGAATGAGCTACATTACCCGTAGTACGATCCCACGTGGTGATAGATGCGGGATATTCATTTATTTCAATTCGAAATAAATGAAAATTGGAAGGATAGGCAATGATATAAATGTAAGTGGTTTTCACGTTATGTAAGAAATCATCTTTTAAAATAAAGGCAAGTCTTGTCTTCCCCTGTAAAATAGAGACAAGTCTTCCTGTACTTTTAGAATTTTCTCGATTGTAACTATCAAATAAATTATGCGACAGAAAATTATTTGGAATAAAAATTATAGCCCAATTTATAAGTGTTAAACTGATATAAGTTTTAATGTATTTAATCAAAGAATCGCCATAAGAGGTGTCTCCAAATAGAGGACTCGTACCCACCATCTTGATCACTGTCCAGCGGCTAAGTCCCTAATGATTGACGAATTGTTACACTTTTTGATAAAAGCAAGAGACTTGGTAGTATAATTGTTATGCCATTTAAGGAATTTTCAGTCGAGGAGCCAATCGCTATGTGCGTGCCGATGCCTCCCATGTTCAAAATAGTCCACCGTATTACATTTATTTTGGTTTGATATATCTCGGGAACGGTGACGCTTATGAATGTCTGGTTTTCTCAGAAGTGCTCCAAATAGTATAAACTTTCACACTAAATCAATAAATCTATTTTTAAAAAAGAAACGATTATTTTGTGAAATACTCATTTTTAAAGTATTTTGTGAGAATAACTGCATATTGAAAATTTTGTTGATGGTTATGTTCTTACATTTTCAGTCATATAAATTAGAGCTCATTCCAACATCTCGAATTGAGGTCTCAAGCAATAAAATTTTGTATAACTGTCATTTGTCCAGTAACTTTCTAAATATAAAAATAGTATTTTAAGAGGAAATTATGCCCCTCACCCGAGCGCGACCGTCTCCCCCTCCCTTTCCTAGAAAGACGAGTTTTCCCCGTTTATTTGTAAAAGAAGTAATCAATTCCACTCCTCCGTAACTATTGGACTTACGACCTTCATAATTTTATGGGACACTTTTTAAAGGTTTATTTCATAATCTATTCACTCAAATTCTCTGTAGCAATAATGATTTCATACTTGATTTTAATTATATTGAGTTTGGTAACAGTGTACAATTGCCTCACTAAATGGTCGGCTTCTCACTTTCCGATTTCGTTTTCTTCCTCATTTTCAGCGAGGGCCATGAGCGAGGGTAAACAAAACAGGTTTCGGGAATCGACGGGACTGAGCGGGCAGGTTTCTAGTGTTTCGCCCGATGGGAGGGATTGGGAGAGAGGGGAGGGGGGGAGTGAACTGCCTCATCCAGAATAAATAGCCTTGGCCTTTTACCATAGCCATGGGCAGGGGTAGCGTGACAAAATTCGCAGCAGCTTCTATTCTCCAGTTGCTTGTATCCATAGGAACACAGAGCAGATGGTAGGTTCTCAACCTTTTCGAGACCTCGGCCTAGTATTTTTTTTATTTTATAGGACGATGCCCAATCCCAACAAACTTATTCGTAAATACTTTTCAATTTTTTTTATAGTTTATACTAACAATTGGAAAGTGTGGTATAATCATAAAGACTGACAAATATAAATTTAAATTAGTTACCAATCACTGGACCAATGCAATATTATAGCATATAAATTCCTCAAGCCATCATCATTAAATTAATTTCTGTTCATTATTATTGACAAACCCCTTTCTGATAAAAAATATATAATATTATTCCGTATAAAATTGATTATTGTAATATTAAATTGATTGATTTTAATTGTGTAATTAAAACTGCCGGCCCCCGTGGCGGAGTGCTTAGCACATCGCGCTACGACGACAGGGGTTCTGGGCTCGAATTCCGGCCTGGGCATGGATGTTTGTGAGTGTCCATTTATCAATTTCATCATATCATTCCTCATCACCATCCTCGCAAATTAGACAAAAATGGCACAAAAAGCGAAGTAAAAGAAAGCAAATCAAATCAATAATTTTAATTAAAACTGTACTCACTATAGAAGTCAATTAAGCAGGAAGCCAGCAGAAGAATGACAGCTTATCGGCGAAACCCTGTCCTATCATATACACACAACAAATATATACATGCGTAAAATATATAATTTAAGCCCCTATCACACGGAACTGGATTTCTAGTAGGAATGCCCTAGTTGGCGATGAACTGACTTTCTGGGTAGTAATCATGGCCGCCTGGCTGACTGCTTGACTGGTTTTGAGGAATAGGACATGTTCTAATTGCTACTAACTTTTTCGACTAGATTCTGTGGAACAGCCAATCAGAGCAAAGTTTGACCATGTGAAGATAATCTGTGAGTTTGTAAAGTAGCCTTTTTTTGTCTGTGGCTTCCGAGTGCATACAACACGAAAGGCATGTGTACAATTCAAAAAGCTAAAATATTCTTCCATACGTCTACAGTAAACGTTGTAAAGTATGTATTTTATCAGCGCCGTTCTTCTCTACCTAAAACCATTTAATACGAAGCGATATTCCTCTCGGTTGGATAGTTATCATATTTTAAAAGCGTGAAGTGATACGTTGTTTACATCTCGCGCGGCCGCCATTATGGGAACGAAAGACTATCGACAAGTACGGTATAAAAGTACCGTGTGAGGCGAAAACTAGCAAATGGGTAGCCAGTCCAGCGTCAACTAGAGCATTCCAACTAGAAATCCAGTTCCGTGTGATAGGGGCTTTAGTCAATAAACACTAGTTCAACACTAATACCAGGCTGTCCCAGAAGTCCTGCACCATCAGCACACTGAGCCCCAAGAGATGAAGTTTGCGAGGGTAGGTGGCGCCACCGGTGAAAGGCTGTTGGCAGGCATAGAGGACAGATTCGTGGGATCAAATGAAGGCACGCGCAGCATGTGTAGCCAGTGTTCCTTTGAAATTAAAGTGGGCACGATGAGTGAGGACCAAATTGCACTTCGTGCAGTGCTAGTTATTTTATGGAAAAAATGTTTAACAGCCAAAGCGGCAGCGGAGGAAATTTGTCGTGTGGAGAACGAAGAAGTGGTGAATCGATGGACAGTTTCCCGTTGGTTTAAAAAAATCGCTTCGGGTGATTTACGCCTCGCGGACAAGGCCCGCACGGGGTGACCTCCGATGGACATTAACGAGTCTCTGCAGGATGCTGTGCATCACAATCCAGCACACGTGTTAGCCAGAGTGGTTGGGGCATCCAAATCGACAGTAAAAATTCGCTTGCATGACATGGATTACACGAATAAACAGTCTCGACAAAGTCCACACGAGCTGACAGAGGTGCAGGCCCAGCGCAGAGTTGCAATTTGCCAGACATTGCTACAAAACCCGCATGATCTTCGGTTTTGGAGGAGAATTGTGACAGGAGACGAGAAGTGGGTGTTTCTGAAAACCCCCGATACACGTAAACAGTGGGTGAAAAGAAGACAGGAGGCCATCGCCCATGTGAAACCGGACAGATTTGGGAAAAAGCTCATGCTGAGTGTGTGGTGGAATATTGACGGGATTGTCCATTATGAGTTTGTTCCAGAAGATCATGCTGTAACAGGTGAAATGTATTCTGAACAATTACGCCGAGCGTATGCCATTCTGGACGGGAAATACCCGGCATTAACGAGGAGGGAGAGGTTACTGCTGCAAAATGACAATGCTCCCAGTCACCGGTCTCGAAGAGTGACCAACACACTAGCTGAGCTTGACGGATTTGAGTTGTTACCTCATCCCGCCTATAGTCTGGAAGTTGCACCATCGGATTACGGTTTGTTTCGCTCTCTCTCATTTCCTGTGTGGTCGGCACTTCAGTTCATATGATGAGGTAAATTCTGCCTGTCGTGAGTTTTTCAATTCTAAACCTGCCACCTGGTATCGCCATCAGATTGAACTGTTGTCGCAGAGGTGGGTGAAGGTAATTGAACATGGAGGCCTGTACTTTGCTGAATAAAGTCTGTCTTTGTTTCTGATATTCTGTGTTTCGCTTTCGTTCTAGTACGGTGCAGGTCTTCTGGGACAGCCTGGTATTTTATTTTGAATCTGCAAACTCGCTGAAAAAAAATAGTTGGCTTATTTTATTACAACTGAGCTTCTTTTTTGTAAGTTATTCTAGTGAAACTTTTGCTGCCGTTTTCTGTCCGTAAGTTTGTTAATTCAGGAATGAATTAAAGTGATATCCAAACGAAGACAGCCACAAAATTGCAGGTTTTTACCTTGGAACACTAAAACACTTCTATCTTCATTTAACTTCTTGGATTCCATTTTCTAATATTCCTGTGAAGAGCATGTTCCAATGTCACTTCGGGTTCGGGCCTATTATAATAATTAATGCACTGTTACAGAAATTGAATTACATGTTTAAGAGATGATAATTAACCTATCGTTAATGTCCAGGTTGAAGAGGTCCTCCATTTCTTCTCTTGGGATCTCGTCAAAGAAGGCGTCATTAGAAATATTATGCTTATTTCTGTGCTTATGTCAGAAATTAGTTTTTAGATTATATTTAGTCCCGTCTTCACAGAATTGCTTCCACATAAAAAAAAACATCCACTGTGAAATGAGATTTGAAAAGCCTCAATTGCGTACAATTTATACGAATCCATGTTTGAAAGACAAATTGAACGACACCCAGACAGCGCAAATTTGTAATTTATATTTTCAACAGATAGTTTCTAATTTATATGATCAGCGATCAATATAAGTCGTGGAATGAAATCTGTCCGAAAATCTTACTAATTCAAACATTAATAGAATTTTAAAGAAAACGTGTACATTACCCAGGGCGAAGTTCGAACCTGGAATCTTCGGCGGTGACATTTTGAGTCGATAACTCAAATCATTTGGCCACTGAGGCTGTCCATTAAATGCATAGAAAATATAGGGACGTGTATCAGTTTTTACTTAATCACTCCGGATAAATTCAAAGATGGTACCATAATGGAGGCTCTTCCTCCCAGTTTCATATTTTTATTCCTCCATCTCGTCTCTCTTAATCTAGTGATATAAAGAGCAATATATTTAAGTTTATTACACTTATATTCACCTCACCGTTAGATCAACTTTGATGGGAAAAAGTTTCAAGATAAAGTAAATTGAAAGAAAGCATACGAGGTCTTTATGGAAAACACAGTCCTATAATTCACATAAACTGACTGTATTTATTATTTTCGTTGCTTTTATAACTCTTAGTTTAATCGCGACGATGAGGATGATGAAGCGTATACAATACGATTTCTCTCTTCGTGTAAACAATAATTATAATTATAACCCATGGCGCAAAGCAGGTCAAGATACTGCCGGCATCACTCCCACATGCCTCAGCAGAGGGAGATCATGCAACAGTGGCGCAACTACAGGGGGGCATTGCCCCCCACCCCAACCTTGGACGGAAATGAGTTCTGGGGGGGGGAAACATTGACGGCCAAGTGCATCTGCAAGGGGCAATTACCGCCCACAACTTCAAATTTTATGTAAATAAAAATGCTTTTCGTAAATTTTTCTTCCTCGCTTCGCTTGCAGTACCTGCTTTTCTTAGTATTATCAAGTCCCGAAACATAGCTGGGGATGGCGAAAGTCGGCCTTGGGCGCCGAACGATCTAAATGAAAAGAGATGAATTGTGGTTTTAAGTCCACTTTATGCACAGAAAGGCTAATAGGGACTGGACATCCGCCGGGTATAAAGCCCGGGACTCCATCAAAAGGTGACGACGTTACCACTACGCCATCGGGGAGGCTAAAAAGTTGTAAAAGAGAGAATTAGTTGGCGTCCCGTGAAATTATTTGCGCCCTATTAAATTTTAAAAAAAATGGATCTAAAAATATTCTTGCTCGCAGGTTGTTTTCTGTAATGCATTGTAAATTACCAGAGAGATAGTAACACTTTTATTAATTGATTTTGTTTAAAATGTATGAGCAATTGTTGAGGAAAAGGAGCGTGCACAATTTATGTAATTTTTGCTGTTGGTTTATTGTGAGATGGATGAATTTATTGTGTAATGTATTTAAATAATATATTATATTGTATATAATATGCATTAAAGAAACTTTGAATACGTACACAATTTAGTGTCCACGTCGCTCCATGTTGCATATGTGCGAAACATATATCGTGCATGAGTTATACATGTTAATGTAAAAGGGAATTATATTTGGAATGCATTTATCAAGCATTACTATCTTTCAAAAATAGTTTGAGTACTTGTTTTCCATTATTAATGTGAAATTGAACGTGTTGAAAAATTATTTTGATCGTTTGTTCGGAAACAAATACTTTAGCACCAACTTCTACCCCCTTTTTGCATAATTTACGAGGGTAATAACGTCTTTGATACTACTACTACTACCGCTACTACTACTACTACCGCTACTACTACTACTACTACTACTACTAATAATAATAATAATAATAATAATGTTGGTCCCGGGTTCGAATCCCGGCTTGAGTGTCAATTCATCAATTTTATCATATCATTCATCCCCATCTTCGCAAATAAGTCAAAAGTGGCACAAGAAGCAAAGTAAAATAAAGAAAATCAATAATAATAACATTATTATTATTGGTACGTTTATTATGGTACTTGCCCCCCCCAAGACAAAAATTTAAAAAATTCGTGGTTCCGCCTCTGTCATGCTACCAGTTACGGGATGACGTGTGATTAGCACGACGAACCCTCAGTTGTTGTTATAGGTTTCCACGACCTGATTACGCTAATCGTTCGTAGCTCCCCAATTTGCTCACGATGGTGAGTGGCCTCCGACCTCATACCCTGGCCAAAATTTTCGGGAGAAAAGTTGTTACTAGGTAGAAATATTTTCCAAGTATAATAAGTAAGAATTTGATATGGTTCTACTAGAAAGTTTGTATTACTAGGAAGCTAGCAAAAAGTCTATCACTGTTTTGCAATTGCAAGCCGAACGATATTGATTTTATATGACCAGGGGTCAACCTAGAATTTTACAGAAGTGTAAGGGTAAATTTAGAGCCGAAATAATCATAAATTTGACTTCAGCGAAAAATTTTAGGTGAGAGTTGAGAAATTTTGTAGTCGTTATGGGTGCGTGGATAAATTTCTGTATAGGACGTCATTACTTTCACAGGTAAGGTAAAGCAAAGTTCCCCGTGTATATAGCACCGTGCCATAACACACATTTAGGGGATGTGAGGTAGGGCCCCACACATTCTCGGTCATGTGATCAGCACCACGATCCGGCCGCCTTTATCCCAAGGGTTGCCCCCAGATACACATTGATTACAGGCTAGGTGAGCCTCAGAGCCGCTTTATGAGGGGGCAAGGCCCACCTCCAGAATCGAAACTGTGTCTCCCACGTGGCAGTCAGACGCCCTACCGAGTAGACTACCGAAGCCGTATTCTTTATTTTTATTTCATTTTGTCTTTATTTTTTTATTTTTGGTGATCTGGTGTCCCTTGCTATCACTTCGCTTAAGAATGATTTAATACACAAGGATTCTCTGTTTATTTTTAATACACCAAATCGCCGACCTACATGACGCTGTGGTTAGCACTGTGCGCAACAATGCCAGGGATGCAAGGTTCGAAGCCAGGGCTTTGCATGGTTGTTCTTTGTGAGTGTCGGTTCATCAGAACATCAATCACCCTCATCTTCACGATTAGCTAAAAGTGGCAGAAAAGCAATTAAAATAAACCAATTCAATGAAACCACAAAATCGAAATTAAATATTTGTTTTTACCCGGACATGCAAACAATTTTCATTGTGAACTCAGCCGGCTCCCGTGGTGGAGTGGTTAGCACATTGCGCTCCAACGCCAGGGGTCTCGGGTTCCCGACCTGGGCATGGATGTTTGTGAGTGTCCATTCATCAATTTCATCATATAATCACTCATCCCCGTCTTCGCAAATTAGCCAAAAAGTGAACAAAAGTTGAAGTAAAAATAAAGCTAATAAAAAATATTGTGAAATTTTACGTAAATAAAAATACTTTTCGTAAAATTTTCTTCCTCGCTTCGCTGGCAGTACCTGATTTTCTTAGTATTATCAAGTTCCGAACCGTAGCTGGTGGTGGCGAGAGTCGGCCTTGGGCGCCGAACGATCTAAATGAAAAGAGATGAATGGTGGTTTTTCCATTAATTCCGAAGAAGAGCACCCTGCCGAGATTTATTCTTTGGAACCTTTGAATATGGTGTTCTGCGCCTTTTCTCTCTTCGATCTTCCATTTCTTGAAGGTTTACTCTTCCAACGAAGGTTTGGCACTTGTTACAAATAACACAAACTCCCGTTGCTTCGTAAAACACACTCAAAGGAGGTTCAAGCATTCTGTGGTCAAAAGCAGGCGGTCCATTAGCAGCACCCCTCCCTTCCTTCGAGGTCCTGCCGAAATGAGGGGGAAAAACTCCAACCGCCGGGAAAGACCCCGTTCCGTGTAAAGGGTCCATTTTGACTTCGCCTGTTTATGGCATTTGGAATGAACATTGCCAAATTTAATGTAAATAAAACCAAATATCAAACCATTTGTGAGAATGAAAATTTGAATGAATAGATTATGAAATAAACCTTTGAAAAGTGTCCCATAAAAATTTGAAGGTCGTAAGTCCAATAGTTATGGAGAAGTGGAATTGATTACTTCTTTCAGAAGTAAATGGGAAAAACTCGGGAGACGAACGCGCTCGAGCGAGAGGCATCATTTCTTCTTAAGTATTCAGTTAATCTAAAATTTAAATTAAAACTTCTAACAAACATTGCCCAATATTACAATATATATAATACTATCGTTTGATTCGGGAATATTTTTAAGACTGCTAACTAGTAGTGGTGATCGGCACAAGAGAAGTAAAATAAAGTAAATCAATAATCACAATAATACTAATAATGTTACAATAACATTATTAGCAACATTATTATTAACATTATTATTATTATTATTGGTACGATTATCCTGGTACTTGCCTCCCCCCCAGACAAAAATTCGTGTTTGCGCCTCTGGTCCCAACCAAGACAAAGCCTACATCACGCAGGAAGTCACAGCAGGGAGTTTGCGGGTTGTTTTTAAAGAAATCGTTGACGCACGACATCAAACTATGGTCAATGGATCCGTCTCTCCCCCAACCTTCCCTCGCTCAAGGACGACTGGTCCTCTATGCCTCCCAAGAAGACATCCCTTCTGTCCCGCAGTCAAGTTACGTTGTGTTCTCTGCCCACTGCCTGAAGGTCCCCTTTTGCAGGGATATAAAACCTTTTTCGAGCAAGGCCTCGTCCCCTTTTGCAAAGAGAATGAATGGGATTTTGTCAACCCTCGCGGTCTGAAAATTCTGTGACGTCATCGTCACATCGGCTCGAAGAACTTGCCTTCCTGTGATGTGTTCACGTGGAAGCGTATAGAAATAAAAACCAGTGGAGTGTACTGAGTGTACTGAGTGTACCGAGTTTAAACCCATTCTTGAGCTTTGATTATATAATGGAAAATTTGGAGAGCGGTATTGGAGGTTTATCACGAATCTTTACAGTGTCGTTTGAGAACTTTCGATTTGTCTAAACCATGTAAGCTACCGCCACCGCAAAATTCAATTTTGCATTCCCGCTCCCCGCCCCCCCAAAAAAGTCACGCGGTGACTCTTGCCAGAATTGTGAAAATTCCTTGTCTCGTCGCATTGGGTCGTCGTTATTGCGAACGTTCTTCCCGGTATTGATTTCGTATCCCCTTGTGAACTCTCAAGTGGTACTGAATCTACATCAGTAAATAATGTTGATGAAGTGCTTTCTGAATAGCCTAGAAGTGATTAATGCGTTGCAATTTTTAAAAATTTACTTTTGAACGCAAAAATAGACTCGGTGGAATTTAGAAACATGTATTCTGGTGAGTTCCATAGGTAAAAAGGTAAAGTGTTCCCCTGTGCATAGCACCACGACATAAAGGCGTATAGGGGGTGTGGGGGTAACGCCCCACACTTTCTTGATCCGGTCGTGAGTGGGGTGATGTGATCAGCATCACGTCCCTGACCGCCTTTACCCCCCAGGGTTTCCCCCAGGTACCCATGTTATTCGACGCTGGGTGGGCGCCGGGGCCGCATCCATCCTTAGAAAAGTTCCCGGATTGGCCGGAGATCGAACCCGGGACCTTGAGCATGGTAGTCAGACGCGTTACCGACTGAGCCACCGCGGTTCCATAGGTAAAGGTAATGTAAATTTTCCCGTGCATATAACACCGTGCCCAGGGGCGCCGACTTGTCAAAATTATTGGGGTGGCTCTGATCACTGAAATAAATGAATGAATGACTCCCTCCCTCCCTTTTTTAAAAATAAAAATTACGTCTTCGTATAGCAGATTTAAGCAGCTATTATATTCCTCATGCAAATGAAATGTAACATGAAAAACGTGTGTCTGCTCATTTCTTTTTTAGATAACAATTAACATTTTTATTTAAAAGTAGGCTATGTATTTACATTAAGAGGCCAACATAACAGTTTTATGCCGGCCTCGGTAGCCGAGCGTGTTGGGTGGTCGTCTCAACTCGCTTTGATCCGGAGGTGTCGGATTCGAGTCCCGGTGAGGGCATGGGTGTGTTTTAATGTCCGCAACAGACTTGTAAAGAAAGGACATGTGACGGGTGCAAAGAACCTTAGTGTTGACGTACCCATAAAAATAGCGAATATTTACAATATTTAACAGTTTTATTTAACTATTTACATAAATGCTAACACAAATCGCAGGCAAATAGTTTTACTTTTTTGTTCTTGCTACAATATTTTACTTTTTAAATTTAATTTTGCAATAATAAATAAACACATAGCACGCCGTGCTTTAGCAATAATGCCTTTGATCATAGCCGTTCCCGCTTTCGCAATACAGACTTTTCATAAGCTTTCCTTGCGTACTTTACTGCAAGCTAGTGTTAAATAAACTCAAAGACTTTAGAATTATTTTCCCCTTATTCTTTGGACTAGAGGAAGAGATTTCGAGGATAACTAAATATCGTACATATCAATATTGCCTGAAAGTTGTGTTTACGACCTCAAATTGTTTGGAATTTACTAAACAAGAAACCTACTGGTATAATTGTCATATCACCTCGTTATTTTGAAACTCTTTTTAGTAAAAATGTTATCAATACTCATAATTATATACTTAGTATATAGTAATAAGTCATGTGTTTTGCTGTCTCCGTTTATAGCCCCCCCCCCCCCCAAAGTTGATGGTTTAGCGGTCTCAGCCCCCAAATTTGATGGTCTAGAACATTTCAAATGTGTATTTTAAGTTAAGTTCATGTTGCACAATTCAGAGTAAACTTTACAAGAGAAGGAAAATAATACATTAGATTCTCTTAAGCAAAATTATTTGAGGGTCTCTTCCCCCACATCATTAACATTGGGGGGGAGGGGGGGCTCGGGCCCCCCTAAACCCCATGGAGTCGGCTCCTATGACCGTGCCATGATGGCATATGCAAGGGTGGGGCCCACATATTCTTGATCTCGACCATTTTGGAGGTGATGTGATCACTACGCTCCGGCAGCCTTTACCACGTTGATTTACTCTCGGGTACCCATTGATATAAGGGTGGGTGAACCTTGGAGGCACAAGGCCGGAAAAGTACCAACCTTAGATAACCCATCCCGAGAATCAAAGCCAGAAAAACACCAGCTTTGGGCCTCTCTGCAGAGCTGATTAACGGAGTCCTTTATAAATCGTGCTTCTTAATATTTCCCACAAGTTTCCAGTATGCAAGATTTTTACTCACAAAGGAATCTAACGAGAAACCAACAACACCATTGTGTTGTATTATGCAAGAAAAATCGAATTAATTAAATAATAATGGTTACATATTATCTACACTTTGATGATAAATTATGTAAAACTTTGTAATTTTTTTTTCTACTTGCTAAAACATGGGTCCCTTAGTCCACCACGGTTTCTATTTCCTTCAAAGGGCAGAGACTCTTGCATCACAACAGACAATGTTTACGTCCTGGTTACGTTAATCATTTTGCAAAATGTTGTGTGAATTTTGTTATTTTATTGTTGAAATACATGTGCTTGACACCCAACAAACAAATTGGAATCCCTTGATTGATCAGTTACTTCTTGGATTACAGTGGCATCATTAATATTTCATATGAAGTTTCATAGAGAGAAATTTAATTAAAAGGGTGCAAATAATTTTACGGGGCTCCATGGCATTCTCTTTAACATTTTTTCCCCCACATAGATCATTTGGCTCCCAAGGCCGACTCCCGCCGCCCCATGGTATGGCTCTGAATTTGGACTACAAGTGCGAAGATATTGCGAGCGAAGCGATCAAGAAAATTTTACGAAATGTATTCTTATTTGTATTATATTTGAAATCCAGGGGGCAATTTCCACTCTGTGCCCTCCTGCAAGTGCCCTCGGCCGTCTGAAAGATAAATGCATGGAACACGTGAAAACTAATTCCATCTTGAGTATCCATTTGTCCTTGTTTTTCTTTCTTCCTCAATGTTTGCTTCCCCTAGAATGAACTCAATCCAAGGTCGGGAGGGGGGATGGACAATGCCCCCTTCACCCCTGTAGTTGTGGCACTGTTTGTGAGTGTCTCCTTATCAATTTCACGTCATCACTCATTTTTGCGATTAGCTAGAAGTTGCACAAAAGCAAAGCTAAGTAACAAAAATTAAATATCCACTCCCTCTCTCTACCATATGATTCATATGATATGAATCAATATTACCAAAAGGTAGACTTGGGAATCAAAAATTTAAGCAGTTCGAAGTTCATACCAACACATCAAAGAAAAACATCCGAACACATTAGGGAACTTTAATACAACACTACTCAAAATGCCACAACTGTTCTAGATATTGAAAATTGCGAAATCATTTCCCGAAGTCTGAATCTCGAAGAGAATCCCCCCTTGCATCAATGATTGTAAAATAGAACTAAAAATACACAATATTGCAGACTGCAAACTTCTGATGTCTGCCTCTCTACACAACAAACACATTCATTTTTGCAAGAAGAAAATTGGAATTTTACAAATTTGAAAAATCGTCGATGTTATTTTCGTAGCTTATTGTAAGTTCACATTTAAATATTTCATAGTTCGAGAAGGGGCATGCCCACCGTGGCCCCTCCCCTGGGTACGGGCCTGCCCATATTATATAATATTGCCTAAAATACCAATTTTTCTATTATTTTTTATTCATCTTTATTTCTTCAACTCAGGTTTAAGTACATTGTAAATGCATTTATGACCTAATACATGCAAGAAAATGCCCTATAAACTTAGAAAAATGACCTAAAAATTCTGGTAGTACAAGTAAGAAAGTTAACTTTTTGTCATCTTTTACACTTTAAGTACTGAGTTACAGTACACAACGAATGATTGTCGGTTTTTGGACAAGAGAGCCTTGTACACGGAAATTTTTTTCTCGACTTCCACCTACACAAGAGTAGCTTACTTGAAATGAACAATATCATTTCCTGTTAAGTCACTTTCAATTCCATAGAGTGCAAATTGCTCCCTGACAAAATATCCGATACAGAGCACAAAACTTTGTACTCTTTGTTTTTTTACAATAATCCGTCTGGCGACAATATATTTACTGATATAGGGGAAATCACATTGTTTGAGCTGAATTGTTATACAACACCTTGTGTCAACAATTATGCACAGAATTTCTTTGTTTCTTCAAACACAGTCATTCAGAACTGCGCTGAAGACAATGAGACGAGAGTCGGGAACCTCTCTCCTTCAAAGGGTTACATTTGCATGTAAAATGTCCCTTCTTTCACCAAAATGTAGAAAATTCATAAAATGACTTAAAAAAAAAGGCCGAAAAATGACAAACGGTTTAAAAAGTCTAAAAAATTACATTTACTTCAAAAAGATTCAAAGAATTGCAAAAAAATACACAAACAATGGCGTTCCCATTTATTCACTTACGTGTAAAATACGTTCCTACTTATGCAATGTTTCTGCCTTACCAAAAAAAATATGCATTTGCATCAAAATCCTAGCCCTAGTTATAACATTACAAAGGATGTAATATTATTGAAATTCCAATTTCTCACTACCAGAGTAAAGAACCTGGATAGCTATTTAGTGACTCGGACAGAACGACACCAATCAGATGTCAGCCCACCCCTTCCTTTTTTTCAGCTCCATATTTATAGTAGTCAATCATTATTAAATTGTTTCGTTCTACGTGTATTTCGATGCCCGGCCTGGGCATGGATGTTCATTGTGAATGTTCTCATATGAATTTCATCATATCATCACTCATCCTCATCGCCGTGATTAGCTAAAGTGGCAGAAAACGACGTAAATAACCTAATTCAATCAATTGAGCATTCAACACTTTCGAATCTGCCCCCCCCCCCCCCCACACAAATGCTTTGTGTGAGCCTGACATACGCCCCCCTTCTTCAAATCAACATGTTCTCGTTGCTGAAATGGCGACCCTCGGAAGAAGTTTCACCTACGTAGGTGACGTCACAGCAGGCCTGTAGCTATAGGGATTGGAGGGGCAACTGCCCCCCCCTGTAAAAAATACAGAATACATATCTACCTGGAATTCTCACTTATCTTTACAATTTGATCCTGTATTGCTCTAGCAACATAACAAAGACATTTATTGATTTTGTGATTTATGAAGGTGTGTGGGATTCCGTATAATGTCGGATCAGGATTTGGGGAATAAAATCTCTTCCAGATTCAAACTTCGGGAAATGAATGATTGATCAATTTTCAGTATGTAGAACAGTTGCGATATTTTGAGTAGTCTTGTATTAAAAGTGCCTAATGTATTTGGATGTTTTTCTTGGATGTGTTGCTAAGAAGTTTGAACAGCATAATTTTTTGTTTCCCAAGTCTACCTTTTGGTAATAGCGATTCATGTGATAGAGAGAGGGAGTGCCGTGAAATTAATGAAGAGACACTCACAAACAGTGCTGCAACCACAGGGGGTAGGGGCATTGTCCCCCCCCCCCCCCCAATCTTGAACGGAAGTCCAATCTGAGAGGGGGCAAACATTGAAGTAAAGAAACATGACTAGCAGAATCTAAGAATAGTAGAACAAAATGGATACTCAAGTTGGAATTAGTTTTCAAGTGTTTCTTGCTATTTTCCTTCAGACGGCTAAGGGCACTTGCAGGGGACAAAGAGGGGCAATTGATCCCTCGATTTCAATTTTTTTTTACAAATAAAAGTACATTTCGTAAAATTTTCTTGCTCGCTTCGCTCGCAGCATCAATATCTGCTATTATTATAGTCCCACGTTCAGAGCTATAGCTAGGGGGCGGCGGGAGTTAGCCCTGGGAGCCAAAACGATCTAAATAAAAAAAAAATGTTAAAGAGAATGCCATGTTCCCCGTGAAATTTGTTGCGCCCTATTAAATAAACATTGTTTTCAGTTTGCAAATATTTGATACTAAAGATTTTCCTGCTCGCTTCGATCCCAATATGATTATTTTCTGTAATGCATTCTAAATTACCCGAGAGAGAGGTAAGGCCAGATATATACTTCAGACTGTTGCTGCTTAAATGCATGAACAATTCTTTTGAGGAAATGGAGCGTTCACATTTGAGAGACAATTTGGCGGATGAATTGACCATGTAATGTATTTAAATTATATATATATATATATATATATATATATATATATATATATATATATATATATATATATATATATATATTAAAGAAACTTTGAATACGTACACAATTTAGCGTTAACATGTTGCATATGTGTTTTCTTATTTTATGTCGCTCTATGTTACATATGCTTAAAATATATGTTGTATACATGAAAGTTATACTTGTCATATGTACAAAATAATAATGTTCGTCATTATTCTGTCCTTGAAAAATACGGTTTGTGTGCTTGTTTTCCATTATTAGCTAATATGAAATTGAACGTGTTGAAAAAATATTTCAAATAATTTGTTCAAACACAAATGCTTTAGCACCGACTTCTATCCTCTTTTGCATGATTTACGACGATAATAACGTCTTGTAATGCTACTATTATTACTACCATTACCACCACTATGCTACTATTATTATTATTGGCACGTTTGTCGTGGTACTTGACCCCCCTCTCCAGATAAAAAATTGTGGTTTCGCCTCTGCTCACAAAGAAGACTCATGCCCAGGCTCGAACCTGGAACACCTGGCTTCGCAGTGTGTTATGTAACCATCCCACCATCTAGGTCGGCTAGTGAATGTAGGACAGCTTACTGGCTCAAATTATTATCAAACACGATGAAAATGTGATAGTGTTTCACAATTATTATTTCGGTTAGAAAGCGATAAAATTTGTAGTTCGATAGGGTTACACTAAGCATCTTATGGAGTGTAAATATCAATTTCAAATCTTATGAATCATTTCTCTATGCAAACGCATCAAATATGGTAAGCAACATAGGTGTGTGTTATGATATCCATTTTATAAAGGAAAAGTTAAGTTTTAACCCTGACTGTTTGCATGATATCGTTTCAATAGCATGTTATATATTGCTCTCAGAATTTTAAACGGCAGTAAAAATAAATGACATTTGCAACTACGAAGCTTACAATGGGATTGCATCCATTAAGGACAGAAGATGCCTATTTTGATTGCTTGTAACATCGAAAGATGAATTAGAGGCGCAAATAGTGACTGAGAATAGTTGCTTGCCTTGATGTCCTCACACACTGTGAAAGTTGTCAATGTTATCAGGCGGCACCTTATGAATATAGGTTCAAGAAAATGACAAGTAGAAAAAAGCTGCAGTGAAATTAATACAATTGAAAATCTCTCAAATTACATTCTATTTATTTTCTTATATTTATAATAATAAATTGTGTCTGTAGCAGAAGTTGTCTGTTAAACCTACCTCAGGCACAACCTAATTTTTTGACAAATAATTATGTCAACTCTTCTGCTATGTAGTGGATTCTCGTAATTTTATTCATATATCTTAAGTCATTGTGTGACTGGTAAAAATTAGTATCATAATAAAAATCCCTGATATTTGGGGTTTGTACTCTTCTGCTCAAAAAGTGGTGACGATAAGCTGCTCAGAGACTTCGTGCCGCGGAAATGGAGTAAAGCGAAGGAGGCCCCTTATATCTTTCGGTTTCGTATCCTAGTCATTAAGGAAGGTATTTTTCAAAATGTAAAGAGGATACAGCATTTCCCTCGATAAAACTTGATAAAACATGAAATATTAATGATGACAGTGTAATCCAAGAAGTCGCTGATCAATCAAGGGATTCCTATTTGTTTGTCAGGTGTCAACACAATATTGGGTTGGTGCGAGTGAAATGTCCGGCACAGGTGCGTCATTGCCAAAGGCCAAAAAAATCAAAACTACAATACCTGGTTAATCAAAATAGTCGCCGTCTGCAGCCACACACTTTTGTCATCGCTCAGCCAACAATTGCATTCCATGGCGAAAGAAGTCTGGAGTCTGTGACGCAAAGATCTCCTCAACGCCATGTTGCACCGCCCGATAATCAGCGAAGGTTTTCTCTGTTAGGAAGTGACCGAGATGCCGGAAGTGATGGTCGTCAATGGAAGAGAGGTCGGGAAAATATGCTGGATGAGGAAGGGTTTCATATTGCAACTCATGGAGAGCCTGCACCGTCCTTTGTGCGACATGTGGGCGAGCATTGTTGTGCAACACGAGGACATCATGTCTGTAGACCATTGCTGGATGCTTGTGGAGAAGTTTGTGGTGCATTTCATGGAGTTCAGCACTGTAGCAATTTGCATTGATGGTTTCACCTCGCCTGAGAAAGACATGATGGATCACACCCACCATAGACCACCATACCAGCAACAACACCTTCCGTGGGTGGAGAGGTGGTTTCGGAAACCGCCCTGGACGTTGATCACGATCCAACGATTGTCCTGATCGTTTATGATTGTCATAGCAGATCCATTTTTCATCAGAAGTGACAATCCGATGCAGGAAACCATCCCAGTTATAACTTACACTCAGAGAACTGCACACCTCCAGACGGCGAGTCTTGTTGACGGGTGTCAATTCATGTGGTACCCATGAGTCCAACTTTTTCACTTTACTGATCGCACGGAGCCGCCGAACGACAGTGGTATGGTGTATGCCTAACTCGTCTGCAATGGCACGAACAGTTTTCCGAGGGCCCGCTTCCATGGGGTTCCTGAGGAGCTCATCCGACCATGATGTTGGTCGGTGGCCACTGGGTTCATTTTGCAATGCTGTGTCACCGGAACGAAATTTGACAAACCAGCGGCAAATGGTGCGTTCATTTACCATTCCTGGCCCAAATGCACTGTTAGTGTTTTTGGCGGCTTGCTGAGCAGAATGTCCCAGTTTGAATTCGTAAAGACAAATCACTCGCAATTGTGTGTTCTCCATGGTGCACTTTCAGATGTCCCTGTTCAGCAACACGCTGCCTCCTGACTGGGTGCTCCAGCCTGTTTGCTGGACGTATACAGAGTTTATGACGTTAGACCCGTGACCTCAGTCAATCCCTGTGTTGTGTTGTTGAGGTGAGTTTCCCACCAGATGTCAAAACGGACATTTCATTCGCACCAACCCAATATTTTGCAAAATGGTTAACGTAGGCAAAGATTGTCTGAAGTGATGCAAGAGTCTTTCATTTGAAGCAAATAGAATCCATGGTGGAGTAAGGGACCCATTTTAATGTTTTAGCAAGTAGGCATAAATTTTTTTAAATGTTTACACAATTCATCAAAGTGTAGATAATATGTAACCATTATTATATAATTAAATTTATTTTTCTTGCCTAACACAACACAATGATGTTCTTGGATTCTCGTTAGATTCCTTTGTACGTAAAAATCTTGCATACTGGAAACTAGAGAAAACATTATGAAGCACGATTTATAAACGTCTTCCTTAATCAGTTCTGCAGAGAAGCCCAAAGCTGTTGGTACATATTAATCGTCTATTAACATTATTGACCTGTAAATATAACGTAGATACAGTCCCGATTAGCCTATTTATGTTAAACTTTATCTTTGTATTCTTTGGTAGTCCGGAAAGGTCATTATCGAAATACTGTTATTTGATGTTGCTCGAACTTTTTTTGTTCGTTGGAGTTTCAAGATATCATCCCTTTCCTGTTACTTATCACTTTTGGAGCAGGGGGAGGGAGGCATCGCTTCCAATGCAACACAATATATTAAAAATTTGCCCCCTCTAGGATTGACTTCGCCCCCCTACTAAAAATTCCTGGCTACGGGCCTGCGTCACAGAGAAACTGGCTCTGGTGGGATTGTAAACACGAGAGTTGGGGGAAGAAAATGCCTGTAGGACCTTCAAAAGCGGGCCAAACCTGAATCAGATCCGCGAGCAGTTTGGGCATCGGGGTAATGGTTGCGGTCGTAAACTTGGGAACATTACGACAGTGAGTGAGTCCTAACTCAAGGTTACCCCCCCCCTCCTCCTCGAAGCCAATGCGTCGCTATTTTTCCACAGAAGATTTGAATCTGAAACCTGCGAAGATTGACATAACAGCTACTGAAGGGAGCCACGAAAGCTCAATTGATCATGATAATTAGAGACAGTGGCGTAGTGGCCGCCCGGCAATGCAGGTTGCAGCGAGGTGTAGAACCAGCCCCGCAATATTCTTTCTCTCTTATTATTATTATTTTTTTTTTTATTTATTATCCTGCGCACAACAGGCATCTGCCCTTTTACAGTGCACAGTAAATGTCTTACATAGGATTTATACACATTTCAGATATAAAAAAAAATACCTATAGGGGTTATATATATCGTCCTTAAACATTACCGTGGATAAAAAAATGAATCAAACCTTATACAATTACATTCATATATGTATGGGTATATATATATACACATAAAGAAGGTAACAATAATAATAATAGTAATAATAATAATAATAAAAAATAATAAAAATTAAAAAATTAAGCAAGAATGTTGTCCATTAAATACCGTTTATACTCAGAAAATTTAGCATATATGTCTAAGTGTACACCCCTCTCTAACCATTCATTATACAAGCTACACATTCTTCGCAGGGGAGCCATTTCTGCGGATTTTGTACGGGTGCGGGAAATTGCAAAGAGTTGCTTTCTTGATCGCAACTTTGGATGGGGGACATAGAAAGCTATTTTTGAAAGCAGAGAGGAAGAATCCAATTTGTCGTTAAGAAGTTTGAAAAGAAAAAGGAGCTGATGTATGGTTCTTCTGTTTGCAAGGGAGGTAATGTGTAATTTAATTAGTAATTCGTTATAAGGTGTCATCTTTGGATATGCACCATCTATCCTAAAAAACTATATAGCGAGTGAACTTATTTTGAACTTTTTCTATAAGATCTATTTGTTTACTGGTTTGTGGACTCCACACTATAGATGCGTATTCTAATTTGGGCCTAACATATAGGTTAAATAATAATAACAACGCTTTATTTTCATTGAATTCTTTTGCAGTTCTCATAATGAACCCCAGTTTTCTATGCGCGTCATTAACAGTCTTTGTGATATGTGACTGAAACGATAATTTATCATCGAACACTACGCCAAGATCTGTTATTGAGTTTGCCCTGTCTATTTGTGTGTGTGCTATTTCGTAGTTATAGTGTATTGGGGATTTCAATCGGGTAAATGTTACGGCCCTGCATTTCTTATGGTTAAGATTAACTTTATTTGCTTTACACCATGCGTTGAGATTTTCGATATCCTCTTGTAATTTAATGGAATCATCTTCATTGTGAATGCACCTATAGAATTTTAAATCGTCAGCGAATAAGAGTTTCTCGGAATTTCTAAGCTGTTTTGGTAGGTCATTAATTAATATTTAATACAACAAGGGACCAAGATTAGAACCTTGAGGTACGCCTGAGCCAGCTACAAATTCATCGGAGCAGCAACCTTGATAATTTACGTATTGTTTTCTGTTTTTGAGATACGAGCACATTAAATCTACGAGGGAAGAGGAGAAGTTACTGATAGACGCATGATAAGAGGAAGAAGAAGAATTTGTATTCTATAGCATGTTATTGATTGGTTGCTATAGTAACAGTGTGTAAGATGTACGTGAATGGCTTCCATGTATTAAAGTTACGTTGTTAATTTGAACCTACGTGTTTGTATGTCTTGTATATGTATACATAAGAAACCACACACACACACAACAAGGCTTACATCTATGGCGCAGTCGGTAGGATATTCTTGGTAATCCTTCGTAAGAAGAAGTATGGGTGAAGACGTCACGAAGAGTACACGACGATCATCATTCCAGCATAGGTTTATGCAAGGAGAAATTGTGTCGGCTTGATCAATTTCTACGGTAAGAAACCAAGATTGCACGGTTTGTGTAGTATTTACAATAATTGTACAAGGTAAATTCAAATCAGTGCGATAAAAATTGTGTCTACGGTGTAGATTACAATAATTGTACAAGAACAAAGTTTAAATCAGTGTGATACGGATTGTGTTTAAGATATTGTGATACTTAGTTGACCACAATTATGAATATGTTCGGTTTGAATTTATTCTCTGAGTTCCGGCCAGATTCGGAAGAAATAGAAGATTATTTAACGAGGTTCGAACAGTCTTGCTTGGCTCATGATGTTAATGAAGCCAGGAAGGTACCCATACTGATTGCAGTTATAGGGTCTGAAACTTTCAAAGTGCTGAAGACTATCCTTGCACCTGAACCAGTCGAACGGCAAACGTATTCGACCCTCAAGGACAATCTACTTAAACATTATGGCCACAAAATAAACAAATATGTGGAACGTTTTAAGTTCAGGCAGTGCATGCAGGAAAGCGGCGAGGATGCAACACGATTTATGGTACGTGTGAAGCAACAAGCACTTAAATGTAGTTTTGGTCAGTACTTACAAGAAGCCATTGTAGAGCAAATAATTGTAGGCGTTCGGTCTGACGCCATTAGAAAGAAATTACTTTCTGAACCTACATTGACTCCAGCAAAATGTCAAGATATTGTGCTTCAAATAGAATTAATTGAACGGGAAACACAGATGTTCATACATCGTGAAAAAGATTATAGTCCTAATCTAGTTGCATTTTCTGGGACACAGAAATTGAAACCATGTTTCCAGTCCTCGCAAGCACACAGAAAGAACTTCGTTAATCCTCAGAATAGAAGTTATAAAAGCAGCGAAGAATGTGATAGATGTTCCAGAAGACATGATCTTGGACATTGTCCAGCAAAATATTCGATATGTTCATTTTGCAAAAAGAAAGGTCATTGGCATGTAAAATGCAAGTTTAGGAAAAATAATGGTGGAGTTGCGAGTAAGACAATTACAAGTGATCAAATATCCACGTCTAATATTAAACCTTTAGACACTATTGTTGAACAAAGCATACATAACGAATTTCATGGTTTGTCTTTATTGCACGTCGAAGTTAGTGATTCTCATCCGCCAGAAGATAATACTTGCACTATTTCATCGAACACAGAAAATACACAAGTGGAAGATGCAACACTCACTCGTTCAAAAGCAAGGAGTGTTAGCTTCAAGCCAAGAGCACAAGCTATAGATGGCACTAATGTTCTTGTGTCAGCAGAACCGTGCATAGTTAATCTGTGTATTGATAAACGAATTGTACAATGTGAACTAGATACTGGATCTACAGTTTCGCTGTTCAATAGCAAGTCTTTCAAAAAAATGTTTCCTCATCGGCGAACACAATTCACTACACTGAAGTTACGAGGTGTGAATAATAATACGTTGAAGTTGAAAGGTCAAGCTTTCATTGATTTATCATTGAATGATGTATTGTATAAATTACCGGTGATATTGTGTGAAGAAGATCTCTGTTATCCGTTGATTGGACGTTCATGGCTCGACAGTATTCATCCAGGTTGGAGGAACTTGTTAGCACAATGTAACACATTGTTCACAAATACGGGGTCCGAACAAAATGATAACGTAGATATTAATACTAAAATACCGGAAAGTGAAGGTTTTAGAGTACACCTGGAGAAGAAACTTGACCAGAAAGAAAAGGATAATAAAGAAGAGCATCTCATACAGTTGGTTCAGAAGGCGAGAGAAGAGAGAACTGAAATTCGAACACAGGCAATGGGAGATAAGGATGATGAATCAAGGCAAAGTGACCAACTGCGATACAAGAGACATAAATATATGACTGAGCGGGAATGGCGAGTGGATCACCCATCATTTCTTGGATCACGGCGGAGCCGAGTAGAGAGGAAGAGACTTGACAAAACTTATCTTGCATATCTTCCGAATGATCCAGTCTGGGTGCAGACCCCGAAGGTAAATTCTCCGAAGCATGTACCAGGAATGGTATTGTCTAGAGTTGGCAACAGCCTAATATATAAAGTGCAGTTGTTCGACGGATCGACACGAACGGTACACGTCAGGTGGCTACGAAAACGTGAGTGTGAACCAAACCCCTCATCAACAGATCTACCTGATCCAAACCTTGAATCGATACCAGAAGGACAGCCGGAGGATGCAGAGGGAAGAGATAACCAAAACCAACCATATACAGACGCTGGGCACACACCAATCAGAAGATCGAATAGACTTAGGAGACCTCCTGATAGATACGGTGAGACCAGCACTTAAAACAAAAAAAAAAAGAGACTCCAGGAGGAGATGATAGACGCATGATAAGAGGAAGAAGAAGAATTTGTATTCTATAGCATGTTATTGATTGGTTGCTATAGTAACAGTGTGTAAGATGTACGTGAATGGCTTCCATGTATTAAAGTTACGTTGTTAATTTGAACCTACGTGTTTGTATGTCTTGTATATGTATACATAAGAAACCACACACACACACAACAAGGCTTACAGTTACAAAATGCTAATTTTTTCAAGAGAATATCATGGTTTACAGTGTCGAACGCTTTGCAGAAATCTGTGTATATAACGTCTACCTGACCTCTGTTGTCAAGTTCGGTGGAAATGAAGTTTGAAATTTCTACGAGGTTCGTCGCGACAGATCTCCTTGGTACGAATCCGTGCTGGTGCGAGGAGAGAACTGGTTTTACGTGAGCAAAAAAATGTTTATAAAGAATCTGTTCTAATAGTTTAGCTGGCGCAGAGAGTATCGCAATTGGTCTGTAGTTTGAAATTTGAGATTTATCTGATGTTTTTGGTATGGGACAAATTTGGGATAATTTCCATTTATCTGGAAATCTCGATGTTTGTATTACAAGGTTGAAGAGTATATGTAGCGGATATTTTACACTTTCACCACACCCCTTGATTACATAGGGGGGGATAAGATCTCTGCTTCTGAAATTTTATATAGCTAGAAATTCAACAGGAAGTGTCGCTTATGAAATAATTTAATTTACAAGACAGAAATCTGGTTTCCAGTAACATATGATACGACATCTTCGATAATAAGCAGGGGAGTTCTGGTTCGGCCAGACTGGCCCGGCTAACTTAACATATGTGTCCCCTCCGAAATGCAGAATTAACTTCCTTGCTCGCAGGTGGACATCTATAGGAAAAATCCCATGTCCTAAAAATCTTAAGTTAGGCTCGAAAAATCCTAAAATAGGTTCGAAAAACCCTAAAATAGGTTCTAAAAATCCTGAAATAGGTCATAAAAATCTTAAGTTAGACTCGAAAAATCCTGAAGTAGGTTAAAAAAACTTAAAATAGTTCAAAATTTCTGAATACTGCTGATTAGGTATAGTCACCGGCAATGAAAATGGGACACATATATCCTGAAATATGCACTATCTTGCATAACGTTATGTGTGTTGCCTAACCCTACGGTGATGGCAGAACTCAACATTGGAAATTTGCTATTAAAATCCACTCATCGCCGTATAGTTAGGCACCAATCTGTTTTCATGTTATCCACAGTAAAACTCCGCAATTTTGTCTGTGAGGATCATCTTATATTCTGAAAATCTTACAACAAAAATATAGTGAGTGGTGCAAACTTCAATGCTGAAATGTTAGTTTGCAAGGCGTGAATGCCACAAAGCATGGAAGTGACGCCAAAGTGAGCAAGACCACACAGATCAGACCACTTTGTATTGCACAGGCAACAGTGGAACCTAAAATTGGTTCTAACAAGCAAAATAGGTTTTTAGGCACTAAAAAACTTTTCTTGCGTTTTTAACGAAACGCTGACATAACTTATTATTTCTTGCATGAATCCAGTATAGAAAGATCCAGTTACTCAACCAGTCGTTGCTTTGTTGCTGCACAATATAAAGAATTAAATTTGATAAATCACGAACTTTTATCACTAATTTTAATTTTACGTGTGGTATTTGAATGTAACTTCACATCAAATATTTTCAAGATGGCTCTAAGCCTTTTTATATTCAAATAAGAGCTGAAAAAACTCTAAAATAGTTTACACCTGTTCCATGTTACTTCAAAGTGGTCCCAAAACTCAGTTTGATGTGGAGTCGAATTATCCCTTTGCCCTAAGGGTTCACAGCGTATGGGTTAAATGTTACCATTATTTGGGGGCATTTTGTGAAGTTCATTTTTCTTCCATATTGAAATTCTGTGGACATTTCCTTCTTTCCAGTGTGTTTTTATTTTATGATCTACAGTGCTCGAAGTGGATACTCCTATAGCTGGTATGCTTGGTCGAGGAGGATTGGATTGATTTGGTGTTTTAAGTCCACTTTATGCACAGTAAGGCTAATCGGGACTGGACCTACAGTTTAAAGTGGGATCCGAACCACTTGTGCCTCCACCGGGTATCGAACCCGGGACCCCTTGATTACAAGGCGACGACGCTACCACTGCGCCATCGGGGAGGCCTCTTTGTCGAGGAGGGTCTTTGTGTAGATCAGCATGGAGACAATGAAGAAGTGGGGGATGCTTATGCAAATTATCCTAGCAGGAGGGGATGGTTAATGGAAATGTACATAACTGGGGGAAAAGCACCCCTCTGCACTCCTTCTCCACACCTACAACTCCCGCACTGATGATCTATTATTAATATAAAAAGGTCTTGTTTCATGAAATATATCGAAAAGAAATGCTATTGTTGAAATTATTATTAATAATGTCCACTATTATTAAAATTGAAATCCTTTTCGGAATTCAGTCTTTCCGATCGACTTTCATTGAGTGACGAATTTTCAGTGAATGAAGTCCCATCACCGCCCTATAACCCGTCTTTCAAGGCTGGAGTTCCGCCATATTCCTTCTACTAAATTTCAATTGAACTTGTGATGCTGGGTTAACACTGGAAATCCAGAGGTCCAGTTCAACGCCCAAAACAGAAATGAGCACATTGTTGAATACATTAGTTACTATTAGTATTAGAAGGCTAATGTGAGGGGATTACTTTATATCATACATTTTAGTCCGATGAGAAGGTCCGGAAAAATGCAGATAGATACCTCAAAAATTTTTAGATCCAATTTGTACAATTGAAAACAATATTGATTTATTAGTGTGCAATTAATTTCCCTGGACGCCATGGCATTCTCTCTTTTACAACTTTTTTTAGATCATTCGTGCCCAATGGCTGGCTCCCACCGCCCCTCTGAACTTGATGAAAACAAGAATAGCAGATAATGCGAGCGAAACAAGCAAGAAAATTTTACAAAATGAATTTTTATTTGCATAAAATTTGAAATCGAAGGGTTAATTGCTCGCATTAGCCCCTGTCCCCCCTGTAGTTGAGTCACTGTATAATGCAGACATATTTAAGCAATATATGTTTACTTTGGATACTTTAGGCTCACTGCCATTGTTAGTCAACCTTATTCTGCACAGTTGCTCGACTAACCTTGTGTTAATGCGAATACCACGCACCCTTTCCCCTTCCATTCAAACCGATTCTAAAGGCATAAGAGATAATGTTTTATTTCAACCCTATCGCCGCGATCACCCACAGGTAGGTAGAAAACCTATACATAATAACCAAAAGTAAAAATCAATAACAAGTCAATCAAACGATAGTTTAAAGTGGGATCCGAACCACTATGTGCCTCCACCAGGTATCAAACCCGGGACTCCTTGATTGCAAGGCGAAAATGTATTCACGGCGCAATCGAGAAGGCAGTTATAAATATCTGATACATAAAAAATATCAAATAAATTCCCTTATATGTATTAAATACTAATGTATTTTTACATGTTTAGTCATTTACTTTTATATTTAATAACATTATAAATATTAATCATATAAGCTCTTTCTTCTCAGTTGCTTGGTAGAAAATTTGAAAAGTTTCATGCACATACATAATATATATGTATAGTTTGTGTATGTCTGTGTAGACCACAATCTTCTTGGTCCCCCCCAAAATCAATCTTCAATGATTTCGCGCCCTGGTAGGGTATGTAGCTGCCTGGCAAAGTCCTCATTCCGTAAATTCACGAACTGCATGAAATCAGAAAAAGACATATATTCCCCCTCGTTTTCAGAAAACCTGTTTCACAACCCACCCCTGTCCTTTCTGTGGTGAAGGACACTCCTGTTGGACAACGAATCTCACCCCCCCTATTTACTGCGAGCAGCAAAAGAAGACGGCAGCGCCATCTACTGGCCACCGATGGAAATGCAATTTCAAAGCGCAGCGAGGTTTAAATGTAGCTTCCACTTCTATTACCTAACTTTTCTATGGTTTAACCTGGAGAAGTCTTTTCAAAAACGAAACTTTTAGTAGAAGATCAACATTGCCTTGGAAAATATTAGTATTGTCCCTTATATCTGCATCCAAAGGATCCAGGGAATTGTCAATCTTGTGTAGGTACCTTTGTTTCTCTAAATCACTCAAAAATTTCAAGCGTTTCAAGTGATCCACTTTGTTTCCGATCTTTTATAAGAAAATAAGGTCGGTGACGATATGTATTCCATTTGTTTACATTGGAAAATACGTCAAACCGGAAGTTCTTTCCCCGCCTCCTATATTTCACAAGCTCAAGGGTGCGTACGCCAGTGATTTGTTGATTTGAGAAAATAGGACATTCTAGAAATAAATGTTGCGTATCTGGATTTTCATTACCACATTTGCAATTTTCTTGAGTTTTGAGTTGACATTGGGTAGTTATTGCTGCTACAACATTCTCAAGCATCCCCATTGGCTGGTAGCTTTTTTTTGGGGGGGGGGGGCTGTAAATAATCTGTGGTTCGGTTCTCTAGAAGAAGAAGTAGAAGCAGATGTAATTCCACAGATTAGATACATAAGTAATCTGTGCTTAATCCCGCGTTTGTTCTGTTCGTATGCGTGTTTAAAAATTGTGAGTTTCTCCAGTTCACGTAATTCGTAATTACAACGTTTTCCGTGTGATGAGAATGAATCATATGCTTCCTTGGAACTACTAATTAGTCCATTGTCTGTATATTAGTCATGGCATCTGAAAGTGAAGGTTTGTATAAATAATATGTACACTTTTTAAATCGTTATCATGCCGGGTTTGCTGGATAACTTATCGGCATATAAGATACTCATGTTAATGTAACAGTTACTTCTCTATTCTAGTCAATTTAAGTGCGTTTTGAGGTTCGAATATCAAGTAGATGTTTACTTTCAATACGGAAGAAAATAGACAATCCTTGATGTTGAAGAATTTTCGTTATGAAGTAAGGTCAACAATTTCTAGACAACTATTGCGGGGCCGTTGTTCCACTTACTCCCTCAAGAATTATGTTGAATTTTAAATTTTTATCCACTTACTGCGTCAACAATTATGTTGAATTTTTAAATATCGACATTTCTCGCCGGAAATCATCCCTCCCCCTCCGATAATTTCAATAATTTGGGTATGACTTAAGATGACCAGACCCCTCTCCGATTGTCTTCATATTTCACATACTTATTAATTGAGGCCTGCTAATGACGAATCTGAAGTTGAGATTTGTTGGAAACTTCTAGAAATTGCAAAATAATTGCGAACTATTAACTCTAGCCCCACGAACCATTGACGTGTGGTTAGGTTAGGCAAACATAGTTAAAATTTGGTGTCGTGGTAGTATCAGGGGTAAATATGCGATATCGCCCGGACGGATTTCTTCAAATTTACAGAAGAAAGTATTTACTGAGATGAGTTTCTTTAGCATTCTGGGCGTTCTTGGAGGTATTTTCTTTCATGGAAAGTAAAAACTTCGTATTTGAATGCTGCCGAACAAGAATTAATCACTTTTTACGTAAGAAATTGGCATTGCCTGCCACATTATGCCGTTGTTTCCTTTGTGTGTGTGCAGATGGCGAGAGCGTTGAAAGTCATGAGATCTCTGCAGTCTTTCCAAACGTGCCTTCTTTTTATGGAAATTTCTATTTTTAACTATGTTCGCCGCACTTTCTTTGTCGTAAACACGTCATGGTGTTTCAAGAAGATGATCATCATCAGAACATGCAACAACTCATGGGTGAAGAAATTCCAATCCATTCAGAAAACATCGAGAGGGTTTGGCGTAATGTCCGGCATTCAATTCCAGTGTTTGGAAAAAGAAAATATCACTTCACAGGATATTTGGTAAGAGTCTAGTTGACGTCCTTTTCATAAGGAATACGTGTCATATATCGTTGGGTACTAGTTTACTATCCTTCGGACAGATTTCTTCATTTCTACAGAAGAAACTACTTACCGTAATAAGTTCCTGTAGTATTGTCTAACATCTGGAAGGTGTTTTGTGTGATGTGGGAATGTTTCATAGCGGAAATTCAACCATTGACGCATAGCCCCACGAACCATTCATACATAGCCCCACGAACCATTTCCGGTAAGGTTAGGTTGGGTCACAATAGGTTACAATAGTTAAAAATTGGTTTCGAAAAAAATATGCATAGCCCCACACACCATTCTCGCATAGTCCCACAAACCATTGACACATAGCCCCACAAACCATTTGCGGAAACGTACGTTCTTCAGTTACAAAAACAATTTTTTTAAAAATAAAATTGATCAAAAAAACGTGAATACACGTTAAAAAATGATCCGCGAAGCAGATAGGTAAGTACAAATGTCAAAAATTGACAAAAACTCAGAAGTTATAGGTC
This sequence comes from Lepisma saccharinum, assembly GCF_977018435.1. Taxonomy (NCBI): domain Eukaryota; kingdom Metazoa; phylum Arthropoda; class Insecta; order Zygentoma; family Lepismatidae; genus Lepisma; species Lepisma saccharinum. The sequence continues at coordinate 68,941 of NW_028143087.1, forward strand.
TCCGAAGGATAGTAAACATTTACCGAAAATCGAGAGAAACCGATGTCCGGATATGCGTGATTGAACGTACTGAGGTCATATTTCGATGATGAAGCACATATTTAGGGGTGAAATGAGTGCTAATGGAACCTAACCCAACAGGCCTAACCTAACCTCGTAGGGATACCTCGTTCCCGTGAATGGTTAGTGACAAAGTGTAAAAAGAAAAACTTACTTACCCTACGGATGCCGGAGCGCCGGCTGTCTGCTAGCATGGCCAAACGTAACCCAACCTTATCATGCATGGTTTGTGGAGGTAAACATGACAAAAAAATCAAAATAGTATGTAATTTTCCATCATGAAGGTTTGAAACACTGCTTGCGCACTGAAAATCGACAGAACACAAGCGCCATATTGTCTATTACAGAAGCGGAACAAGTAACACAAATAATCAATCGTAATATGAAAAGTTGACACTATTTTATGGAAAAAGGCATAACTTCACCTTAAAGAATGTTCCGCAAGGCAAAATAGGTAAGTACCAGTGGTAAAATTAAGGAAATGAATGAGTGAAAGGTGTCCGGGCGTTATCGCATATTTACCGTATCAGGATCTAGATATTGCAAAATAATTCCGAACCATTGATGCTAGCCCCACGAACCATTGACGTGTGGTTAGGTTAGTTTCGGTTTGGTTATGCAAACATAGTTAAAATTTGGTGTCATGGTAGTATCAGGAATATATATATTTCCTTGTGAAACAAAAACTTTCGCGAAAATCGACTCTTTCCATTCCGAAAACTAACACCTTATTTTAGTTATTTTGCAATTTCTAGACGTTTCCGGCAACTTTTAACTTCAGATTCGTGATTAGGAGGCCTCAATTAGTGAGTATGTCAAATATGAAGAAAATCGGAGAGGGGTCCAGTCATCTTATGTCGTTCCCTTCACTTTAATGTAGAACATACTTTTTCTGGGTTTTTTTGATTATAAAAAGTAATTAAGTTCTCTTCATAATTAAAAGTCAAAATAAATGGCCCAAGTTTCTTTTATTTATTGTGATTTGATCATGATACAAAATCAAAGGATCCCGGCAGGGTCATTCCATGCCAAACCATGCAATGGTGGTTGCATGACCATTTTAGAAAACTTTCATTTTTAGTACATAGGTTTGTACATGTTTCTAGATATCAAAACCAATGTTGAAAAAAAAAAATTGTCTCTAGTTCTCCTGGGGCAGCCATTTTTCCAACATGGCGCATTTCTTTTTTTGCTCATGTAGCAGTATACAGAAACCTTAATATCTTAAAAACCATTAAAGCTAGAGACCTGAAACAAAATTCATTTTGTAGCTAATGAAGTATACTTCCTATGAAATTCAGGTATCTTTTGCTTGAAATTGCATCGTAAGTACGAAAATTATGGTGGAAAATGGGGTAACAATAGTTAAAAAATTGCATTTTTAAGCGCGATTTTTTTAATGAAGGGCTTTAGTCTAAGGCTTGATTTCTTTTTTACATGTGTACACCTACCTGCAGGGTGTCTGTAAATAAAATATCAGTGCTTAGAAATGCACCCCCTTTTTACAGCATGGGCTCACAAATGGCCTCCATTGAATTTCGAGTTTTCGGGATTAAATATCTGATGGGTCCCCTTTAAAAATTCTGAAATTTGGCACATAGGAAGCTCTTCATGAACCTAACTCACAGTAAAAATCTCAACTTTTAGATTCAACTCGTTTTGGTCAATATGAGGTAACGTATGTCACCTAATTTCTAACGTTGCAAAGTAAGGTTAAACTACATTTCATACTTAGAATAATGAAGTCTTTTGTTTTTCTTTTTTAAATTTGGGTTAATTGAAGCCTCATAAAATATAGTAACATAAGGTTTTAATACTTGACTTACCATTAATTGAAATTACAAGGTATGACAATTGAAAATCTGTGAAATCTCATTGCGAAAGGTTTGATTTATTAGGTACCAATGGCCAGTTAGTGTTGTCAGCTCCAGTTTCCTATTCATTCTCTTTGTTGAATCAGGCAGAATTCTTTGTTCTTTCACTAAGTTCCTAAGTAAATTATATCAGAAACTTTCAATTCATCACATATATTTTTTCTTGATCAAGTGGTAGCAATCAAACTGATGATTCTGACCTTTTCAACATTAGTTTTTGCTAATTTACATTTTTCTTCTTATAATTTCAATTATATGATTGTACTGGCCATGCAAAGGATTAGCACACTTGCTTTACTTTTCTTCAGTTCTAATACTTTGTGGAAAGATACTTTCCAGTTTCCTTTGCACTCCTTGTATGATGTGAATATGTTTCGAGCAAGAGCACTTTATTGTTTTTCTGCAATCAGCCTCCTCAGTTTTGAAACTGGAGACACATCAAAAACAGAACAGACTTCATGCATTTCCTTTAGTTTTTCTTGTGTTGACACAATGACTTTCCATTCTAGCATTTAAGTGAGTCACTTGCTCTAGATATGAAAATTTTACTCCCAACATGTCAGGCATATTGATTTTACTAGTATAAGGCTTACCTGACACTTTTTTGCCTTACCATATGATGCAAATTGATTTTAAAAATTCCCTTAACTTTTTCTTTAAGTGGTAGGCACAACATACTTTACCTAAAAATCAATTTTCAATGGTATTTGCATATTGTCTATAAGCCTGTAGTCTTGACCTAAGAAGTGTTTTATCATTTTGACTGAGTTAAGATTAATTAGGTCTTTGGGAACCTTACGAAAAGTGTATTTGTGACAGTCCTCTCCAGTTAAAAATTCTACAGAACACTCCATTTCCAGTTGCAGATAACGATCATTCACAAGTCACTACTCTCGGCACATTAGGCAAAGGAAGAATCACAGCAGAGATTGTCCATGCACAGATCAATTCCAGGCTTGCCTCACATCCTATCAAAACCTGTCTCTGAATCTTCTCCTATGCATGACTCACATCTACTTCAACAAATGTCTTTTCTTGAGGAATATATATATATATATATATATATTAACCAGCTTTCACCCTCCAAAATAAAAAAGCCTACTTTCAGTGGAGTGCCCAAGGAGGGGTTGGTTGGGGGGTCATAATCCAATACCTTTAGCCTAGTATTCCATAAACAATTACGTCAAGGGCAGGATAATGTGGCAAAAACAGGGCTTTATTCTTAAAAAGTATATGTTACCCCATCCCCTCCCTTTCAAAATTCCTGAGCATGCCACTGCCTATCTGAAGCTGCATGTACTGCTACATTTAAAAAATGTGAGGGAGCTCAGTTTTGGAGCTGACAATACCAACTGGCCATTGGTACCTAATAAATCAAACCTTTTGCAATGAGATTTCACAGATTTTCAATTGTCATACCTTGTAATTTCAATTTATGGTAAGTCAAGTATTAAAACCTTATGTTACTATATTTTCTGAGGCTTCATTTAACCCAAATTTAAAAAAGAAAAAGATTTGATTTGATTTAGTTTATTTTACTTCGCGTTTTGTGCCTCTTGGCTAATTTGCGAAGATGGGGATGAGTGATGAAATGATGAAATTGATGAATGGACATTCACAAACAACCAAGCCCGACCGGGATTCGAACCCGGGACCCTTGGCGTCGCAGCGCATGAAAAAGAAAATACTTCAGTTTTCTAAGTATGGGATGTAGTTTAACCTTACTGTGCAACGTCAGAAATTAGGTGATATACGTTACCTCATATTGACCAAAATGAGTTGAATCTAAAAGTTGAGATTTTTACTGTGAGTTAGGTTCATGAAGAGCTTCCTATGTGCCAAATTTCAGAATTTTTAAAGGGGACCCATCAGATATTTAATCCCGAAAACTCGAAATTCAATGGAGGCCATTTGTGAGCCCATGCTGTAAAAAGGGGGTGCATTTCTAAGCACTGATATTTTATTTACAGACACCCTGCAGGTAGGTGTACACATGTAAAAAAGAAATCAAGCCTTAGACTAAAGCCCTTCATTAAAAAAATCGCGCTTAAAAATGCAATTTTTTAACTATTGTTACCCCATTTTCCACCATAATTTTCGTACTTACGATGCAATTTCAAGCAAAAGATACCTGAATTTCATAGGAAGTATACTTCATTAGCTACAAAATGAATTTTGTTTCAGGTCTCTAGCTTTAATGGTTTTTGAGATATTAAGGTTTCTGTATACTGCTACATGAGCAAAAAAGCCATCGCCATGTTGGAAAAATGGCTGCTCCAGGAGAACTAGAGACAATAATTTTTTTTCAACATTGGTTTTGATATCTAGAAACATGTGCAAACCTTTGTACTAAAAATGAATTTTTTTCTAAAATGGTCATGCAACCAAATATTTTAAAATTGGTTGATTTGACATGGAATGACCTGGCACATAGTGGTTCGGATCCCACTTTGGAACTGAAGGTTTCCCGATTAGCCTTACTGTGTATAAAGTGGACTTAAAACAACAAATCAATCAATCAGCATGCTACGAATGCAATTTTAACGTGATTTGATTTCGATTTACCTCTGTTAACACATACTGCAGAGTTTTAGTGATCACAAGCCAGATTTGATTCTCTTAGAAATTTTAACTATGCTTGTCTAACCTAACCTTGCCGGAAATGGTTCGTGGGGCTATCCGTCAATGGTTTGTGTGGCTACCCCTGAATTTTTACACACGTCTGGGGGATTTTAACAACAGATTCGTGATTAGAAAGCCAAATTTAGTTAGTATACCAAATATTAACTAATTGGAGACATTCTCTATATTCTTCATTCATACCTTAAAATAAAGTTCCTAGATGCATTCAACTAAGGTTCCGATTTACTTCTACATTAATTTTCACTAGTCTACTATACTTACAGTCGCTTGTCTATGGAAAATACGTTTCCCACAGGAAGTGCGCATGCTTTCGTAAGGTAATTTTTTAAAAGTTTTTTCTTCTTCTTTAAATAGCCTATAAATAACTTTTTTTTCGGAATCCAAACCGTGCTCATTACTTTAAGGAAGGTTCATATTTCGTGTGATAATGATTGCCAAATTCTACACAATTTGTCTTCCTACTAGGAGAATCTGAAAAAAGAATCATAAAACAATCAGAAAAGTTACCAAATTTACGTTATTGTCCATTTTGATAATTCACGGTAAAAATTTACTTTAGTTCAAACACCTATAATATCTTCGTTTCGTCAATTTTTTACGGTCGTACTTACCTATCTACTTCGCGGAACATTCCTTAACATGTATTGACGTTTTTTTGATCAAAGTGATTGCATTTTTGATATAACGAGTACTTGTTTCTCGTAGCCTTATCGCTTGCTTCAGACACAATATGGTGCGTACACCTTCCTCCATAATCGCGCATCGTGCTCGTCTTTTGTTGATTTTCATTCATTATGCACTGTTTCAACCTTCGGAACCCAAGAAATACCCGTGAACAAAGCTCATCTGATGTATCTTTTTTTAAAAAAGAATTTCACATTTTTTGTAACGAAGGAAATTGTAATGTTTCGTGGCGCCATCCGTGAACGGTTTTTGTTTCATTTGAAATTTTTGAGTCCAAATTTACCAACGATTCCGGGCTCTGCCCCTGGTGTAGTTGAATTACCGTGCCTCCGCTCTGCTCCGGCTACCTGGCCTTCTCTAGAGAGTCCCTGTTAAGGGCATGTTAGAAAATGACCGTAGTCACCTGCCCCAAATGAGCCCGAAAGTTTGAAGAAAACAGTTTCAAGGATACGGAAAACTTACCTGAATTTCACCACGCATCCACGACACGTCATATTAAGCATATACCCACAGCCCATTCCTCTAACGAGTAGGTTACATTCACTGCCACATTTTCGACATTCCTATCCTTTCTTCAAGATCCCGTGTTCAATTAAATTAAAAAAATCCACTGGATCTTCCACACCCGGTACGAATTTCACAACACATCCACGACACGTCATGTTTCTAACTTTCGTTGCAAACACAGACTGTTCGAAACACTGGATACCCAATCAGCATGAACAAAACGCAATCATGACACGTGATGATGTACGAAGGTGTACGCGCCAAAGGATATTCTCCATCGGAGCATAAATTTTCAACGAAGAACATGAATTTCAGCTATGAAACATTCCCACATCACACAAAACACCTTCCCGATGTTAGACAATGCAACAGGAACTTATTACGGTAAGTAGTTTCTTCTGTAGAAATGAAGAAATCTGTTTGAACTATAGTAAATTAGTACCTAATTCACTGCTGGCATAGAAAGGTCATTCATCACCATGAATAGGATGATTACAAACTTTAGAAAAGATGGGTGCACACAAGGTACACTTGAAGCTTCAATGAGGGTGTCGACTGAAGGGAATTAGGAACCCGCAGACAGTTTCATTGATGATGCCATCCACAGATATGCTGTAAAAAAGCCTTGATGCATTAGTCTCCTGTAAATTATTCTATGCTATATTATTATTTTATTCATTCTCATAATCCCATTCATAAAATGATAGGTTGTTGTTGCCTTGTAATTCAAGGGTTCCCAGGTTCAATACCCGGTGGAGGCACATAGTGGTTTGGGTTCCACTTTAAACTGTAGGTCCAGTCCCGATTATCCTTACTGTGCATAAAGTGGACTTAAAACATCAACTCAATCAATCAATCATTAAAATGATAGTTAATTATATCTAATTACTAGACCCCATATTTTATGTAATATCAAAGTACCAAATATGTAACAATAATTGATAAAATATGTACCTAAATATGTTTTATCAAACTGATATGTAGCTAAATATGTAGTATCAAATAATATGTAATATTAACCCATGAGGGGTCACGGGGGATTCGCACACGGTTGATTAGACTGGATGTAAAAAAAATTAACAAAGAAGTACAAAATGAGGTTTTTATTTATCGTAATCTAATCGCAAGTTTAGTATATAGTTTTACTTTTAATGAATAAAACATATTAAGTTTGCTCATTCTAATGAAACAAATTTATCTGTATTTTCTTCCAAAATCGAAAGTTCTAAACCACTTTAAAACATGAAAAAATATACGTATGCATGAAAAATCTACGTATGAACAAAAAAAATGAAAAAAATTACTTTAAACGTCTGTTTGTTGCCTCGTGCCTGGGAGGTGCCTAACAAAATTGTTTGCCTAAAACTGGGAAGACAGTGAATGCTCCAAGCAATTTCTTTATCCTTGCCCGTATACTCAGGCCCTGCTACAACATTTATTTTAGTTTTTCTATATTTTGGTTAGGCAAAACAGGTCCACACTGTTTTCACTTTTAATGATATTGTTAAAATGTTTTGCACGTGTTTCAAATTGGGGATATTGCCAGTGCGTTGGTTGTACTTCGTTGGAGGCTGAAGATGTGCTTTGTTGGTCGTAACTTGGTTGAGCTGCGACAGGGCAAAGGCAGCTTCAATGTGATTAGGATTTTGTGGAGGAATATGACCTGGTGCATGATGCGTCTGTTGTCAAGAGTTGTTAGGTTAAAATATCTGAGAAGGCTCTCACGGGATTCGATTTGAGGGTAAATACCATCTATTGGGTTGGTGCGAATGAAATGTCCGTTTTGACGTCTGGTGGGAAACTCGCCTCAACAACACAACACTGGGATTGACTGAGGTCACGGGTCTAATGTCATAAACTCTGTATACGTGCAGCAAACAAGCTGGAGCACCCAGACAGTCGGGAGGCAGTGTGTTGCTGAACAGGGTCGTCTGAAAGTGCACCATGGAGAACATACAATTGCGAGTGATTTTTCTTTACGAATGCAAACTGGGACATTCTGCTCCACAAGCCGCCCAAAACATTAACAGTGCTTTTGGGCCAGGAATGGCAAATGAACTCACCATTCACCGCTGGTTTGTCAAATATCGTTCTAGTGATACAGCATTGCAAAATGAGCCCCGTGGCCATCGACCAACATCATATTCGGATGAGCTCCTCAGGATCGCCGTGGAAGCGGACCCTCGGAAAAGTGTTCGTGCCATTGCAGACGAGTTAGGTATACACCATACCACTGTCATTCGGCGGCTCCGTGCGATCGGTAAAGTGCAAAAGTTGGACTCATGGGTACCACATGATTTGACACCGGCCAACAAGACTCGCCGTCTGGAGGTGTGCAGTTCTCTGAGTGTAAGGAATGACCAGGACAATGGTTGGATCGTGATCAGCGTCCAGGGTGGTTTCCAAAATAACCTCTCCACCCACAGAAGGTGTTGTTGCTGGTATGGTGGTCTATGGTGGGTGTGATCCATCATGTCTTTCTCAGGCGAGGTGAAACCATCAATGCAGATCGTTACAGTGCTGAACTTCATGAAATGCACCGCAAACTTCTCCGTTGCATCCTGCAATGGTCCACACACATGGTGTCCTCATGTTGCACGACAATGCTCGCCCACATGTTGTGCAAAGGACGGTGCAGGCTCTCCATGAGTTGCAATATGAAACCTTTCCTCATCCAGCATATTCTCCCGACCTCTCTCCCACTGACTACCATCTCTTCCGGCATCTCGATCACTTCCTGACAGGGAAGACCTTCGCTGATGATCCGGTGCTGCAACATGCCGTTGAGGAGTTCTTTGCGTTGCAGACTCCAGACTTCTTTCGCTATGGAATCAAATGGTTGGTTGAGCGATGGCAAGAGTGTGTGGCTGCAGACGGCGACTATTTTGATTAACCAGGTATTGTAGTTTTGATTTTTTTGGCCTTTGGCAATGACGCACCTGGGCCGGACATTTCATTCGCACCAACCCAATAGTTTGTATTGAATTTAATTTAATTTGAATTTGTTCTATTTTGTGTGTCGTGCTGGGTTTGAGGGTGCCACACTATGCTTGCATATTCAATCTTCGCTCTAACGTAAGCATTATAGAGCATCATTAAGCTTTCGATGCTTTTGAACTCCTTGCATGTACACATTATAAATCCCAGAAGTCTCTAAGCCTTGTTTGTTATGAAGTTAACGTGTGAGTGAAATGTAAGTGTAGAATCAAACAGAACTCCTAGATTGTTGATTGTTTCTACCTGTTTATGTGTGTATTCATAGCATTCCGGACCATTTACTATAATATATTATACTACGCTATATTCAAGTTGCAATGTTGTTTTAAGCGCTCAACACATTCTTCTCAAAAGTGCCGATTTAAATTACCTCAGACAGGGTTTTAATCTACCCAACGATTGGTCTTCTATGTTGAGAGACGATGACTGCATTTTAGCCAATGTTTTTAGATTTTTGAGAAGAGCAGGTCTTTTCCATTGTTTCTGAGGTAGTTTTCAACTATCCTTACCTTTTTTTAATGTGTTGTCTTTGCAGGTCCATTTACAACCTGCATTTTTAACCTTTCTGAAGGTACTTTTTACATCCCTATTTTAATTTTTGTGGTAAGGGTTATAGTTAAGGAGATCCTCCCTGCATACATTGAAGGGTGCAAAGTGGCCTAATGTAATCAATCTTTGATCACGGTAGATCTATTTCATGAAATGATAAGGGATATACAGTTGTTCTCTGCTCCACTTTTGTGCTTGTCTAGATTTGACACTGAAGGTTTTTCTGGATTTTAGAGAACGCATGAGGGCTGTTCAGAAAGTTCTAAGAATCGGATATAAAGAAACACACACAATATCAGAATGATTGAGGTTTTATTTTTCAACATAATCTCCTCGAAGGTTAATGCACTTCTGCCAACGACCTCCCAATGTCTTGACACCAGCAGAATATGTGCATTCGTCCAGGTCTGCAAAATAGCCTGTCACTGTGGAGGTGACTTCTTCATTGGACTGAAATTTCTTACCACCCACTGCTTGGACTGCTCTTTTTTTGTCTCAGGCATGTAATGATGAACCCAAGTTCCGTCCATAGTGACGTAACGCCGCAGAAACTCTTGAGGATTCCTCTGGAAAAGCTCCGAACATTCAGTGGAAGTCACTGAGCGAATGCATTTTAGCTCCGATGTGAGCTGGCACGGCACCCGTCTCGCCGAAAGCTTCCTCATGCCAAACTCTTCTGTGTGTGTACTCAGTCCACTTCATGAGCTATCTCCCGCACTTTCAATTTTCGGTCAGCCAGCACCATATCATGGAAATTATTGATTGTTTCTGCTGTGATGGTGGTTGGCAGACGTCCACTGCGGGGTTCATCTTTAATGCTGCCCCGTCCAAGCTTGAACATCGTCGTCCACTTGCTAACAGTGGCAAATGATGGGGCAGAGACTCCCAACACTGTGTCCAATTTGGCTTTGATGGCTGTCGCATTTAACCCCTTCTTCACCAGAAACTTCATGACCACACAAACATCCTTTTGTTCCATGTTGTCACGTCACTTGCACTTTTACTCCTTCACGTGCCAATGGAAACCAGACTATTGGGAGAGTGGCGATGAAATTTTCCCGCACGTTCAGAACAGATGTGGCCTTCTAATGCACATGCTTTTGTTCCGATTGCAACGCCATCTCTGACCGATTCTTAGAACTCTCCGAACAACCCTTGCATTTTATGTTTTTCCATTTTTTTAAAATTTATAAACTTGTCATCCTCTTATTTTTAATGTTATCATTTTGCAGAACAAGTCAAAAGAGATTCCGAAGATCTATGGACTCCATACAAGGAACTGCAAACGACTGTGGAGAACATTGTAACACGACCTGTGAATAAGCTAAGAGAATTGAAGTCTATACTCTCACGCCACAAGCAAAACTACATTACTCTTTTGAAAAACCCAGTAAGTATACGTATTTATTCTGTTGCCATTAAGAGGTGGTATCAAAAAGTTTTGAGACTAGCTCTGTTTAAAAGGAAGTACATTATTTATCTACATTTATACACTATCACCTTCAAAGTAGTACCCATGCACTGCAATACAATGCTACCAGCATTCCTACCACTTCTGGATTGTGTCTTGGAAGTCTTCTTTTTGAAGCATATCAAGCAACTTCTGCGAATTCGCTCTGGATCTCCGCAATGGTGTCAAATCGGCGACCTTTGAGCTGTATTTTCATCTTCGGGAAGAGGGCGAAGTTTGCAGGAGTCAAATCTGGTGGGTGAGACGAGTGCGGAAGTGAGATCATATGGTTTCCGGCGAGAAACCCACATGTAAGGAGAACTCGGTAACAGGCTGTATTGACGTCTTGGAGCATCCAGTTTTTAATGCACCACAGATCCGGTCGCTTTTGTGGAATGTCTTCCCTCAGATGCCTTAACCTTTTAAGTCCCGATTGATCATATGCTGATCATTGGCATTTTTGGCATCCTGATAGATAATGTACTGATCAATGAAACAGAACCTTTTTTCGTCGCCTTGCAACCCTTGTTCATTTTCTATGCTCATGACTTGAAGTGCGTGGAACTTGAAACCAAGCGTCGATATGCATTGACAGCGATGCTGCTGCTCTTCAACTCCCTAATGACATCAGCAGCAGCTGCTAAATTTACACCTCCTGTTTGTCGGCGCAGGAAAAGAGGCATCGAATGACAAAACTCACACAAGTAAGTTGGTGCCAGTGTAAATGCTTCTTTACAATGGTTGTTTACAATCTCATGCCTTGCAGGAAAGCGAAACATACGAGGAAATCGTTTGTCTATTGTTTTCCTTCTCAACATGCCGAAGCAGGTCATGTTCGGAAAGGGGGGGGGGGGGCAATGTTGTCAAAAGTGCAGCGATAACTTTTCAGCGGTTGTGCACAATGCTTGCTTCAGAAGACAACCACTCCTCCTTTGGAAGGAAAATGAAAAGGGGGGGGGGGGGTTAAGAGTTAGGAACGGGGCTAAAATAACTGTTGCACTTGTTGTTTTTTTTCCGGTTAGCAAAAGGCATTAGGAACAAAACAAATATTGAATTATAATGTAGACATGTGGTTGCAAATAGGACATAGAATTTGTTCCTGTCCCATGTCTCAACAGGGAGGGGCGAAATTTTGTCTTTTTTAATTATTTTTTTTAATTTTCACATTTGAAGCCACGAATAATAACAAGTACATACAGATAGCAACACTTCATCTTTTCTATGTCAAAGTACATTTTATGCTTAGTAAAATGTTTCTTGTTTCACTAAATTATCTGCCATAGGAAGGAAGCTATAAAGATTTTTGCTAAACCTTACAAAACTCGTTTAACACGTTAACACGCAGGTCCCATGTGCCCGACATCAAAATTTCTTATGAGGCCGCGTTGGTCCCATGGGACCGACGTTGTAATGTCTAATTCGAATCACTCTGGCAGGCCAACTGTCCTTCGCGCAAGCATATTTCATATTATAAGGGCCCAGCACGGCACCCTAGAATGCAACGGCACATGCATTTTTGGCAACTTGTAAGCAGCAAAGCCAATTTTTTTTTTATACCGCGTGAGGCACCTAAAAGTACCACCTGAAATAGCGAATAAACCAGAAACAGTAGCGATGTGAGGTTTGCGGGAAACAATAATATCAAATGGGGCTCGTAAATCGGAGGTATGGGGTGGGTCGAAAAATATCGACAAATGGTGCATCTGGAGCAAAGTCATATTTTTTTAAATGGAACGATATACAATAACATGCATAATATAAAAGAGCACACGCAGAGAAACACAACGCCGTTGGTCTCGTGCATCTACTGTACATAGGAACGAAGATATGGCCATGTGAAAATATGTAAACAAACTAAGAAGTGGCCCACTTGACCGTCAGTACCACGGCATGTAAGACTTCTCAGGTGCCTGACAGAACTGCCTTTACGCAGAGCAAGTTTTGATAGCAGGTCCACGATATCGTGTTAGTTCATAGCAAGCAGTCGTAGTGGTAAGAGCTAAGATTATGGTGTTCACAAACATAGAAAAAGCGGACATGATCCTGATTTATGGGGAATGGCGAAAGAATGCCTCAGAAGCCTACCGTGTGTACGCAGAGAGATATCCGGACAGACGACAGCCATCTCGACGTCTGTTTGGTAAGTTATTTATTAAATTAAGAGACACCGGAAGTGTAACACCACGAGCACGTGTGCGGAACAAGCCAACTACAGGTGAGGCAGGTGCAACAAATGTTCTCGCCGCTGTTGCTGTGAATCCGCACGTTAGCTTCCTTGAAATTGCCAGGGATGCTGGGATGAGTCAGCGAAGTGTATTGCGCATTCTGCACACACACAAGTTTCACCCATATCATATCTCCCTCCATCAGGAACTTCACGGGAATGATTTTGTGGACCGTGTTCGGTTTTGCACATGGATGTTACGACACGACACACCCAATTTGTCACGTATCCTCTTCACTGACGAGGCAACTTTTACCAATCATGGAAATGTCAACCTAAGGAACATGCACTATTGGTCGGTGACAAATCCACATTGGCTTCGCCAAGTGGAACGCCAGCGCCCATGGAGTGTGAACGTGTGGTGTGGTATAGTGGGTGAACATCTCATTGGCCCTTTTTTTATACAAGGGACACTGAATGCTGACCGATACATACAGTTTTTACAACATGAACTGCCTGTACTATTGGAGGACATACCACTTCAGACAAGGAGGGAAATGTGGTACCAACATGACGGGTGCCCAGCTCACAGTGCAAGACGCTCTACAGCATGTGTGGAAAATACATTTCCAAATTGTTGGATTGGACGTGGAGGGCCTGTCAAATGGCCGGCTCGTTCCCCAGATTTGTCACCGTTAGACTTTTTCCTGTGGGGAAAGCTGAAGGACATTGTCTACCGGGATGTGCCAACAACTCCAGAGGATATGCAACACCGCATTACTGCGGCGTGTAGGGACATTCCCTACGAGATGCTACATTCTGTGCAACGATCTTTGCATGGGCGCCTCGTTGCCTGTATCGCACCTGACGGCCACCACTTTGAACACACAGTTTGACAGGTTTTCGCTTCTTACGCAGTGGTTCTTCGACATACTGTCATGGTCATTTTCATTATGCTGTAACACTGTCAAATACATGGTGCTGACGATGTCTACTGTATTTTTTCTTCCTTTAACACGTTCTGTCTTCATCTTGCTCAATGGCTTCCGACATCTCATACTTGTACATGCCATGGTACTGACGATCAAGTGGGCGACATGTTAGTTTGTTTACATATTTTCACATGGCCATATCTTCGTTCCTATGTGCAGTAGATGCATGAGACCAACGGCGTGTTTCTCTGCGTGTGCTCTTTTATATTATGCATGTTATTGTATATCGTTCCATTTAAAGAAATATGACTTTGCTCCAGATGCCCCATTTGTCGATATTTTTCGACCCACCCCATACCTCCGATTTACGAGCCCCATTTGATATGATTGTTTCCCGCAAACCTCACATTGCTACTGTTTCTGGTTTCTTCGCTATTTCAGGTGGTACTTTTAGGTGCCTCACGCGGTATATATATTATTATTGTTGATATGAAGCATGTACAGGGCTCGAAAAATTCCGGTCACCATGGTGACTAAAAATTTCAGCCTGGCGACTGTGATCTTATGCTGTAATATGTACGAAATTTTGATGATTCTAAGTTCAAATTACAGTACAGCGTAAGTTAGCAAATGATTTTTTTTCTTTCATCAACGTTGTGAACATTCCATAGAGTCAATAACAATTTCTTTCCCTTTGTTGTTGCAAAAGTCGCACAACACAAATTTGAAAATGTAGTCATGAAAACCATAACATATATTTACACCAGGTTTTCTGCATTATAAAGCCTCATCCATTGAGATATTCTTTCAATACTTAAAGTTATCAGTTCACTCCATACAGAAAATTATATAAATTAATAACTGACTGAAAGCAGCATTCAAATTTTTCCAGGAATGAACTTCTGAGTAAGAAAAATATGTAAGAAATTATCGAAGGGTCATAATTAGACATTTGATGACTGATGCCATGTCAGTCTGTCATTTGCGACCAATATTGGCATGTGCAACATTTGATGAATTTTTGACACGATTTTATGGGTTGAGTGAAAAGTGCCATTTTTGGGACATATCTCCGTATATGGCAACACTAGCAGGTCGAAATATTGCCAACAAACGCATGCAACATGTGTTCCAAGTATTGGCTATACATTTATGTGAAAAATGAAGATTTTGTGCTGATATTGGAATTTTCAGAGAATCCTAGTCTGCCCCTGGTTACATTGAATTCTCTTCGCTCACTTTCGCCACATGATTATGATTCAGCATAATTCCAATAAAAATCCCCTGCTTCTGCTGTACCTCACAAAGCAACTGTTTTACAACCAGTCAAACACCAACAAATGATCCCACAAATTGTTTAAGAGTTGGTATTTATTGTTGAAAATCAGTTCTCAGATGTTTTAGCAAATTAACAATGTTTTTTAAAATAATGTAATTGCTTTTATTTAGATAAATGCTAACATAAATTTATGAACCCAGTAATAGCCTGCCGGATTAGTTTAGTGTAGAAAAACCCAGTGTAAATATCTCTTACGATTTTCATGATATACATTTTCAAAGTTTGGATTGCGTGACTTTTGAAACATACTGTAGTATGCACAATTGCTAGTAGATGGTTTCCTGGCACCTAGCTTTGAAGAAAAATTTTCGAGCACTGAGCATGTATATTCCTTAGAACGTCTTATGGGTAAGTAACCTGATTTCGCTCATTATTTAAATACAGCATTTTAATATATTTATTTATTTTTAATTTATTTGTGGTATTTGTATATATAATAGACAGTGGTATTGGTGCATCAACACTGAGGCTATTTGCTCCTATGTAACTTTATGGCGAGGCGTCCCTATAAGAATGGGGACAATATTTGCATTTGTTGACTTTACGCTATTTTCACCAATTATGTGAAATATGTTTCATTTTTTTAAATATTTTTTTATATTTTTGAATTATTTTTTATAATATGCACCAACTTACGAGATAATCTTTAGCATACATTTTAAATATGTATTCATACAATGGCATATATTTTGGGAACATAGAAAAAAATATAATACAGCACATACAGTACATAATATTCATATTTTTGTAAACAAAATGAGTTACACTACTGCATTGCAAATATTTTCACAAAACTTTTGAAAAGTTTCAGTCAACACTTGAAAACTGTGATCACTCCACGTGAACTTTATTGAAGCCAGGAATACACATATGTGGTTTACCTTCACACCCTTCCCAAAAGTAACAACCTTCTTCACTTTATTCGCTGCTGTTTTTCGTCCTTCTCTTTCAGAGACCAATTTGTTTAGAATACGTCTAACTAAGCAGGTCAAATTCATTGTTGCTTTTTAATCGCCGGTGGAGCACTGAATGAATGTTTCCCTGTTGTCGCCGCGTTGGTCCCATGGGACCGACACACTATGATTTCGATTTATTGATATAATAAGAACCAAATTTGAAATTTGATAACATGATGTTATTTTGCAACAGAAACACTACCCAATGGCATTAACGGCGCTGTCAATGAATATTGAAAATTTAATCCTGCAGTTAACGTGTTAAATGGACTGGGACTGAGGTAAAAACTGCATAAGCGCCACAGGACTGTAAAGGTTGAAGTCTGGCAGTAGAACTCACTATTGATGGTCTAGCCCAGGGGTCTTCAACCCATGGCCCATGAGCCATAGCTTTGCCGTGGCCTGTGCCCATTTGAAAAATTTAGTATAGACATGGCGGACGAGATCGACTGTGTGTAGGTTTGTGCGGAATTTCACCTCCACATTTCTCTGGCAAAACCTAACATCTGATTTTGTGCTATGAACTAAATTGTAGCCAGAGCCCCACTGACTCATGTGAGCAACAAACTCTCTCAAATTGGAAGCGGGGAACCACAAAAAGAAGCTTTTTTACAATTACGAGACATCGCATTTTCCCGAGGAACACTCTTCTCAAGCGGTGACCACGATCTTCCGACTCAGTGTTGCTACCTTCGGACGAGAATGACCTCCAAGAAGAAAAAGAGCAGCATCCTGGACAAGAGATGCAGCCTCTTGGAGGCAACTATCAGCAAGTTGGACTCCAAAGTGTCGGAAGCTTTGAAGTCCTTGCCACCTTCTCAGTCCACGGAAAAAACGGCCACAGCAGAGACAACTCCAAGCAGCACCATCTTGGAATTCCTCCAACAAGATATAAAGGAGCTTAAAGGCCGGATACTGGAGCTGCGTTTGGACATGGACAACTTTCACAACAGAATGCTGTCTCAGGAGGAAGTAATAGACGCCGCTGAGCAGTACAGTAGAAGAAACTGCCTCCTCCTCCACGGCATCTCGGAAACGCCAGCCGAAGATACGATGAAGGTTGTCATGGACACTTTGTCCACGAAACTTGGCATCAGTCTCGGTGCCTCCGATGTGGATCGCCTGCACAGGTTGGGCCCCAAACGTACTCGTACGTCGGCCGAAGTTGTACAGCAGGGGCACCGTCCGATCATCGTGAAGTTCCTGAGATACCAAACTCGGGAGCACGTGTGGAGAGCCAAGAGGAAACTCAAAGGAAGCGGCCTCCTGATAACAGAATCCCTGACGGCAACGAGGCAGCAACTTCCCCGCCGTGCCAAGGAGACGTTCGGGGTGAGGAGCTGCTGGACGTCCGATGGCCGGATCATCATCCAGGGCAGCAACGGCAGGACAAGCATCAACACAGCTCGCGAGTTCGAATCTCTCCTACAGCACTAAGGTGAAGCAGCAAACTGCAACGACGGAAGCGAAATGAAAGAGAACGAAGGACATCTCATAAATCGCCACCAAATGTACTGGATCTCTGAGTTTATGTACTGTGTTTGCATCCGTGTGTTCTTCTGTGTTTTCATACTTAAGTGTATGTGTTTATGTGTGTGTGTGTATTTTAATCATATTTCAAGTGTTTATGTCGAGTGTGTGTGCGTTCATGTCAAATCTGTGCAAGTGTTAAAAGTAACATGCGGGTGTTCTCCAGTTTATTTTGGTCATCCACTTCAATACATGCAGCAAGAGAATCCTGGTTTCAGTACTGGTAAGTCCAATAACATATCTTATTTTCACTCCCGGACCAGCCTAGTTGTTTTTGTAACTATTTTAAAGAGATGGCAACACTAAGCCCAACCACGGCCTATTTTATGAAGCTATGCCAAATGGAAGTCGAGTCCAGCACCCAACCCTCTGCCGACCCTCCCTCGCTTTCTCTTCCCCATTCCCACCCTGCTGTAACGGTACTGAAGGAGGAGCTAGCCAAACACCCAAGGGCATTCCACGCAGCGCACGTCAACTGTCAGTCTTTTGTCCCACTACGACGAATTCCTAACTATTTTTGCCCCTCTTTCTTGTGATGCAATTCTAGTGTCGGAGAGCTGGCTTGTTTCATCGATCCCAGATCACCTGGTCAGCATGCAGGGATACAGGCTTTATCGTTGCGAGAGGATAAACAAAAGAGGCGGAGGCTGTGCAATATATGTAAAAGAAAACATTCCCGTTAAAATCCTCTCTCGTTCGCAAGGAGAATACTCGAGTAGTTCGGAATATTTGATCCTTGAGCTAAATGTAAACAACCAAAAAATCCTCCTCAGCGGAGTGTATCAACCCCCGAAAACTGATTTTGAAAATTTCGAAAAATAAATATCTAATCTTTTACCGATATACGAAAATTCTATTATCCTTGGTGACGTAAATTTCGACCTCTTGACCTCCAAACCGGAAGTACGAAATTACAAAGACACCATATCGTCTCTCAACCTATCAGCCTGTTCGTTAAAAGCCACACATCGTTCTCATCAAAGTGAAACGCTTATTGACCATATATTAACAACCAACCAACTAAAAATTCTAAATTTCGGACAATTTCCAGTCCCAGGGATATCGAAGCACGATCTTAATTTGCTTTCCTATTCTCTGAAAACATATAAATATAAACCAAAAGTAATCTCCTTCAGAGATTTTAAACGGCTTGATATTCGAGCCCTGAATATTGAAGCAGGATACATGCCATGGCACCTCGTGTCCTCTTTTCAAACAGTTGACGAGAAAGTGAATCTCTTAAACTCCCTCATCCTTCATATTTACAACAAGTACGTGCCCGTGAAAAGAAAAAGAGTTTCGAGACCTCCCAGCCCGTGGATCACCCCCGAGATTCTGCAGCTGATGTCCCGTAGGGATGCAGCTTACAGGCGGTATAAGTCCACACTCAAAGCAAACCTGGAATCAGTACACGATTATTTCGAAGAATACCGCATTCTTCGGAGTCGGTGCATGCAGGAAATACGAAGGAGAAAGTTTTGCTTTGCGGGACAACTATTAAACTATAGATCGCAGCCGAAATCGCTGTGGAATAAACTTAAAATGTTCGGCGTTGGGAAAAAATGTGATAGTAATGAAATTGTTGGCATCTCCACAGAAGAACTAAATGGCCACTTCCAAAACGTATCAGGTATAAATCCTGAAACTAAGAAATGTACAATCGACTCCATAAGTGTTCATAAAAGCAACAACAACAATAGTTTCGATTTCTCTTTTATAACGCATGAAAAGGTCCAAACTACAATTAATAAAATCAAATCCAATGCAACCGGAGCAGACGAAATTTCTAACATGTTAAAGTATATCGCTACCCACATCTCACCCGCAATTGCAGATATTTTCAACACATCCCTGTACACTGGCGCATTCTCAAGCATTTGGAAACTCGCTCACATACGCCCCCTGGCTAAAATCACCAACCCAGTAAGCGCTCAAGATTTTCGACCGATCAGTATTCTCCCAACTTTGTCAAAAGTATTTGAAAACATCGTTCACGACCAAATTTTTAACGATGTGCAATCGAAAAAATTGTTAAACCCCTTCCAGTCCGGTTTCCGCCCACATCACAGCACCAGCACAGCGCTCATTAAAGTGGTGGATGATGTAAGGTCGGCGATGGATAAGAGATATTTGACAATGCTAGTTCTCCTCGATTACAGCAAAGCCTTCCAAACCGTAGACCACGATATCCTTCTGGCGAAATTGTCATCTTATTTCAACTTTTCCCAACCCGCTCTTGACTGGGCTCGCTCATATTTAGCAGCCAGACAGCAACGCACATTCGTTTCTGACAATAAGTCGTCGTGGCTGCCGACGAATTGCGGTGTACCCCAAGGTAGCGTCCTGTCTCCGCTGCTGTTCTCCATGTACGTAAATGATATATCTGGAAACTTTCAATCGACAAATTACCATCTGTACGCTGATGACGTCCAATGTTATTTGTCGTTCCCTACAACAAACATCAATATGGCCATCAAAGCCCTAAACGCTGATATTATGAACGTCTGCAAGTGGTCTCAGGCAAACGGTCTGCGAGTAAATGCTGAGAAAACGAAATGTATTTTAATTGGCTCACGTCAGCTCATTTCCACAACAGAGAAGTCCTCCATCCCTGACATTCTTGTCGAAGGAAACCCCATTTCGTTGTCGCTTTCGGTCAAAGACCTGGGAGTCGTTGTGGACGAAAACCTCACTTGGAGTGACCATGTGAAGGCCATATGCAAAAAATCCTACGCAGCATTACACTCGCTGTACCGCCTTAAAAATATTTTACCACAAGAAGTAAAGAAAACACTCGTGGAGTCCTTAGTTCTGTCTCATATAGACTACTGTGACTTGACATATATTGACCTCAACGGTTGATAACCGTCGCTGCGCTTAAACTTGCAGAACGATTATCAATGCAAATAAAATTGCGTAATTAACGATAACCGTTATATTTAAAATAAATACAATACAGGCGCAGAAAATCTCACAACTTCCATCACCATTTTTAGTACTTATTATTTCTCGTTGCTATGGTTACATCAATTTCATTTCTTGTATTTTATACAGCGTGATAAGATGATTATAACAATATCTATAAAACAAACATGCATGAGTTAAAAACATCAATAACATAAATAACTTTGAACATGACAGTTTGAGAATAGGACAGTCTCAATCTCTCCCCTTCTCCTGGAAAAAAAAATGAACATAACATTTTTTTTTTTTTTTTTTTTTACATAATATATAAGATTTGAGTCCTGCTTTTAATATACACTCATCAGGATAATGAGAAAATTCACTTGACATAATGAACCAATTCACAAATTTACAATACTCTTTTTACTAAAGTTCTGAAAATGTCATCTTAGTGTTCGAATTTACAGCTACTTATGCATTACTTCATAGCAATTACATTAGTTTAAGCAATTCTTCTTTTTTCTCATCAGAACAATTAAATTTCTTGATATTTGACAAGTTCTGCCTTGTTGTTATCTTCTTTCCATCCATAGACATCAAAATTGTATAATTGTTTTTCACAGCATCAACTATATAGGGTCCAAGCCATAATTCCATAAACTTATGAATTTTCTTGTTAATTGCACTACTATGTTCATGATTTTTCACTAAAACAATATCACCTGGGACAATCTTCAATTTATTAGCATCACACTCAATAGTTTTGGGTTTATATCTTTCCTTAATACGTGCTTTGGCGATAAAATACTTATGTTTCCAGGGCAAAAACTTTAAATCATCTGGCCAGTTAATTTGATTGAGAATTGAATCTTTTAATTCGTGATGAAGTAAAAGTTCACTAGGTGTGAAACCTGTTATTTCCGAAACTGAATTATTTAGAAGTCCTGTTACATGAGTCAAATATTTTACCCAGTCCTGATGATTTTGCGAAGTATATAATCGTAACAATCGTATTAACTCTTTGTTGTACCTTTCCACAGGATTTGCGAAAGGCGAATAAACTGAAGTGGTGATATGTTTTATGTTACAGTCATCCATATATAACTTCCATTCCTGTGATTTAAATTGGGAACCGTTATCTGATAATATTACCTTACATGCTGGATAGTGGTAAAAATACTGGAGCTTGAATTTGTTAATTATTTCACGTGACGTTGCCTTCCTTAACGGATAAACCATTAAAAATTTGGACATCGTGTCAACTATTGTTAATATGTAACTATATCCTTGTGATTTGGGTAACGGTCCAACAAGATCTATTGATAGCATATCATGTGGAGTAGTAGAATATACATGCAATTCATCCTTACTAATTTTTGTGTGAGCTTGTTTAGTTTTTGCGCATGTTAGACAGTCGTTCAAATACTGCTTGATACTAACTTTCATTTTAGGCCAATAATATAAACTTCTGCACTTATTAAATAGTTTATAGTATCCAAAATGACCTTGTAAGTCATGGAATTTATGAAGAATTTTGGGTACAACAATAATAGGTACTACAAGTTTCCACTTGTCTTCTTTCAAATGTTTAAGGAATAATATATTATCTTGAATCGAATATTGCCTTTTTATATTCTTCGACAAATTCCCATTTTGTAACTTTTGTACAATGGCACTGCAATAAGAATCCGAATTTTGACTTTCTTGCCAAAATGTTACACTATCTTCGTCAAGAAAATCAAGACTTATGTTATTTACATATAGTTCCGATAGAGTTGAAAAACCTGTACTTAAATCAGGATATCTGCTTAAAGCATCTGCAGCTTCATTAGATTTTCCCGGCACGTGATATACATTATAATCAAACATTTGTAATTTCAAACTCCAACGATTTAATCGTGGATTCAAAGTTTTAGTAGATTCTAGCCAAGATAAAGATTGGTGATCGGTAAACAATTTCACCTTAGTTCCAGCTATGTAAATGTAGAATTTTTCGAAAGCAAATAATATCGCTAAGCATTCAATCTCGTGAGTATTGTATGATAACTCATTGCCTTTAAGAGATCTGCTAACGTATTGAATTATACGTGGTCCTTCTTCAGAATTTTCAGTTGAGTCTTGCCATAGAACAGCTCCTATTCCTTTCTTCGAACCGTCTGTGTTGACATTGAAAGGCTTCGTGAAATCTGGTTGATACAAAGCCTTTGGAGATATCAGTGACTTGCGGAGGTTTTCAAAAACTGAAGCATGAACATCATTCCATTGCCATTTTGATTCCTTTTTCAACAGATCATACAAAGGCTGTGCCATTTCAGCAAATCCTTCAATAAACTTTCGCCTCCAATTAGCTAATCCTAAGAACCTTCTCAAGGAGCGTTTGTTTGTTGGAATTGGAAAATTAATAATTGCTGAATTCTTTGCAGGATCAACCATAATTTTATCACCGGACACTATGTGTCCAAGGAAGCAGATTTCTTTGTAAGCAAACTTACATTTGGAAAATTTAATAGACATACTGACACCCTTTATCTTTTGTAAAACTAGTTCTAAATGTTGCATATGTTGAGACCAATCTTTGCTGAAAATTAGAATATCATCCAAATAACAAACAACAAAATTTCTGCAATCGGTGGAGAATATTTTATTCATCCTGTCCTGGAACACTGAGACTGCTGATCGAATCCCAAACGGAAGATAGCGGAAAAGATATTGTCTGCCTCTATAAGAAAAAGCTGTGTAAGGATATGAATCTTCAGTCAACGGTATTTGAAAATAACCGCATGATAAATCAATTGAAGAAAAGTAAACACATCCTAGGAACCTCTGTAACATTTCGTTAATTGCTTCTACTCTCACTTGTGGAGAGATAACATGTTGATTAAGTTTCCTAAAATCGATCACAGGTCTCCAAAGACCTCCTTGCTTTGGCACTATATGTAGAGGGTTAAGATATGGTGAAGAATCTTGGTAAATAATTCCCCATTTCTCCCACTTGGAAAGCTCTTCTTCTAAAGGTAGTCTCCTTGATATTGGTATGGGATAAGGTGTGCTTGTAATAGGTGTTACAGTATCTAATTGAATCTTGTAAGGTTCAACAATTGCTTTTCTAGGTTTATCTGAAAATTGTACGTGATAATACGACAGAAGTTTGAATAAATCAGCTTTCTGCAAATTGTCTAAATTATCATTTCTAAAAACAGACTCATAAATGGACTTCTTATCTGGCATATATTCTACATCATCATTCAAAGTTGACGCATCACGTAACAATCTACATGAATAACTTTCATTATCATTTAATGTATCTTCGGAACAAAAGTTAGACTTTATACAATACTTCAAATCTTCTGTAGAAGAACATTGCCTAGTTAAAACGGAGGAAATTTCCTTTCCTTTATCATTTAGCAAACTTACATTCCCTTCTTTAAAATCAATTACAGCTTTATATTTCCTCAAAAATGGAACTCCTAAAATGACATCGGCATTCAACTCTTTAAGAACAAAAAATTCCATAGAAAAGTATTCGTTCTTTATCTGCAGATTAATAATTTTACTGCCAACAACTTTACACTTCTTGGATCCAGCGAAACCGGTGAGTTTTACATCTTCCACGTTATCAAGTTTAATGTTACCAATATAAGACGATAGTTTACACCAAACGTCAAAATTTAAAACATTTGCCTGACTTCCAGAATCTATAATACAAACTACAGGTATTTGACAAATAATTCCATGAATAACTGGAACTTCAGTTAATGGAACCGGAATATCATAATCACTAACAGTCCATTCAGGTTCTTCTTCAAACCATTCCAATAAAAAATTCACTTGTAGTGGTTCCGATATTAAGTCTTTATCATCACGTACATTAATAATTTCCTGTGTTTGAAATGAATTTAGTTTGTTCAAATTTGGCCTCTCTGAAAGAAAGCAGAGTGAACGAGGCACTTCCATCCGCTCCTTTAATTTAAATTTGTTTTTGATTGGTAAGATGTTCCAATACCAGATTGTCGTGTAAAGGTCCTTGACACATTTGCAGAAGGAAAATTTGATATTCCAGAAGTTGTAGATGCATCTTGTGGTTGTAATGAAGTCACATTAACAGGTTGACTGTAAGTAGGAGCGAGAGCAGGCTCACTTGTATACTGCGCTTGCCTATTGTAGAAAATCCTTCCATTCTGACTACTGTTAGGAAACTGAGAACGTATAGCATCCTGATTATAATTCCTATTTGTAATGTCACCGGAAATACCAGAGTATGCATTATTTCTTTGGAATCTGAAATTATTTCTGTTATTATATGTAAATCCTGAATAGCCACGATTATTTCTACGTCCTCTAAAACTACCATTGCTACCTCTAAACTGTCCATATCTTGAATTAGCATTGCCAAATTCATTAGTAAAAGGTACTTGGGCATCCATCGAAGAAGTCTGAGTAGAAGATGAGCAAGTGTTTTTGGTGTGTTTAACATTAATTTGCTTGACACTAAATTTTGATTTCATACTGTCAGGATTCTTGTTGGGTTTAACCTTACTACTATTATCGGTTTCTTCCGGTAGGAAAATAAGTCCTCTTCTACTAGTTCGGACAACATCTAATTTCCTTAACATAGTTGTTAACTGGTCCATAGAACGTATCTCATGACAAGTTATGTTATTAGCTATATTATTTGGTAACTGGCTAATAACTAATTGAATAACATCCAATTCGTTTGGATTCTCAACTAAATTGCAATAATTTGAATATGTTTTCAACGCAAAGCTTTCTAAATCACCATGTACTGTAGGATCATACTTCCTGTTCCTTAATACTGATAACTGAGACTGTAGTATTTCCGGACTTGCAAATTGTTTCATGAATTCCCTTTGAAAATGATCATATGAAGAAAACATACGTTTGTGAGTTCTATACCAGTACGCAGCTCTGTTGGTGAAACACTGCTGAATACTCTGTAGCCTTTTGTTAATTGGAATGCCCATAAGATCAAGCATAGAATTAAGATGTTCTAGATATTCTCGAGCCGATTGGTCTTCTATTTTCCCAGAAAATTTGGGTAAATGAGACAGTTCATTTATCTTTACATATCTGTTTCCTCTATCCCCAACAGTAATTACAGGTAAAGACGTTGGAGAAATACAACGATCAAACTGACTTTGTGGATTATCACAGTAATTGTTATTTGTATTTGACTCATTAACACCAATTTCAGCATTTGGACAACTTGTGCCAGTCATTAAATTTGAATTACGCCTTTCACCTTGAAACCATGGTCTGCAAGCTTCATTCTGCAAGGAAGAAATATGACGAAACCCACACGTTTCACCAGGAACATTACTATGATGAACGACAGGGAGGTTAGGTTCTTGCGAGTATGTAAACATTTGATTTATGTAACTATTTTCACCATCAGCAGAACAACATTGTTGAACATTGGAATGTTTATCAATATTTGTAACGGTAGAATTCAATCTAGAAGTTGTCTGCATATTGTTAATCGCATAATTACTTGTATCCTTAAACTGTACACTATTAGGTGACATATTATTTCGATAATGTTCCTCATTGCAGGCTGGAATAAATCTTTTGTTTCGCTTCCAGCGAACACGATTTCGAACATGCGGTTCATCGAACGTTGTTTTCACATGGGTTGTTAAAGATTCATCAGATGAATAAGTAGATGAATTAGTCACCCCCGAGTCAACTGCATTTCTAGCCCTTTCACGTGATGTCTTAGTTTGAGAACTATTTTGTGCAAGGGGAGGTTTCAAATTTCCTTTTGTGTTGCGTTGAGAATTTGCATAATTAGTTTGCAAAACATCAATACGAGATTCTATATGTTGCAACCTGTTATTACAATCAGTAATATACGTACCAAAATGTACATTTTCCCTACCAGCAACTTCCAACGATGATAATCTATTATTAATATCAGTTATTTTGGATGAACATACTGTAATAGATTTATCGTATTCACTAATCAAATCTTTATTTATTAAAATTTGTTGTCCTTGAACGTCTTGTTCTGTTCGGATTTGAGAAATATTGCTATTTAAAATACTTCCCAAATGTTCATTTTTCTTGACACATTCAGAAGCTATTGAATCAAGTTGTGTTTTAACATCGGAAGTCAAGTTGTCTAATCTGTGATTAACAGTATTAATTTCTTGATGAACCAATTCAAATTTTGAAGTTAGGTTACTATAAATATCCAATTTCAATTGTTCAAACTGAGACTTAATATTCTCATTAAACTCTGAAAATTCTTGATTAGATTGCTGTAACTGTAATTTCATATCTTGGTTAGCAAGATCCATTCGTGCTTTTAGTTCTTCATTAGATTGTTCTAACTGCAATTTCATTTCAGCATTAGACTGTTCTAACTGTGATTTTATTTCAGCATTAGACTGTTCTAACTGCGATTTCATAGAATTTTCTAACTGAGATTTCATTTCAGCATTAGACTGTTCTAACTGCGATTTCATTTCAGCATTAGACTGTTCTAGTTTCGTCTTGAGATCTTCATTAGAAGCTACCATAAGCAATTGAATACTCTTAACAGTACTTAACAAATCACCAAAATTCGGGTTAAGAGTTTCTAGATAAGCTGGCAAACTAAAAGGATCATAATCTGGTTTGCAATCTTTACAATAATAATTTTCTAGTGTAGTCGAATAAATTGTCCAGTGAGTGACTGTAAGTTTGAGACAAGATATGTGATGCCATGACGAGCACTGTGTACACTGAACATATCTCAAATCATTGTCAGGATCATTACAACAAGATAATTTGTCGGGTTTTGTAGAACAAACGTCATGTTCTGTAGTATTCGCATTACTGGAAGCGACTACGGGATTACCAGCATCAAAGTAAGTAGTCATTGTATTAGCCTGAATGTTTGTGTCTTTACGCGACGATTTAGATTTACTTTGTTTTAACTTATCAGCCATTGTGATCTTTACACATATGACGATTCACTTAAGAAGTTACGTTATACAAGCACACTGAAGATTGTGACATGAGTCTTAATTCAGCATATGACAAAAATTCTGTTCCATTACAACAGACATTCTTACCACTGTCAGAAGATTGCACACTTTTTGAACAATCCTGGCTTCTGGGTCGCCACTCTTGATAACCGTCGCTGCGCTTAAACTTGCAGAACGATTATCAATGCAAATAAAATTGCGTAATTAACGATAACCGTTATATTTAAAATAAATACAATACAGGCGCAGAAAATCTCACAACTTCCATCACCATTTTTAGTACTTATTATTTCTCGTTGCTATGGTTACATCAATTTCATTTCTTGTATTTTATACAGCGTGATAAGATGATTATAACAATATCTATAAAACAAACATGCATGAGTTAAAAACATCAATAACATAAATAACTTTGAACATGACAGTTTGAGAATAGGACAGTCTCACGGTGAACTAGCAAGACGTCTACAGGGAATACAAAATGCATGTGTGCGCTACATTTATAATATCAAATATTTTGACCACCTGACCCCGGCTTTCAAGGATCTAGGCTGGTTCGACCTTTCCACTCGCCGCCGCTTTCACGCTCTTACAGCGCTCTACAAAATAGTAAACTCACGAGAGCCGTCCTACCTACTTTCTCGATTTCAACCCCTAAGTTCAGCACACACCTTTGCCACCCGTTCGAAAGACAACTCTCTGATGGCCATTCCCTCCCACAAAACAATGTTTTATGGAAATTCCTTAACGGTCACTGCTACCAGAGCGTGGAACGACATCTCTCTTGTCACTAAGGGATTTTCGAGACATTAACACATAAATGGAAGTCTGATTATGTTGACAGGGTATATGACTTTGGAGGGATTTACAGAGTAGATGACCATAATAAGTCAATCAGGTTGGTTATTGTAGCTAGTAAAACCAGATGGCTCTCCGGGTCACTACCTTTATTTGTTTCTGAAAACAATTTTTTTAGTTCCATGTGTTCGCAATTAGGACAAATAATTATATCTCACTTTTATGTGTTTGCAATTAGGATGATTTAGGCATTGTTCACAATTAGTAGAGGCACATATTTTTGGTAAATAAAAAAGCAAAATTTTGGTACATGAAGAGACTCAATTTCAGGTTCAAAAGCAGTAAATGAAATAAAATTTTGCTGTTATAGCGGTGAAAAATCAGTATATAAAACGACATTTTGATTTGAAAACTGTGGATATAATCCAAAATTTGATTTAAAAACTGCACTTATTACCAGGGTTGCCTCGGGTGGGCACAGCCCAGTTTTCCTCATGCAGGTTTTTTCAGAAAAACTCAGGAAAGAACCCACTCAAAATGTGGGTTTTTTCAGAAAATGGTGTAAATTATTGCTTTAAATAATTGAGAGGTTCTAGAATTGTCAACAGTTGGAGAAAACTTGTAAAATAAAGGCTTAGCCAAGCTTATAATACTCAAAATAATTCTCAAATCATGTTAGAAATGCACTTTTAAAAGAAATAATGTGAACTTATATCCAAGAAACAAAAATCAAAAGGGTCTGAAATATTTGGATAAAACATTGAACGAACAAAGCTTATAATTTTGAAATGTGGTAGCATTTTAGATATCAGTCACTTCCATATGTTGGCAAGCCACATAGTTTCACCTGTCACGATCAACTTTTACAATACATTTTTCCATTTATAAAACATTACAAAGGAGAATTGAGTACATTTTATTGAAATGTGAAAGTAGAATAAAGTTAACTGTGCTAAAATTAATCCAAACATTTTCCAATGATTCATTCAATGTTGTGTTTTCTTTCCAATGCCTTGCACTGAGACAGTGACACCTCTCTCCCTCCAGTTCAGTGCATTGATTGAACTTAATGGGTTGCTTACACATGTAGGATAAATGTTAATCGTGGTGAGGAGCTCCATGCCCAAGAAGTCTACGATTCTCGATAATCTATACTTTTTTTTCTTAAAATAGGGGGCATGGGGTACTCAAATAAATACAATGCATACGTATACTTTTATATTTTGACCATTTTTGACATTTTCAAACCTTTTTAGAAACTACGAGGGGCGTTCAAGTCAATCGGGGACTTATTTTTTTTCCAGGTTTAAATAGATGCCTAGGCTGGAGGTTTTGTATGCAGTAGGAACTATCAACTGTGTGCTGTTACTGGTAGGCGGCGCTTATTTCCCGCGCTTCTGTTTGGAACCCTGAAGGAATTCCTTAGAGGAAAACATTTCAACATTGATGATGAAGTGAAGAATGATGTCCTACAATGGTTCCGCCGTAATGATAAATCTTTCTATGCCGAAGCATTCCAGTCGTTAGTTAAACGCTGGGATAAGTGTATAACTGTAGCAGGGGGTTATGTGGAAAAATAAATCCAGTTACCACACTTTGAAATTTTTTCTTCTATTTTTTTTTTTAAAAAAAGTCCCCGATTGACTTGAACGACCCTCGTACAATACCGAGCTTTGTGCATAAAACTTTCAGGAGCATTGTGACATCACTTGCACTGTAAATTCACAATAAAATTATCGAAACATAATGCACGATGGGCAAAGACAGAGAAGTCATCTACTTAGTGACCATGATAACATGATTCTGCAACTACAAGGGTCGTTCAAGGTTGACCGTGACTTTTATTTCTGCAGAGGAAATAGGTAGCAGAAGAAACACCAAACTATGTCAGTTTTTTTTCCAAGTATTCTCCGTGCGTGCCGAGGCACCGTTGCCATCGTTCTGGCAGCTCCCGAATTCCTTTGGCGTAGAAAGAACTTGGTTGTTGTCGTAGCCACTGGAGGACATCGCTCCACAGTGCTTCGTCTGTCGTGAATTTCTTCCCTCCCAGATGGTCTTTAAGGGGTGCAAACAAATGATAATCACTGGGGGCTAAATCCGGACTGTAGGGGGGATGGGGCAGAACTTCCCAGCGCATGTCGGCCAGAGTTGTTGTTGTCACATTGGCCGTGTGAGGGCGGGCATTGTCATGGAGAAGAATGACATTTCCAGACAACATCCCAGGTCTTTTCTTGTGAATGGACTTTCGTACAGCACCACTCAACAATGTGGAGTAATACTGGGCGTTATTCGTGCTCCCTTTGTCCAGAAAATCCACATGGATAACGCCCTTCATGTCCCAGAAGACACTTGCCATGATCTTTCCAGCGGACGGCTGCGTTTTGCTTTTCTTGGGGGGCGGGGAACCTTTATGCCGCCACTCCATGCTGCGTCTTTTGGTCTCTGGGGTTGAATTGTGCAACCATGTTTCATCACACGTGATGATGGATTGCAACAATTCATCACCTTCTGCTCGAAACCGATTCAGAAGCTGTTCACAGACCATCCTGCGTGTCCACTTCTGATCGAATGTCAGCTGGCGGGGAACCCACCTTGCATAGATTTTGCGGAAGCGTAAGTGGTCGTGAATGATTGTCTCAACACTCCCGACACTGATATTCACCTCGGCAGCAATATCCCGCACTGTTACTCGCCGGTTCTCAAGAATCACTTGCTCAACACGTGCGATATTCACTGGTGTGACTGCAGTCGGGCGAATGTGTCCATGCGCTTCATTTGTCACCAGCTCCCGTCCTTCGCGAAACTGCTCACACCATTCGTACTCTCTTGTCCGCGACATCGTTTGTTCAGCATACTGTGCTTGCAATCGTCTGAAAATCTCAGCTGGTTTCACTTTCTCCTTCACGAGAAATTTGATTACACACCGCTGCTCCACAGCCACAGACACACTGCTTGCCGCCATGTTCGCTGCAACTGCTGCGCATGAGCGAAATACGTCATGCCGGGCGCTAGTTACTCGCGAAGGAATACATTACGTCACCCGCACGTTTCATCATGATCCGGCTATTCATCGATTTTTTACGTACGAAAATCCCGGTCAACCTTGAACGACCCTTGTAGAAAACTTGACAGACTGCAATGGTATTACATGTGAGTGAAACTGAACAATGCGTTTCAAGATGGTGAAGGAAAAACTAATTTTCCTCATGTTGCACGCACACACTATACCATGCTCTCTTTTTCCCCAAAACTGTCTACAATGCATTTTTGGAGTATATGGAACAAAACTCAGTCATTGTAGATAATTCGTCGGTCCGCTATTTTGCAGTAAAACTTTTAAAATTATATTTCATAGTTTAGGAGAGGAGCGGTGGTAAAATCGCAAACATACATTTTGCCAGAAATGTAAAACTTTTGAGTTGCAATTTTTAGAGTTACAAAATAACTTACAGGATTGGTGTCATTTTGTATTTGAGAAAAAATTGTCACCATGTTTAAAGATAGTGACGACAGACTGATTTAACATGCCTTACGAGAGCTTTAAGTTATGCAAATATTTGAGGTTTGATTTTTGTAGATTAAGAAAACAAAGTCTTAGCTACGTTAGGACATTACTTGAGCATTACTCTGTAATATACTGTAGTGTGTGGTTTAGGAAGGGTGGGGGAAAGTCACCTATCTTGAGACCACAATATCTCTAGCAAATTTAGAGTTTTTTTTAGCTGAAATTCATGTGGCAAGTAGATACACCAAGGGAATGATTTTATTTTGCATTTGCATTGTTAAAAGCATTTGTAGATGGTGGATGAACAATTAATTTTTCATATTCTGAGGTAGCTCCAAAGACGTGGGCGCAGGTCCTTGAAGACGAAGGTGCTGGGTTGATTGTGATGGGAACCGGGTTGTGGTCGTAGGCAGGCCATGTGTTGCTGAAGTCTGGAAACCAAGTCAGAAGGGTCTTCCATCCGGGTGGCTGTTTGTGGCACGATGAGCTATCCTGGGAGTCTGAGAGGTTCGCTGTACACCAGTTTGGCAGGGGATGCTGTGAGGTCGTCTTTGATGGCCGCACGAATCCCAAGTAGCACGAGGGGACAGTGTGGCACATGAGTGCTGCCTTGAGGTGGCGGTGAAAGTGCTCAACCATGCCGTTGGCATATGGGTGGTAGGTAGCTTGTGGTACGATGGCGCTCGGACCCGATGGTCCGTCCTAGTTCGCAAAAGAGTTTGGATTCAAATTGCCACCCTTCATCTGTGGTGATGCAGGCTGGTGAACCGAATCTAGAGATCCAGCACGATGTGAGGGCAGTCGCGGCATCTGCCGCGGTGATGCGTTCCAGGGGGTAGGCTTCGGGCCAACTGCTGAAATGGTGCACGGCTGTGAGGCAATACTTGTAGGGTCCCGCTGGTGGGAGAGGTGCAATCAGATCGATGTGCACATGCTGAAACCTTGTAGACAGAGGAATGAAGGTGCCCAATGGTGCGTGCACATGTTGGGGAAACTTTGGTGGCCTTGCAGTCTTGCCATGATCGGGTCCAAGTGCGACAGTCTTGCTGGACTCGGGGCCATATGCGACGTGATTAGGCATGCAGATGCTCGGGTACCGGGATGGTTCAGGCCATGCAAGGCATCGAAAATGTGGCGGCAGTGCATGGCGGGTACGTACGGCCGGGGTTTCACGTTAGAGGTGTCGCAGTAGAGATTGACTTCGGTGCCAGATATGTCCATGAACTGGAGATCGCAATCGCCGTTCAGGAGCTCGCGGAGCTCATGGTCTTCTTGGGTGGAGGCGAGGGAGCGCAAGTCGGGGGTGGGGGTGTTCCCGTCAACTTCGTGCACCCATGATGACGTATCCGTGACCATGTTCGAGGTGCCTTCAATGTAGCGGATGTCTGATGGTGAACTGAGCGATGAAACTTGGTTCAGTTGCACTGGAGGTAGTTTGTCACGCCGCTGCTGGAAGGCGTAGGTGATGGGCTTGTGATCCACGTATATGGTGCAGTGTTGCGCTTCCAGGATGTGACGAAAGTGCTGAACGGCTGCATAGACTGCAAGAAGTTCGTGATAGTACGGTGGCCACTTAGTCTGCTTGGTGGTGAGTTTCTGGGATCAAAAGGCGAGGGGTTGCCATAAGCCGTTGGCAAACTGTTGCAGTCATGCGCCGACGGTGGTGGCGGAGGCATCAGTGAAAAGTCCCAGCGGGGCTTCGGGATGTGGATGGGCCAGGAGCGTGGCATTGGCAAGGCTCGTCTTGCAGGCCTCGAAAGCTTGTTCTTGGTTAGACGTCCATGGGAATGGCTGGGATCCGCTAAGGGTGGTTACTTCAGCATGCAGAGAAGCTTGGTTTTTTAGCAGAGGATGGCAGAAAACGACTGTAGAAGTTGATCATGCCGAGGAAGTGACGCATGCCGCGGGCCGTGGCTGGTCATTTGAAATCCTGTAGGTCTGCGATGTGGTCGGGAAGCGGTCGTGTGCCGGCGGCAAAGACTTCGTAGCCAAGGAACGTGACGGAGTGGGTTCCAATTACATACTTCTGGGTGTTAATCAGGATTCCGTGGTCCGAGAGGCATCTGAAAAGGGCGCGGAGGTGCTCGCGGTGTTCTTTGTGGTTGCGCATGGAGATGAGTATGTCGTCGATGAATGGGAAACAGAAATCCAGTCCTGAGAGCACTTCGTCGATGAAACGCTGGAATGTCTGCTCGGCGTTGCGTAGTCCGAAGGGCATGGTGATCGCTGTCTTCGGAATGTCGTCTGGGTTTGCGGGAATCTGTGTGTATGCCTTGAAGTCTGATCCAATGATGGGCACGGAAACGTCCGCGAGGACGAAACACCATGAAACGTCGAGTTGTTTGCAGCACTGAGCACAAAGTCTGTTGGATGGCGTCTGTCTGGGAGCAAACGTCTCGGGAAACATCAAACATCCGAGCCTGTGTCTACAAGGAAGCGGTGGTGGCTATAGGGGTTGGTCACATACAGGCGGCTTCCACCAGACCGGCAGCCGTTTGCCAGGACTAGAGGCTGTCGTTGGTGTTTGCTGTGTCGGATGCATTCGTGCATGGGTTGTTATACCTCAGAGCCTGGTTGCTCAAGCGGTGATGATACCAGCTTATCCCGTCATCTCTTCCTCTGTACGGCGATCTGCGGCCATAGCGGTGCGGGCTGGTACAGTCACGCGATTGCGACCATCTGTGGAAGGTGCGAAAGTCGCTTTTCAGGGACGTGACTTGGCGAGTTAGCTCCTCGACGTGCTGGAGAAGCCAAACTGTGTAGGCGATGGGCGACCGTGGCGTCGCACAGATAGCCAGCAGGTTGGGCAAGAAAGACACTGCGGCGATATTGCTTGTTGCGGGGGTGAGCATGTAGGGGTTCACTTCCACAATGTGAAGCAAGTTGGTCCAGTGGGAGTTTCGAAGACTGCACCTGCAAAATCGCTTGGACTTGCAGTGTTGCAGCAATTGCGCAGCAAGTCGTCACACATAAGCAACTGGGACGGTTTGCGGCTGCCCATTTCTTCTTCCATCAGGATCTGCCGCAATCGTTGATTTTCAGACAGGGAAAATCTCCGCGTGAGTTCCGTCCGCAGCCGGGTGTAAGGGTTGGTCGCCGGTGGTGTACGTATAATGTCTCTCACTTCGAACACGTACCGACCTTCTAACTGTCCCATGATGTATGCGAACTTTGTCTCTTCCCGGGTGATGTGGGTGATGGTGAACTGGGCCTCCACTTGCGAGAACCACAATTCCATGTCCTCGTGTCAGAATGGGGGGAGCTTCACACTCACTTGATGTACGGAGTTCTGTTGCGGTTGTACCGTGTGCAGTGCTGGAGCCATCGGTTGAAGTGCTTGCTGTCTGAGTTGCTCGTTTTCCCACACGAGTTGGTCGAGCTGCACTTGAAGTTCCTCTGTCATCACTGTGTAGTTGGTGTGTCCAGAACAAAGAAAGGGGGATTGGACACGTCGTCTTGCATGCACTTGGTTCGAGCTGGGTGGTATGGTACACCAAAGGGGTCACGTGCGATTCACGCCCCAAAAGAGATCACGTCGGGGTCACCAATTCGGGTAGAATCACCAAATGAAAGAATGTTATCTTACCTCCTGGTTTATTCTGGATGATCGCTACTTACATGCATTATTACACCACAAGCACTAAGTAATATAGAAAGAAACCGATCTCGTTCTTGCTCACTGACTGTCCTTTTGCCCTCTGCTTTTCTCCTCCCTTTCCTCGGGTCAACCACCTCACATCTGGTGAGGCCGAAGGAAGTTCCTTCTCCCCTCGTTAGGTGGCAGGCAAGGTCAGTGGCTGTCGCCACAAACCCACAATTTTTTTGTCAGACCATGTTACACTCAAATATGATTTCTGTTCCACAATGCACTCGCAAAAAGTGAAGCAGTTCATGCTACTGGGAATGCTGGTAACTGCGTCACTTCTCCCTACCCCCCCCCCCCCCCATGCAGCCCGTTCCCTCTCCCATGTGTTCAATGGTTGAGCCATCTTGTGCCACTACTTGCACAGAGACTTGTTTCCATTTCTGGAGATACCCGTGACAGAGTATACACACTGATATGTGTGTGCCTCAAACGACAAGTCATCTCGAAATCCCGTACTCGATTGCCGATAAAGTAGGATCTGTAATGTACCAAATGTTATTTTTACTTTTGACTGTTGTGAGAAGCGAAAAAAGGTAAAGTAATTAGAACAATTGAAACTTGTTTACGGTGATTCTAGTTCCCTCACAACAATGACTGAGAACATTTTCCCTCAATAATGTTAGCAAGGCTATCAATTGTTGGTGGGATAATAAAGGGGAGGGGGTATTATTGTTCTGTACTAGTTGGTAAGGAAAGAATGCATCCGCTTTTAATTTCTTTGTACGTAATTTCCTTATCCTGCCATCGATACTATAAAGTATCCATTGCACTAATGGTACAAAGAATAAATTATAAAATAACCGATTATATGCAAGACAATTACAAAATTATACAGAAATATGCCTTATTATGAGAAAATGGAAGAAATATGTTGTAAACATGCTAAGTTGATAAAATATGTCAAAGTATGCCTCATGAAGTTGGTCTATTTCATCTGATTATCATCAGATATGTAAAGATCTCACCCCAATATTCTATCTGATACCAGAAACATATTTAACACTTGACCCTTGTAATAACAAACAATAATGAAGCAGAGAAAGAAATGCAAAGATTGCAATTGCCAAAGCTTACTATACTTCATATAATTAAAGATAAAGATGTGTGCAGGTATGCAAAACTGAACAGAAAAAGCTGACGGTTTCGAAATGTGTATACAAATAAAACAATTAATATAATGCAAGGTGTAATGATCAAAATTAAAAAAAAAAAATGCCTGTTACAGTGCTCACATTAATTTTTCTTTGTTTTGAAAATTGTGTCCGATAAATGATTACCATTCCTTACACATTCATGTAGCCTTCCTCTCATTCGGAATTGCCGCTATTTCGTTGCGAATAGCTAACTTGAGATCAGCAATTGTTGTTCAAATGGTTCAAATTTTCAAAAATGGTGTCTACCTTTGACACAATTGGATTGTTGTGTGAGGTCTTTCAACAACTGAGTGCTCATTGGCTCCGTCGCTCAACGCCATTTCAGTTAAGATAGAGCAGTGGACTGGGCGACATTGTGCTTTTGTTTTTGAAGGATGTGTTAAAAATGGTGAGTCTGTTGTCTAAACCCAACGATGGTTTCGAAGGGAGTTCCATGTCGATTGTCATGACCGTGTACCCAGTAAGAATATGATACTGCTTTGGGTCAGAACTTTTCGAGTCTGAAAAAGAACCTCAATGTGCATGGTCCGGGAAATGTTTCCTGGACGTGTACTGTCAAGAAATAGTGACGTTCCCTAACCTCCTCTCTCCCCGGATCTGACGATGTGTGATTATTTCCTCTGGGGTTAACTTAAATCAAAAGTGTATGTTGAAAGACCTCACACAATTGGTGATCTCAAGTTAGCTATTTACAACGAAATAGAAGCAATTCCGAATGAAATGCTCGTGAGGGCAACTTCCAACTTAAGGCAAGGCTACATGAATGTATAAGGAATGGAGGTTTTTCATTGTCGGACACAATTTTCAAAACAAAGAAAAATTAATGTAAGCACTGAAAATGGCAATTATTTCTGTAGCAATTTTGATTATTAAACCTTGCATTACATTATTTGTTTTATTTATATACACATTTCAAAACAGTCCGCTTTTTCTGCCTGTCCCTGTACAAAAACGATGGTGAAACCACTGATATATGGATGTGAATACATTAAGAAAACAAATTAAATTAATTTGAGACAAAAATATTTTAACCAGTAAAAGAAGGAAGTCAGTGGTGAATAAGATACAGTATGGAACTTTATCAAAAGACCAATGCCATAGATGTAGCATCAGATATTAAAATTAGAAAATAACAGTGGGCGGGACACACCATTTAAACAGATGCAGCAAGGATCCCAAGGGGTGAGAGGGTGGAGAGATTCTCGCGTATGTCTCTCCCTTTCAAGTCGTAGTGGGAAACATGTTTAAGAACTGGCCTTTTGGGAGACTATGATAAGAGAAAAGAAGACAGCATATGGGAAGCATCAAAATATATCCTAAGAATGAATAATTGGAAAGAAGAAGCAAAGAAAAATTGAAATATATACAGGGTAATTCTAAAGTCACTTTACATTTTGTGTTTATACAGATTTTATTGCACAATATGTAATTGTACTGAAACATACACCACAACAGCACACAGAATCAATACATTTCAATGTGACCACCTTGCACGTTGAGACACAACCCCCCCTGCTCCATGACAGATCGAAAAACTCTCTCCAGGATGATGGGTGTAATCGCAGCAGCTAAGGCCCGAATCCGTTGTTTGAGTTGTTGAATGCTCTGCATCTTCACCTGGTAAACCTGAGACTTGATGATTCCCCAGGTAAAAATGTCTAAGGGTGTCAGATCTGGTGAGTGGGGAGCCCACAACCTTGGCGTGCCACAACCAATCCATCTATCAGGGAAAAAACATTTCAGGTAGTCCCAAACAATTAGGGCAGAATGGGGTGGCATCCTGTTGAAGAACAACAGTATCCCTAATCCCATCAGATACCAGCTGGGGCTCCAAAAAAATTCCAACATATCGAGGTATGTGTCCGGTCATAGTAGCTTCAGTGAACATGAACACCTTTAACCTCGTTATCCCCAACCACACATTCACTTTGACTGTGTCCCGTTGCCACTCCTGCTGTGCATGTGGTTGTTCCTACAGTTGTGTCTATTCACATGCCCACAGGTGTGGAATGTGGCTTCATCGCTGAACAGGACATTCTGCATCAAATTGTCATTTTCCACAGCCTGTAGCAGGTCGTGACACATCACTTCTCTGGCTGCATAGTCCTCAGCTTCAAGCTTATGCACAATCTGGATGTGGTATGCATGCTTCTTCAGCTTGTAATGGAGAGTTCTCCACACAGTGGTTTGCGGAATACCAAGCTCCCTACTAAGTCTTCTAGTCAAGACACTGGGGCTATGTGTGATTTCATCCTCTACACTTTGCATTGCAGTGGCAGGTTAGCGCTATGGTAAATAGTGTACTCGTTGAGCGAAGTCCGGAAAAGTGCATTCTTCTGTAATGGAACAAAAGGCAACCTAGAGAAGGGGAGAAGTGAAATTGAATGTACATAAATATATCTCAATGAGGCATCATTGTCATCTCCTTGTAATCAAGGGTGGAGGCACACAGTGGTTCGGATTCTACTTTAAACTGTAGGTCCAGTCTG
The DNA here is from genome assembly GCF_977018435.1 of Lepisma saccharinum. NCBI lineage: Eukaryota > Metazoa > Arthropoda > Insecta > Zygentoma > Lepismatidae > Lepisma > Lepisma saccharinum. The sequence continues at coordinate 108,111 of NW_028143087.1, forward strand.
GATTAGCCTTACTGTGCATAAAGTGGACTTAAAACACAAAATCAATCTATCAATGAGGCATCATTGAGTGAGCCCTTTAGATCGTAGGTGCATGATAGGTAGCACTAGTGTAAAGTAATTTCGTGGTTTGTGGATCACTTGGCTGTTAGAAACCCTTACACTTCAAGAGGACAGAGGATCCAGGTTACGTAATAGCAGATATACGTAAAACCACTAAACATAATCGAATACAGGTTTTGCAGAGATTACATGATCGTGCTTAAAATTTTTTATTCTTTCTATTTTCAGCCCAAAAATGCAAAACACCGAGAAGAACTTCGAAAGGGCATTACAGAAGGGATAAATCTTCCAGGCATGGGTCATCAGATTCTCTCAAAGGAACTTGTGAACGAGACCCTCATTATATCAGACATGTACAATCTCAATGAGTATATGGCCTTGGATCTCTTGTGCACAGGTAAATGGTCATGCTCTAGCAGTTTTGCTTTTGATTCAAGTGTCTCGATTAGTCTTAACCTAGCAAATAAGAAGTGGAGTAGCTTGTTGCTGGGGTTGCATGGTTACCCTGCAGACCCTCAGAACTTATTTTGGAGAAGAAAACTGAATAATATCTCTCCCCTAGTTTATCCTTTGGAGAAACCTGTCGATCTTAAATCCACTCTGCAGTACTTAATAGAATGTCCCTGTGACTTGTTGATTGTGATCGAGAATATCTCTCTCTCTCTCTCTCGCTCTCGCTCTCTCTCTCATATATGTATATATATATATATATCGTGAATGTCACCAATCGGCTTAGCGACTCTGAAAACTATGGATTTGACACGAATGTAGGTCATTTTTGACATTTCATTTTTCACCCCCTTTCACCCCCCATGCCGATAGGTGATGAACTTGGAGTTGAACGGCATTGGGAGTGTCACTATTCATCTTAGCGACCCCGACAACTATGGATTCCACACTAATATCGGTCATTTTCGATTATTTTTACATGTAACCTCTTCCCACCCCCTCCCTAGGGGTGCCAGGGGTGTCTTACTCCCACAGTATTTCTTTCCAAATTGTAAGTCATATGTATACCAAGTTTGGTTAAAATTGCTCCAGGCATTCGCGAGTTATGCTGGAACACACACACACACATCCATTTTTATATATAAAAAGATGACAGAGAATAATGGACAGCTAAGTATAAAAAGAGCTGGACAAATTAGCATTATTATATATCTGTATTTGTACATATTTTTATGTTTTTTCCTCCCTCTCCAGGTTAACCCAAACAACAAGAATGTTTAAATGGAATTGAGCAGGCACACTTGTAATAATCCATGGATTTTTTGGTGTAACTGCAACACTTTAAAAGGGCTGCAACATTTCAAAAACTTCTTTTTTCATCCTCTGGATCTAGAGAGAAGTTCACATAAAATGCCAGAAGACGTGTGTTACATGATAACACTGTAGATCACTTTTCTTTGCAGTTTGTGTTACATTCTTTGTCACTGACATATTTTTCTGTTTTCTTCCATATATTCAGCACAGCAGCAAATGCCATACCACCCCGGGTTAACTAGAGGCTTGGTCGCAGTACTCTTGTATTATGACGGCCGCAAAGCATTGGTGAGCTCTCTCAGAACTCTTGTGCAGGCTCGAAGAGGTATCACGTGGACTGTAGAGACGTTGGAAGATATCATTGATTATGTTACAAAATACACACAGGAGGTAATGGATGAAGGATTGATTAATAAGATTTTGGGTAAGTACTTGTGTTCATTATAAATCTGAAGTTATATTTTGTTCTTCACTCACAACTGGGTCACAACATAGTTGCTTGACCATTTTTAAAGAAGTTTATTTTTTGTGTGGTGTGAGCCTCATATTTTGACAGTTCAGAACCACTGTTATTTTATTTTTACTATCACCGATTTGAAGATGGCGGGCATTTTTTTATCATGGCGCGTGTCATTTTCTCCATTCGTAAGCATTGGCGGCAACTTTTTTATCTCAGCTCTGGTACGTCCTACGACAATGAGATAAAATCTGTGATGTTAAGCACATTATAGGCTACAATTATTATATGTCTGTAATTTTCTAAATATTATTCCTTCATAATAAATTTTAAGGTCAAAATTGTGTATTTTAATCGCTGAAAATGACATTTTCGGATTTTTTTTTTTTTGGGAGGAGGCAGTTTGTTTGACATTTGAATTTATTTGTGCAAGTACCTGTGTACGAATAGAGTATGTCAAAATTATTTGAAGCTTGAGACTTTAATATTTGTTTTTCTACAGGGTCATAAACATGTACTTTTTGTTAAAAAATTCCAAGTTCAGGGTTAAATATCTCTGGTGGGCAGTTGATTTGTACACAGTACAGTACTCCATGATAAGTAACTTTAGTAAAAATTTTAAGTTTGAGATTCAATTGGTTTAAGAGATACAAAACTCGTGAAAAAATCAATATTTTGCATTAAATATGATATGCCTAATTTCATTTCTTATTAACATTTTGTGTTAAAATTTTGCAAACTGGAATGTCAATGAACAACATTACAATCCTGAAATGGATCTACAATAAAGTATATATATGAGGGCTGAAAAGTAAAGCTTCCTATGTTATTATTTTGTTTGTTACCTTGTAAATGCATTTTGGTTTTTGAGCAACCATACATTGCACTTATAAGACTTTCCCGCTTCTCCATTGAAGGTTTCAAACTTCTATCGCCAGGGGGTGCAGAACTATAGCAAGGAAAATGGCAACATGTAACCATGCAATAAAATAACAGTGGTTTTGAACTGTCAACATATGAGGCTCACACCACACAAAAAATAAACTTTTTTAAAAATGGTCAAGCAACCATGTTGTATGACTTCATATGGATTGACCCAACTGTAAAGTTAAGAATAGACATCAGATTTTAGGTTTTTAACCTATTTTATTCTTTGCACATAAATAAGAAATAAGTTATTTTGCTTGTTAGAAATTATAGGTTTATGTGCCTAAAGCAAACTTTGTTTTAGATATATATTTTTAAGGTTTTACAGGATTTTTATACAGGGTGCGCAAGTAGAATTGGCGTGGAAAATACATGAAGTTCTAATTTTAAAAATTTATTGAAAATTCCAGAAACAAGAACAAAGTAATGCTTTATAGATCGAACTTATGCAATGAAGTAGGCCTCCCCGATGGCGCAGTAGTAGCGTCGTCGCCTTGTAATCAAGGGGTCCCGGGTTCGATACCCGGTGGAGGCACAAGTGGTTCGGATCCCACTTTAAACTGTAGGTCCAGTCCCGATTAGTGTTACTGTCCATAAACTGGACTTAAAACACCAAATCAATCAATCAATCAATTATTCAATGAAGCCATCTTCAGCTTCAATCACGGCCTCCAGACGACCCCGGAAGCGAGAACAGGCACATTTTACATCTTCGGGAGACAAATCTTGAAATACTTGGCAGTTTCTTTTCCTCAGCTCACCTGTATTGTTTCAGGCAGTCTTATTAGTGATACTTTCAACCATGCCCCACAGATAATAGTCAAGAGGATTGCAGTCAGGTGAGTTTGGAGGCCACATATCAGGGGTAACTTGGTCAGAAAAGTTATCCTTGAGCCACTTCTGAGTTTTCCTGACCATGTGTGCTGGTGCACTTCCACTCCTCAGGCCACTCGTAATCATCCAATCTGTTTGAGGTCTGCGTTCTTTAAGTCTTAGTGATAACTGAGAATCTGGAATGAAAACATGGATCAAGGAAAATCTTGTATTATCTGTCATTTCCTGATTAAACTGAGCCAATTCTACTCATGCATCCTGTATCACACTGAGGTATTTGCTCTGTTTCGTGACGAAAATATTCAACGACTACTATGTGTGATTTCCCTTTCTTCAAGTCTGTTATGATTTTTCAAAGCTCTAAACAAAGCAAAATGTCAGGCGTCACTGTCACTTGCATAATCCAAAGTGTAAACATCTGATACATGTGGTATCACTTTCGTGTCAGTCTGTGTTCTGTGGCATTCACACCTTGTGAAGTAACTTTTCTGCATTCAAATTTGTATCATCTAACTATGTTTATGTTCAATGATAATTTTCAGCATATAAGATGATCCTCACAGACAAGAGGTGGAATTTGACTGTGGATAACATGAAAAATATTATGTATTCAGGGTGATTCCCCTAGGACCATGATAATATCCAAGTATAATTCCCTGTTAACAAGTTGAACTCTCCAAAAACTCAAGGGTACAAACAGATGTTTTCTCTATTTCAAACTTACATATTACCGCCTCTCTCCACCCACACACACAAATATATTAACAATATAAGGTGTCTGTGTGATGATGTTACGGGATGTACTAATCTACTATGAAAAAATTGTTAATTGTATAAGAATTTCAAACTCAAATTTACCTAATCAACTTGAAGATCTCGCAGTAATCTTCCGTCTGTCAGATAACCCTAACGAAGTAAATGGATTGAGAAAATTCAGTTTTATTTTCTCATAGCTTTGTTTTCTTCCTTCATAAAAAAAAAGCTAACCCGTGAGAGACTTGCCTCAGGCCATTCATAAATATGCTTAAATTCAAAGATTTGGAAGGGTCTCCCCGATGACGCAGTGGTAGCGTCGTCGCCTTGTAATCAAGAGGTCCCGGGTTCGATATCCGGTGGAGGCACAAGTGGTTCGGATCCCACTTTAAACTGTAGGTCCAGTCCCAATTAGCCTTACTGTGCATAAAGTGGACTTAAAACAACAAATCAACAAATCAAAGATTTGGATTAATAAAAGTTGAATTTTTCACCCCCCTCCCTCTCCCCCTCTCTCCCTCTCTCTCCCTCCCTCCCTCTCTCCCTCCCTCTCTCTCTCCCTCTCTCTCCCCCTCTCTCTCCCCCTCCCCCCTCCCATTTATCATCTACAGAGAAACATTAATGCATAATTCCCGAAGTATTGAACAGCAAATTATACATACGCAATTCATTTTTCATATCAACAAGTAACTTTTATTAACAGCACAAGTGTAGTAATACCATTACAATAAATTGTAGATCATTTTGAAAATGATGTATAGAAAGAAAATTAGGTTAGAAAATAAATCTTCATTGTTATATAAACATATTAAATATTCTTACCTATCGTTCGCAATTTTGATTTTAACGATTATACCTAATCAGCATGTTTAGGAATGTTGAACCATTTCAAGTTTTTTGTAATCTATTTCAGAATATTTTGAACCTAATGTAAGGTTTTTAGAACCTATTATGGGAACCTAAAAGCACAGTAAAAATCCGAGGTCTAGTTATAAATAACCTAGAGTAGAATTCTTGGTTCAACTACAAGAGAAGAGCAGATGTGAACTGGTTAAAGTTGGGAAGAGCAGAGGGATTCCTCTGCACTCGGTTAAGGTGCAAAATCTGACATTACAGTGGAAAACCAAACTTCCATGTCATCATGGAAAAGTATTTTAAGTGGTTCGAGGGTCAGGTTTCCCACTTTGTTCCTGCGTAGCACATTGGCAAATGTTAACTGACAGCTCAAAACTAAGATCAGGCATAGTGCTTTGTGAGTCTTTGTAAAACACGATTATCATGGCCAACTTAGTCTGTAACATGCAGAGAGGATTCTTTGGAGCACATATTTATACACAAATTAAAAAAAGAGAGATGCGTGCCCTAACAGGAACTATTTCAAGCCATTTTATGGATTTTGTCATTCTGTCCAGTGTTGTTTTGAAATTTAATTTAAAATTTGTGTATTATACCAAAAATCTGAAGTAGTTACTATATGTGAGGGGACCCAAAATAAACTGGAATCGTTCTCTGGTGGGCAGGCCCATTGTAGTACATGCTTCCACCTCTAGATCAGGGTGGCTACTCACAGGGAATTCCTTGAATTTTGGGAATTATGCGTGAATTATTGGCTCCAGGAATTATACGTGAAATATGTGCGTAGTTTTCTCTGAAGACATGAAAAATTGCAACTTTTATGAATCCAAATTCAATTTATTTTATTCATATTTATAAATACGCTTTTATTTTATGGAGGAAAGAAATGAAAGCTTCGTGGAAAATAGAACAGAATTCTCTCAATCCGTTTAGTTTGTTAGCTTCCTGTGCAGAACACAATCTATCTAACAGATATTTTGAAGCTGGTTAGGTAAATTTGAGTTTGAAATTCTTATACAATTAATATTTTTTGTGGTAGATTAGTATATCACTTGATTTGAAACTTGTATTTGTAGATGTATTTCGAGTCTGTGTATGTGAAATGGCAAATTTAAACTCTGCACCATAAATATTTTAATATAGGTACATACCGTTTAATTGAATTAGAATTTTTGGTTGCATATGAATTGCACAGATCCCTGTTGTTAATGTATTTGTGTGTGTGTGTGGGGGGGGGGGGGGTGAGAGGATGTATTACATAAGGTTGAAATAGAGAGAACATCTGCTTGTACCCTTGAATTTTTGGAAATTTTTGCCTTGAAGACCGGGAATTATACTTGAATTTTATCATAGTCTTAGAATAGATGTCTTTTGTGGAGACCCTTGTGCATCAGGGTGCCGACTGGTGTCATTGAGTGAAGTCATGGTGCCACCCAGTGTTTTTTTTTGTTAAGCTCCGTTGGTCGATTTTTGTGATGGCTGAAAAGTTTGAAAAACTTGCAGTTGTGAAATTTTGTTTTCTGTCAGGGAAAATGGCAGGGGGAACAGTTGTAATGTTAAAACAGCTTACAAGGAAGCTGGTCTGCTGAAGATACAAGTTTACGAGTGTGTTTCCCACTTTAGGAATGGTGAATTGTCACTTGCAGACCTACCTCGCTCAGGGTGATGCTGATTCCTTTTTCTGATGCAAACGGCATTGTTCTTGTAGAATTCATTCCTAACAATCAACCTTTTAACCAGGCGTTTTACCTACAAGTTCTGAAACGTTTACTTGACGCGATGAGATGAAAACTCTGAGTTGTAGCAAAGTGGGGAGGGATGGCTTCACCACAACATGCAGCATGCAAAGCATTGAGTGGGACAGAATTTTTAACCAAAAACAGCATTCATTTTACTCTCCCTCGTATGTTAGGTAGTATTTATAAATAAAAAAGGTATGAAATAATTTCTGGTTCTGTCAACTAAAACAATACAAATTGAATGTTCAGGTAAATTACTACCAGGAAGAAAGGGTATTTCATTTTCATTTTCAAAATATATATATTTTAAGCACAACCTGAAAATTGCACATGTTGTTGGGCAAAAATGGCCAACCCTATTGAAAATCAATTTGTCCAGGCTGAGACTTGAATTGAAACCAATCACCAGAAGAACCCTAATTAGGAGGCAAACATAAAAACAAGTGAAAGAAATGTATATGATGAGTACATAGGAGAATGAATTTTTTTTCCCCAAAATGATGCATAAATAAAAGTGGAAGAAACGGTAAACACCACAGAAAAGAAAATCTCTATATTTTGCATGTTCACTGGAAAAACAATGATGGTGCCACACTGCAGTGAGTCCAGATGATGGGAGTGGATAGGAACAGGTGTTGGTCAAAAGAGGATCACTTTCACTAGTGTTCTTATTGGACTGTTGGTGAGATGGAAAATGTCTGAAATACAGGGTGGCGCATATTGTATCTACCAATTTGAAATGGCAACCCTGCCAAGATGCAGGTGCACATGTGTGGCATACCTACATGTGTGAAGAGTTGGGAGTCAGGCAATTGGTATACCATGGATCGTTGGCCGAAGCAGACATGGATTGCGGCGGTGGAAACCTTCATCCAAACAGGCACCGGGCACTGTGGCGGAACAATGAAGATCACCATGCACCTGTTCCAGAGATGCACAGCATTCTGAAGTGGGCTAGACAGTGGAGAGCCATGTTGTGAGCCATCAGTCACCATGAGATATGCGCTATTCCATGGAACATGTTGAGACGCACGTGATGAACGCCTTCCATCATCACCTCCAACAGTGCATCCAAGCAGGAAGAAGACTGTTAGAGGATGTTATTTTCTAGGTGCACTGATATTTTTATTGTCCATATTATGCCCTCTATTAAATGCCCATGTCTATATTTTTTATTTCTTAGTCATATAAAGTTACTATATGCACTTGCTGTCTTTCCGTTGTCATTTGTAGTTGGTAGATACAATATGCCCACCCTGTATGTGGTTCAGATCGATTGGGATGGATATAAGTTAGGAGTTGGTTACTGGGTTCAGTCCAGAGCCTATGGTACTTTGCATAAATTTACTTAAGCAATTTCTTTTTTATTTCAGAACTGTTGGATGAGCTGGACTTATCTAAAGAAATTGAACTCCTGCAGCAGAATAGAGCACTTGGTGGTGCCCGGCACCATAGACAGGTCATGGACCTTTTTGTTGAAATCAGACAGGTTCTTGCAGATATTGTTTACCTATGGGCAGCACAAGGTGGGCTCCCTACTGAACCACTAAAATGGTGAGGAATACTCTTTGAGACAATTATTTACTAATTATTATAAATCTGTGGACTCTTGTTCTTGAAGGTAGCTCATTTGTTCACAGGTTTGGGCAAACTCTTGTAGGATTAGGAAGAAAATAGTCGTAAAGTAGTTTTTCCATAGAATAATGTAAATGATTGCTTTGAATACTTGACAAGAAATAAGTGCAGTTGCACCTGAGTTATACGTATGTCAAGGTGAAGAGGAAAATAGTACGTATAACTGATAATTACTTACAAATCAGATTTACATACCATGTCATATCATTATTAAAATACTGTATTTGTATCTATTTTGAGGAACAAGAAATACATAATACACGCTATTTCTGTCATAAAGTGGTAAATTTACGAATCTAAAAGTTTGATTCTTAAGTTTTATATGAATTAGCATCTACTTCCTGTATAAATTTTACTTTCTGGTCAAGCGTGTAACATTTTCTCTTTCTGTTTTCCACGGTCGACCAGTAGCAACTGAAAACGTTGTGAAGGAACCGCTGTTCTGTTTTTATTATGGAACGTGAAACGTCAAATGTCAGCTATCTGCATCTTTTTAACGTGTGTTGTTTCGTATACTGATTACGTGAAAATGCATCTCGTTCTGAACAATTGGGGCAATTCTTTTGAGATCAAACACCACCATGCTCTCTTTTCTTGTTTTTGTAACCACAAGAAATGCATACTTTTGCAGATTTGTTTTGCACAAATCAACTGTATTTTATTAAAATTTTTACGTATAATCCCAAATTACGTATAAATGCATTACATACAAATGAGGTTTAATTAACACATTTTTAAATTGTATTTGTTGGGACCTACAATAATTACGTATAAAACAGAATTACACAGAACTAAGTTACATATAAAGCAGTATCAACTGTACTTATTTCCAGAATATGATTGAACGGAGCTTGTAATTTTGAAATAATTGGTGTGGCAGCGCTTTGCTTAATAGTCACTTCCTCATGGAGAACCATAGGGTCACGTCATAGTGAGTGTGGATGATCGTGGTGATGATACCTACCGTAAATGTAATAAAAAATAGATAATATTCTTTCTGCAGCTAGAAAACTACAGACTGCAATAGTATTGCTTGTGAGCGAAATTGAGTGAAGTCTGTCCAATTTCTGATAAAGTTGCGGTAAGCTAGGTCAAATTTTCAGAATACACCACTGAAGTGAACAATTTCCAACACCGAATGCACAATAGTAGGCCTACAGACATACAAATCGCAATAAACCTTATATTTGCATTAAATAAAATGTTAGAAATCCATGTAATCAGCATTACCAACCAGTCAAGTTCACAAATAACGTAAACATTTTTTGCACCAACATTAATCTGATCATCCAAATTTTCTGTTTAGTCAATCTCCTGTGCCAGAATATAATCATGTTCAATTTGCAGTTCAATAAAAACATCACCACCATGATACTGTCCTCCAGTTCGGAAATTTTGGCCTCAAGTTTTCCTGTCCGTAATTAGAGGTCTGTCGCCGAATTGAATAGATTCACGCATGCACAGGTTGTTTTGTCGCAAGCTGCTCCTTGTGATACCAAATTCCCCAGACCTTCGTTGTTTTGTCGCAAGCCATCACAACGTGACTCGAGATGACTTCAATGAAATGTTTTGTCCAGTGTGCAGCAACCCATAAGAGCCTCATGTTAAGCCTTCCCTCGAGTTGGTTTACAACAAAAATGACTCGTCACGTCCTGGTGGATCCAGTGTGCAGTTGGCCTAAGTGAAGAAAGTTGCTGATGAAAATGAACGTAGTGAGAGTAAACATAGCACAGCTCATGCTAGAAAGAGCGGAAGAAGAGAACAAGAAAATAGTACATTCAAATGAAGTTAAAAAAACTATAACAAAACAAAAGAGTTTATTAATAATCTATTTTCATATCTGCTCCTCACTATTTTTAAGATTTATATGTTTTCCTTTTTCAAGGAAACTTAGAATCAAACTCTTTGACAAATGCTTTAGTTTAAAAAAAGTTTTTGTTAGTTTAACAAAAGCTTTGGTTTAATCATTCGAAAGGTCTGAGGACTTCATTATCAGTTCTTTAATTATGTTGGCGGAAGTGTTTATCTGTAGATGCACGTCAGTTCTCCAGTGCTAAGAAGGAAGTGATCTTCAGAATAAATTGAGTTTAATTTATTTTTAGTTTATGCCCACTTTATGCACAAATTGGCTGATTGGGACTGGACTTACTGTTTAAAGTGGGATCTGAATCACTTTGTGCATCCACCAGGTACTGAACCCAGGACTTCTTGATTAATAGAGACTGGATTTTAAAGTGAAAACTTTCCTCTAAAAAGGACAAAAAACGGTGAAAATTATTGCCAAAAAAGGAAAAAAAAGACTATATTTTTTTTGCACTCTACTAAAAATACTATTTTAAATGAAGGTGCAATAAATACCATTCATATATACAGTAGTGGCATTAATTCTGGACACTTTTAGTAAAATGTTATTTTTTTTAAAAATCTCGAATGTAAAAACTTTATTCTGTATAGAAATATTAGACAAGTTTAAATTACATCGTTCAGTAACTTCAATAATGGCATCTGAGATCAGCATTGTAGTCTGATTATTATTGTTATTGTTATTTTCAACCAACAGATCACTTGTGTGCGATTGTTGTATAGGAGGTCAACTGTGAGCATCATTCAGTAACTTCAAGAATTGCATCTTACTGCAGCATTAATGGCTGATTATTTGTGGAGAGATCTGATAATTGCTAGGGGCCAAATCTGGGCTGTAAGGAGGGTGGTTAAACAATTCCCACTGAAAATGTTGGAGAAGGTCCTTGGTTCGAGCATTGCTAGAGAACAATCATTACTCCTTAAAGCCCAGATTGATTTTACGGTGCCTCATGTCAACAATTCCAAATACTTCTAGTGAACATATGCCTCTGTACAAATTAAACAAGTGACTAGGGGCACAGCACAGGGCTTCAACAATGACCAAGAGGTCAAGGACCGTGTTTCTGCATGGCTGAATGCACATGTGGCAGATGTCTTTGACATGGGTATTGTAAACCTTGTTCACCGATATGATAAGTGTCTCAAACAGAAACTGCGCTTATGTAGAAAAATAGCTTAGATTTATCTCTTTCGGTTGTATATAATAAAAACTCTCACAATGTCCTGGTGTTTCTTTTATACCCAAACAGAAGTTACTTTCCGAATGACCCTCGTATTTTCAACTTTGAGTTAGTGCCTGTGTGCCTTTGAATAAGTCTTTAGTGTCCACGAGCAGTCAATTATAAGCCATTGCAAAGGGCTCTGCCTGCAAACTAAGGCCATTGTTGAACTTTCTCCTAAATTAAACTTGCAGGTGCACAGAGATATTGAATTTTCATTTGCCTAGAAATTCCTGTAAGTTTTAGGCTGAGAAACCACTCCTCTTCACTGGTGCAAGTGTGTATAGGAGGCGCCATATTTAAAATAACAGAAATGGCATTTTGAACTCACTTGATTAGTGCTGCAGCCTTGAAATCATTTTGTAACTAACAGTTAATACCTCGTGTAAATTTGAGCTGTATGCAGTCTGCCCTACACTTTTTATTGGACTTTTGAGGCTTCCATTTGACTCTTGTAACTTTATTTGACAGTTTTAACATCGAAACATCATACCTTACCTGGTATTATAACAACTTCATTACATTAGTTACTATATAAGCAGTTTCATTTAGAAAAAATTCTAGGCTTTCTTGTAAGATTCTAATTTGGTTGTCTGTTTTGATTTTGAATTTTCTCCAACTAGTTTGATAGGCCACATGTCTAGGACCAAGTTTGAAGCTGGATCAACTGGAGCAATAGACAATGTGACCCTGGCTTTACAAATGGCTTTGCTGTACAGTTTGGATTTAAGTATATTGCAGAAGCATGAAGATGGCGAAGGTAAGTTTTGACTATCTGAACTCTAGTATTGTTTTTAGGTTTCTGTGTGTGACGTGGTCGTTGCATTTAAACAAAAATGTTTTTGGAAGTGAAACAATCTTATCGTTATATACAAAAAGTTAATGACCACCTCATGTCATCATGGGCTAGTCAGAGAAAAAAGATTGAACAACTTAATCATTAATATATGCGCATACTGAATCACCGGCAACCTTCCCTCCTTTTATAACTCAACTCTAAAATCTCTGGCGTAGATAGTCAAAATTCATCCAAAAGTCTGTTACCTTTTTTAACCACAGAGATTTTCAGGCCCCTAATCCAGAATACCATGGATCTTTTGTAGCAAATCCAGAATTTAACAGTATCCCCTCTCCTTTTTATACTAGTGGATAATTGGCCCCACCTTTTTGTGGTTGTCTAACTACAGCAGGCAGGGTCCACCAATATGGAATGGTCTAACTGGAACACACTATTCAAATCAGATTTCTATTAAGCAGGGACTTCTAGCGTAACCCCCACTTGAGTAGTTTAAGGGAAGACAAAACAGATTAACAATGTTGATAACAAAAAAAACAAAACATTAGCAACATTGAATTTTGAATTAGTGGTAATTTATTATAACAGATAATTAATTCAATACAATCAGAAATAGTCCCTTATTCCCTCTTTTTTACATCAACCCTAATATCATGCAAATTCTATGCGATCCCCCGTTTACAGGCACAACATAACAGCTTGAAGATATATATAGAGAGAGAGAGATAGGTAAAATCACACTTACATAATAATCCAGACTATGTATACATACCCTTTAAAATGAATCAGAAACAATTCAACACACACACTGTTACTCTCACAGGTCAGGATGATCGGAACACTTTAGTCGTTGAAACACGAACATTCTCGTAGAAACGTTTTAATAATTTGGCCGTCACTGTAATGACATAGAATACCCAACAAAAAGGCAATTTTCTATTAATGACTGTGATTCTATAGTAATATGGAAATCTAAATAAAGTGGACCGGTCCTTACAAAGAAAGGCAACCTTATATATAACCTAATATTCCATGCCCATGCAAAGGGTCCAAATCATACGGTCAAATCCTGTACATCCAGTAAGCTTCCGTTCACCTGCCTGTTGATATGTCCTTGCCGAGGACAACCTCCTTTCCTGAAGTTTGTCTGGGTTACCACTGCCCAGCTGTCTGAGAAGCCTCGGCTGCTATGAGAAGCAGGAGGTGTGGCTTCTCAGAGCCTGCTAGGAGAGGCAGGGTTGCCAGTTTTACATTTAGAGCATCGAGACTTGTACGTAATAAAATGAATTATTATCGTCGACGCAAACCTCCTCGTGATAAAATGGAAGAGGAGAATGTGGTGGAGCTTTGAAAAGTAAGTTACAAAAACAAAACCACATATGGGAATAAAATCGAAATTTTATTCTCATGCAAAATTACTCAAATGCCATGTACAGGGTGGGAAATAACCTTTTGCTAGGGGTCCACAGTAAAAAGTAACAACAATTAAGAAATTATGGTAATACCAAATGTTTACTACGACAATTGTGGTTACAAAAACAAAATTAAAAGTTAGTATGTCCGCAGTTTGCTTCTCTCACAGCACGAAGATGATCAGGGTAGGAGCTCAGAAGATTCGCAAACAAGTCCGTATTCCATTCCATGTCACGGAGGTCTTGTTCCAGATGTGCAAGGAGTGTTGCCCGGGAATAGCGGTCCGGTCCGCGTTCCACTATCATCAAGGACTCAACTGTGTCCTTCAGAATAGCCCCAAGTGCACCGCTGCATTCAGGTCCGGTGATGCAATTGGCCATTAAGAACTGCTGAAGAAGTCAATGCCACTTTGCCGAAGAAGTTCTTGCTTGTGTAGCATTTGCTTTGAAGCAAGCTGCTTTGTCGTGAACTAACTTTAAATTTTGTTTTTGTAACCACAATTGTCGTAGTAAACATTTGGTATTACCATAATTTCTTAATTGTTGTTACTTTTTCCTGCAGACCCCTAGCAAAAGGTTATTTCCCACCCTGTACTGTCAGTGACGTGTCAAAGCTATTTGTGATTTTTAGTACAGTTCTAGTTCACAAAACCACCTTTCTGTTGTATGTAAATTCAGGGTTTTCCAAAAGTCCTTCCCAATTCAGTATAGCTTTGCATGTCTCTCCTCCCCAAGGCCACACCTCAAACTGGGCACCACTCACATCAATGCATTCCTGCAATCTCATCCTGAATGCAAAATGCCTGCAGATATCTTTGCTTTGAGGTCATACAGATCTCTGCAGGCCATGTTATGGGTTTTCTGTGACCAATCCACCTGCCTCCTGAATCAACGCCAACTTGAAATCAGCTGATCACTCACAGTCACATGATTCACTTGCAGTGTTGCCAGGTAAAGCTTTAAAGACTGCTGTGCAGTACAAACCTTATTTAACTGAAATTATCTCTGTTCGTTACGAAGTTATAGCAAATTTAAGTTGTGGAAGGACTTTTGGAAAACCCTGTATATCCATTTGGCGGTTAAACGGAGAGAGAGGTAATTTACTCTAATAAGTTAATGTTTCATTTTTCCACTCAGTTTTTGTTCGTGATTGATTTCACCAGCAGTCCTGAGTACATGCGTGATGAAACTACAAGACAGGTAGGCAAATCAATCACAAACAATAACTGCACAGAAAAATGAAATGTGAACTTATTGGAGTGAATCATTTTTCTATTTACTGAAGCAGCACTGCTTCGCAAGATCAGGGTTCCCATACACCTGAAAAACCTGGAGAACCTGGAAATCTCGGGGAATTTTAAAAAATATGATCTCATGGAAATCTCATGAAAATTAATGTATCAAAGTACTATTGAGGCACGGCAGAGAGACTAGAATATGCTCCTTCTTGCTGACAATAATAATTACAACTACTTTGCCCATTCGGAATTGATTGAGACTGACCTTATTGCTGGTGGAGAAATGCAAGCTGGGATTGTGAAATTTTCAGACCTCCTGGACGTATCCTCTATCTAGTTGAACGCATCACCACCAACGATGTGGAAGTTTCATGAGTGCCTGTTTGAACCATTCCCGTGGAATGTGGCAACACCACTCGCTGACATGGGCATGTAATGCCTCTGCATGCTGAAACACCCTGCCCCACATAGTCCAAAGGGGCTAAATCTGGTAAATATGGAGGCTGTTTCAAAACTGTGAATCCCAGTTCCCGCAGTGTTGCCATTGTTTGAACAGAAGTAGGAGGCCTGGCATTGTCGTGTAAGAGAGAGACCATTTTTTGGACCATTCCCTGGTTGTCGTTTCTGAATTATGCATTGCACCCGGCGAAGTTCACGGTATGTGCCACTGTTCACCCTGGAACATTGTGGCAGCCAGTCCAAAAGCAGGATGCCATCTGCATCCCAAATCACAGATGCTAGCTGCATCCCACATGAAAGTGACGGTCTTGCTTTTTTTGGACATGGACTGCTCTGATGTTTCCATTCCATTGATACTAAGGGAGGGAAAAAGTCATCTGGATTTTTGTCATGGAGGACCAAGATATCCCTGCCACAGTTCACACACACAGTTTTTTGTTCCTGGGTGAGTTAATGAGGAACCCACTGCGAACACATCATCTTCATCTTCAGGTCCTTGGTGAGTATGGCGTGGATTGTTGCTCTTCCATACCAGTTGTAGACTGTAGAGCCTCCACAGTCACAGGCCTGTCGTTCATTATTGTCAAGACACCTGCTGAAATTTTGCCAGCATTCCAAGATGAGCGACAGCATCCAGGACTGGTTCCTTTCTTGACACTCACACTTCTGACTGTGAAACCTGCCACCCAGCGGAACAGAATTGTATGACTTACCATACACTGCTTGTAGCCGATTATGAATCATAGCTCTAGGCACATCTTTGTGGTCGGTGTTAGTCTCCATCCATGCTGATATCGTACACCTCCACTTGGCAGCACCTTACTTGTAACTTCGAACACTGGGAGAAACAAATGCCTGTCACTTGGCACCGTCTGCAGTTAGGAAAATGAAACTCTTGGTGGCGCACAGACCAAGGTCACCACTTTTACATACCACCCTCACTTCCGTTCTCGGTTATGGCATATAGGCACACGAGATACAGTCTCAATCAATTCCGAACGGCCTAAATACAATAACTTGGTTTAACCAAGCTACTTTGAAAAGCTTTAGTTTTGAGTTACACTAATTAATATTGTGTCTATTGTAAACTTCTGTTTGCCAGTGAGTGAAAATAAGTGGAAATGGGTCAGCCACCAAAAAGTTTTTATTAAAAATGTATTACCGCCAATAGTATCTCTGTAATGTTAACACTGTCCCACTGTGATCAGGGTTGCTACGCATCTGGAAAACAGTCAAATGTCGGAATTTGGCTTGTCAGGGAATTTTGCAGATCGTCTGGAATTTCTGTACATTTTGGAGTGCAAGAGAAAATGTTGCAAAATGAACAAGCAGTTCACTTCCACTTTTGGATTTTTTTTTTTTTTTTGTGATTCCACTCCCAAAAAAGATTCAGTTTAGAACTTGTTTCTTTCATTCTTATGATTCTCAGTCTTGTGCAGAATTAGGGTTCCTTCAAATTTCTGTAAAAAAAAAATCTCTTTTATAGTACTAGATATTAGAAAGAATATCAAAGTAATACTTGCAGTTCAGATATCTGATTGATAAATAAAGTACATTGACAATATGATCATAATTATCAGAAAGGTTGGTGAAGATGTGGATTCTGTTGTTTTTATATTGTGGAGATCTGTTATGGTAAAATAATGTACCTCTGTTACTTTAGCCTGAAGGCTAGATACACGTGATTATAGCACCCAATACATTTGATACTGATTGTAATTTTACAATTTACTCTTCGAATTTTCACGTCTTGTGTGTGTAGAGTGAAATTTGCTAAAAAAAAGTTATGAAAGTGAATGAATAAAGGTAAAAGAAAAAAGGTAAAGTGCTCCCCTGTGCATAGCACCACGCCATGAAGGCGTATAGGGGTGTGGGGGTAACGCCCCCACACTTTCTTGATCTGGTCGTGAGTGGGGTGATGTGATCCGCATCACGCCCCTGACCGCCTTTACCCCCCAGGGTTTCCTCCAGGTACCCATGTTATTTGATGCTGGGTGGGTGCCAGGGCCGCTTCCATCGTTAGAAAAGTTCCCGGATTTGAACCGGCCGGGGATCGAACCCGGGACCTTTAGCATGGTAGTCAGACACGTTACCGACTGAGCCACCGTGGCCACCTGAAAGTGAATGAATATCCATAATAATTAACAAATTATATATTTTGAAAAGCACAAGATATATAATTTGTTAATTATTATGATGATAAACATATCTGGAACAATTTCATTTTTGGACTGGAAAACCTGGAAATGTCAGGGAATAAAAGAATCGTAACAACCCTGTCCCATAGATTGTGAGTCTCTTTTAGTTTGTTTAGTTTTTAAAATATTTTAATTCTTTCAGAAATAGTTCAAGGATTACCATTACTGGCTGACAAGAATTTGATACCTATGTTGCTGAGGGAATTAAATCCAGAAGGACACAAGTGGGAGTCAGCAGGGCTACAATCGGTGAATCACCTTGCGTTGGGTCTTACCCTTGCTACTCTGAGAGGAGCTCCTTCAAGCTTGTATCCTGGTGGTAAGTAATTATGAGGACTTTTTTCTCTTGAAACAACGTGAGAATCTGTCAGAGACTGATATTTGGGACTGTAGAATGAAACCTGGCACTTGTGAATATCTCATTTTTAAGCTCTTAGAGCCATTTGTTGTCCCAAATCCTGCATCATAACATGGCAGTACATGGGGGAAGGGGGGGGGGATCAAAAGAAACAGGAATTTAGTGATAAAAAATTGTGTATTTATTTTTAGGTGTTATAAATTTAATCTCCTTCAAAAGTACTGTCGAAACATGTTTTCCACTTTTCAAAGCAGTCCTGAAATTCTTGCAAATTCTTGTTTTTTTCGAATTTGTGGGTGCCTTTTAATGCCCACGTCGTTTTTTCTTCACCTCTTCCACGTCCACAAAACATTTTTCATTGAGGACTTTTCATTAAGGGGAATAGAAACAAGTTGCACGGAACGAAATTGGGTGAATATGGTGGGTTGGTAAGCTGGGTCATGCTGATTTTGGTTAAAAATTGTCACACTCAAGGCTTTGTGCGTTGTCATGGTGAAGCCACCACTTTTCCACAACTCGGGGTGTTTTCATCTCATCGCGTCAAGCAAACGTTTCAGAACTTGTAGGTAAGTGCCTGGCCAACAGTTTGATCATAAGGAATGAATTCTGCGTGAACAATGCCATATGCATCAAAGATATCAGCATCGTCTTGACATGTTGCCCTGAGCGAGGTTGGTCTGCAAGTGACAATTACGAGCACCACTCATAAATGTGTGTCTTCTCCAGAGCAGCTTCCTTGTAAGCTGTTCCAAGCATTACAACTGTTCCCCCTGACATTTTTACTAACAGAAAAGAGAATTTCACAGCCACACATTCAAACTTTTCAGCCATCACAAAAATTGACGAACAAGATTTACTACATGGCACCATGACTTCACGGTGCTGGTCGACAGACTGATGAAAAGACATCTAGCGGTGGAAGCATGTACTATGAAGGGCCTGTCCAACAGAACAATTCCTGTTTCCCCCCCCATATACGAGGGTCACTATTTATATTTTGAGCCTTGGCAACACTGATTGAAGTTAGGCGCGATTTGACGTTTGCACGGAATCGTCTGGCATTATTGACCATAACGTACTTCAAATGTTTTGTCAATAGCTTCATTTGTGTTGTTTGTTGCCTTGGAGATTGCGTGACAATAATAAAATGGAATTAACTCGTGAACATTTTCGTGCGATGATTTTTTACGATTTTCGACGTGGATTATCAAGACAAGAGTGCATCGATCAACTTACTTCCACATTTGGCGATGAAGCCCCATCCTTTGCCACTGTGAAACGCTGGTATAATGAATTTAATCGTGGCCGACGAGATTCGCGAAGGTCGTCCAAAATCAGTTGTTGTTCAAGAAAACATTGATGCTGTGCAAAACCTAATACTGCAAGATCGTCATGTGACATACTGTGAGATTGAGGCAACCATAGGCATTAGTTCCACCAGCATATATAAAATATTACATGATCATTTAGCTGTGAGAAAGGTATGTTCTCGTTGGATCCCACACAATTTGACAAAAACTCAAAAAGACGCTCGCGTCAATTGGTGCAAACAAATGCTCAATAAATACAATCGTGGTGCTTCAAAAGACGTATATAAGATTGTAACAGGTGACGAATCATGGATATATGCATATGAGCCGGAACGTAAACAGCAGTCGACTGTATGGGTGTTTCAAGATGAACCCAATCCAACAAAAGTTGTTCGTGCTCGAAGCACACCGAAACAAATGGTCGCCTGTTTTTTCGGG
This sequence comes from Lepisma saccharinum, assembly GCF_977018435.1. NCBI lineage: Eukaryota > Metazoa > Arthropoda > Insecta > Zygentoma > Lepismatidae > Lepisma > Lepisma saccharinum. The sequence goes on from NW_028143087.1 coordinate 127,926, forward strand.
AAAACTGGTCATGTGGCAACTGTGCCTTTAGAGGAACGTAGAACGGTCAACTCTGAATGGTACACAACAATTTGTTTGCCAGAGGTCTTCGGTCAAATACGGAAAACAAACAAACGCCGTCGGATCATTCTTCATGAAGACAATGCCAGCTGTCACACACCTCGTCTAACAACCGACTTTACGAACAGTCAAAAAATCGAATTGATGGGTCATCCACCGTACAGTCCTGATTTGGCACCCAATGACTTCTTCTTGTTCCCGAATGTTAAGAATAAATCGTCGGCGGAAGAAGCCGTTGATGCGTTCAAAAACCATATTACAAAGGTGTGTCAAGAAGATTGGAAAAACTGCTTTGACAAATGGTTCGAACGAATGCAAGAGTGTATTGACCATAAAGGAGAATACTTCGAAAAACAATAAAGCAGTTTTCAATGCCGAATTCCTGTTTTTTCATTGTTAGGCTCAAAATAGAAATAGTGACCCTCGCATCATTCTTTCACTCATAAAAAAATGTTGACTCGGGAGCTGAGCATGGGTTAACTTTCAATCTTGCCACCAACGTTCTGGATTTCGATTGATTGATTTGCTTTATTTTACTTTGCTTTTGGTTCCAATTTGCAAAGATGGGGATGAGTGATGAATGGACACTCCCAAACATCTATGCCCAGACTGGGATTTGAACCTGGGAGCCCTGGCATCGTAGTGAGATGTGCTAACCACTCCACCAAGGAGACTGGCATTCCTGAGTTCAAGTCCCTACCTGGACATGGGTGTACTTTGTGGGTGTCCCTTCATCAGTTTTATCCATTTATTCATCATTAGGACTTGGAAGTTGATGACATAAAAAATCTAAAAAATGACCTGTAGAATGACGTTAAATTTATTAAAAATGACCTAAAAATTTCAAAGAATGATATAAAAATATTTTTTGCTCTTAAAATGGAAGCTTGATTTTTCATAAAGTACAAGAGACTGGTTGAATAATTTCATTAAATCTGTTGTTTGGTGGTTTAAACTATCGAAGCAATTAAGTGCTAAGTAGTTTTCAATATTTTCACTTCAATATATTTTATGAAACCTTGAAGTAAAAATCAACACCGGTATTTCTGTATGTACTTGTAATTCTGCTACAGTCCAGCACCTGTCCTCACGTAAACACTGTTCAGTCACCATCACCCGTATATCTTTGTCCTTGGACACAGGATGCCCACTGTGAGGCAGATCGGCAGTTGACACTCTGCCCTGTTTGAAGGCCTCCACCCACCTCACCACTGTTCGATACGGTATGGCCTGCACACCCAGTGATTCCCGTAGCTCTGTATGGCATTCCTGTGCATTTCTGCTGCAGAGAACTGCTATTTTAATGTACAAACATTGCTCCTGGTTCATGACCTTTATTTTCAAACCATGTCACTCATCGACTGAACTTCCGTGCATTCTTACTTCCCCACCGTTGTTCACATACTCCATCTGGTGGCTTCATTCCAAAGTACAAGGTAACCAAAAAAGTTCTTGCCGTTTTTGACGTCCCATTAATCATGCGCTCACAGAGAGGAAAAGAAATGACGCACGTGCCTGCCAAAGCGATTGGGAGTTAGTCTGACCATTGACTGTCAGTAATACAGGCACGTTGCACACACACAACAGTCATAGCGCGTCCAGTGTCGAAGAGAAATGGAGGTATCGAGGCAGCTTTTTTGCATGTGTTTGTTGTATGACTTTAAAGTGGGTCTGTCAGCTGCCGCATCAAGTCACCTAATTTGCCAGGCATTTGGGGAGAATGCCGTGAACGAACGCACTGCCAGGCATTGGTTCCAGAAATTCTGTTTGGGAGATGTGAGCCTTTCGGATGAACCTCGCAGTGGAAGACCACATGTATTGGATGACGAGGCCCTGAAAGCATACATCGAGGAGGACGGTGGTCTAACGTGTGATGAACTTGCAGAAAGGTTCCATGTTTCCGCTGAAACAGTCAGACTGCACCTGCATGGGATAGGAAAGTCATACAAGTTAAGCAAGTGGGGACCCCACACATTGTCGGCAGCCAACGAGTGACAGCATGTTTGTCCTTGCTCACTCGGCACCTGAACACACCCATATTTGATCACTTGCTCACTGGTGCCAATAAGTGGGTCCTCTATGACACTCTCAAGCGTACCAGACATTGGTTGTCGCTACGTGACCCTGTTCCTCACACCTCAAGACCACCTCTGCACCCACGAAAGGTTAAATTGTCGGCAAGTGATGCATTACGAGCTCCTTCCACCTGGTCATACCATCACTGCTGACCTCTACTCTCAGCAGTTGCAAAGGGTGCACTGTGCATTGCGGCAGAAGGAGCCGGTATTGGTGAATCGCAAGGTTGTGCTGTTCCTGCACGACAACGCCAAGCCACATGTGGCAAAAAATACCCAGGAGACCCTTCAGCAACTTGGCTGGGAGACACTGTGCCATCCACCATATTCACCAGACCTTGCACCAACAGATTACCACCTGTTTCATTCCCTCGACAACCACCTCCGTGGGAGATCCTTCGCAAATGAGGGAGACCTGCGGAATGCACTCACGGACTTTTTTGCATCCAAGCCCACCGAGTTTTATCACCAGGGTATTGTGCAGCTGCAGGAACATTGGCAAAAGGTGTTGGATGCTGATGGAGATTACTTTGAAACCTAAAGGTACGTACCGTCCACTGTAATGCTCTTTGTTTATCACTGCTCTAGAACGGCAAGAACGTTTTTGGTTACCTTGTACATCCCATACACTTTCAAACGTATATCTTAGATTTTTTGTGTTGTCTCCTGTTCGCGAGAATAAAAAATAGTTGCTACAAATTTTGACAACCCATGCTTTTCAGAAATTATTAGGCAGATTTGGCTTGAGATGCAACGAGGCAAGGAATGAGTAGGGCAGATGCGTTCTATTTGCTGAAAATCTACGAAGCATGCAGAGTGCTCCGCTTCCCAAAGTGCTGTTCTGAGTCATGCCATTTGATGATTGGTTGCATTTTGAGGCTGAGGGAGTTATCTTTCATTGAGTAGTGGTGTGTATTGTAATGTAGAGTTTCAAGCATTGAGTTTTCTTGGGTGTTTGAATGTTTTGAAGCAAAGAAAATGGTACGGTCCTGTCCTCTTTGCTGTTGAAGAAGAAATTCATTCCTGGGCTAAACTAGATTAGTTTTCAGGAAAATCTTTGTGCAATTAAGATAATTCTTATTAAAAAATGGTGCATCAGATCAGCAACAGAATTTACTATAATATTCATGAGGTTAGGCAGGAAACAGGGTTAAAAATTATATAGAAACCAATGTCGCTGTGTGACTTTGTTTTTCAGGTTTTAACCTCTTAGGATTATTATTTCAAAGGCTCACTGCCTTCATTAAATCATTGTCTGAGATTAATAATAGATTAATAGTGTAAGATCTGGTATTGTGATATTTTGCCCTCACATTTCCTCATTTTATTTTACAGATATAAATGATGAAGACGATCTGCACATTGACACAGCTGTTGAAATGAAGGTGTTTGAATTCCTGTATCTATCACTTCTTGAAAATGAGAATATATATAAAGAGGTTTGTATTTACTATTTTTATCCTAAAATATTTACTTTGGACCCATTATCCTCGAATCTTTTTCAACAACAATGGGTGTAACAATTGAAGGTTCCGACACACCTGGAGAACCTGGCAATCTCAGGGAATTAAAAGAGAAAATCTCATTGAAATATGAGGCTCAGTCAATAAATAACGAGGCAGAGGATATTTCACAGTACTTACGTAACAAACCTCAGAAGTATTGTCCGCCACTCTTTAGGCATTTATCCCATTGTGACACCAGTCACAAAGTGGCATGCTCGTAGAACTCCTTTGTCTGCCGTTGGAACCATTTGCTCACATACTCCTTGATGTCGGACATCATCATCCGATTGAAACCTTTGTCCCCGCAGTGTTTTTTTTGAGATCACCGAAGATATGGAAGTCACACGGGGACAGATCTGGACTATAGGGTGGTGGCTCAGGACTTCTCACTTGAATTTTTTCACACATTCGTTTGTCGTGGAATAGGACATCACGAAAAGACCGGGACGTTTCGATTTGATTGCCTTCCTGAGCTTCGTTAATGTTAACGTTCATTTCACAATACCGCTGGGTATTTACTGTAGCTCCATGCTCCAGAAAGTCGACGAGGAGCTGTCCCTTGTGATCAAAGAAGAACAAAAGCATGACCTTGCCGGCCTAGTATGGAGGCTGTTGAACTTCTGTGGTGGAGGGGAATCTGCGTGCTTCCAAACACGGAATGACTGGACACGGCCACTCGGTTAGCAGCCTTTGCACATACCTTGCCAGGCACGTAACGCCATCTAGCGGGGAACGCATGCGAATCAGTTTTGTCACACCTGCACCTCCATTTCGGGCCAGTCGACCATTTCTAACTACCATAGTTTTGGTGTAATATCCTCTGCCTCGTTATTTATTGACTGACAAGGGAGGTTATCTAAGTGTCCCCCTCCGATTTCCATGAAACTTGACAGGTGTAAAAAGGGGCCAAAAGGAAGAAGTAAGTGTTTTTTTTTTGTTTCTGCTAAAAAACTGTTTTAGGGGGCATAACCCAAAGTGGGGATCTGACCCCGAAACCATGTAAATATGGCATAGGAAGAACATGCACATATAATTGAAACACACACAGCACAGAGCTGTGTTTGCCAGTGGTATGCACTTCATATCTCAAGTGACCCACTTGTGTATCTGCCAGTACTATTAACACAGAACTTCAACCACCATCGTCATTCACGATAGCACTTGCGTTTGGTACCGATAATCCTACAGTTCTGTGCTGTGTGTGTTCCAATTATATGTGCATGTTCTTTCTATGCCATATTTATGTGGTTTCGGGGTCAGATCCCCACTTTAACTTCTCCTCATTTTGACATTTGAAGGGGTTTTGCCACTAAAACCGTTCTTTAGCGGAAACACAAAAACATATATTTCTTCCTTTGGGCCCCTCTATACACCTGCCAAGTTTCATGGAAGTCGGGGGGTGACACAGGGGTCAGATCCCCACTTCAATTTCTCCTCATCTTGACATTTGAGAGGGTTTTGCCCCCTAAAACAGTTTTTTAGCTGAAAACAAAAAAAAACAAAAAAAACAACATGTATTTCTTCCTACATACACCTACCAAGTTTCATGGAAATCGGAGGGGGACACTTAGATAACCTCCCTTGGAGCCTAATATCAGGAAAAATCATGAGTGAGTTACATTGAAGTACATCTGAAGGACTAGAATATGTCCCTCCTTGTTGGTAATAATAATTACAACTAATAAATATTAATAATTGCAACTTCAATAACTTGCTATACACAAGAATCTTGGAGGATATGGGCTTGGGATATATTTTTTCATGACAGATAACTTGATATATTGTCCATTTGTCTCCATCCGAACAAAATGAAAGTGTTGCTTACCTAAGAGATTCCAGCCCACCACCATTGATCATGCTCGATGTGATTGCCACCTGTGTGTACTATTGCACGACATCACAGTTTCCACTGTAGCAGACTTCGTAGCAGCTGTACCAGGGGTAAATTGTTCCACTCCTGCTTGCAGGCTTTCCATAGGCCATGCACGGTTCGACACCGACGTGTTGAAAGGCGCCGTTTGAGAAGTCCAAAAGCACAAAAATCCAACGGAGTAGCATCTGGACTCTTCACTGGAATGTCCTCGAACGGAATAGCATAGTTACCAGTTTCAGTTGCCATGCGTCTGCTGCACTTGCTCTTGCACTCCGCGATATGCTGTTGTCTTAAAGCACATACGCTGGCCTTGCGGACAGTTTTCAGCCTGAATTGCTGATGGAGTGCACGATAAACAGTTTCTTGGCCTACTTCGACCTTTTTGGCCATAACGAGCTGTGGTGGTGGATTCTCACGTCCTGGATCAGGGTGGCTACTCACCAGGAATTCCTTGAATTCTGGGAATTAATGCATGAATTATTGGCTCCGGGAATTATGCGGGAATTCTACTTCAATTTTTCTCTGTAGACGTGAAAAATTACAACTTTTTAAACCAAATCCTATTCACATTCTATGCAAATAAAAATTATTTTTGTAAAATTTTCTTGCCCGCTTCACTTGCAATTCCTGCTTTTCTTAGTCTTATCAAGTTTATAACCATAGCTAGGGGCCGGTGGAAGTCGGCCCTGGGTGCCAAACTATCTGAATGAAAAAAAGTTGTGAAATTGATTGATTGATATGTAGTTTTAAGTCCATTTTATGTACAGAAAGGCTAATCGGGACTGGACCTACAGTTTAAAGTGTGATCCGAACTACTGTGCCATGTGTTGAAAAAATAATTAAAATTATTTGTTCGAACACAAGAATTCGTGGTTGCGCCTCTGTTCTTTACTGTAGTATGCCTCTTTTTTCAGCACCAATTGCGACTACTTCATCAGGATTTACTCCTTTATGAGGCTCTTTTCCAAATAATTCTCGAATCTTTTCTATTACCTTTGGCATGTAGTACAATACAGCATTTGAAACTATGGTCAAGCAGCTCGCCTTATTCATGATCTCTTCATAAGCACCAACTTGGATCTTTCCATGAACAATTTCTTGAGGCACCCTCTTAAGGAAAATTGCCACTGCCCTCTTGGCGGTCCCAGTCCAGCCCTGCATCCGTCATATTTATTATGTCAGTGAAATATAGTGTGTTCAAAATTAATTTAAAATCATGTGTCGCTTCACAACTATTTGAAACTTGAACCCTTGATTGAAAAAAAAATCTAGCTTGTGTATCACTTCACTTAAATACAATGATACCCTGTTCGTTATAACAGTAAAATTCACCATGGCTAAAAAGGATTATGATCATGAAAAAGTAATGACAGTGTTATCAGGGAGGGAAATATATGTCTCCACAATATTTATAGAGGCGATAATAGAAATCGTGTTGGTGATATATGTATACCGTTACCACGGTTTGAGTGCCAGGCAAGACAATGGTTCAAGACGTAGAATGTTTTAATTTATTTTGGTTCTTCGTACATAGTCAGCCAGAACAACAAATATCTGATTTTCCACGTAGGTCACTACAACTAAACTTTTTAGCATTCTCAGATAAGCTTTAGTTTACTCCGCATGTCTATCGTTCGTCGTCTTGTCCAGTCTTACAGCAGGCACCTTTCATGCTGGCAAAAAATGTTCAACAAGCTTGATACAATTGGACGAATGCACTTTTATAGGTGCTGTAACATTTTATCAATCAAATGTCAACGTTAATGATTAAAACATTCATTGGAAATATACAGTGAGTATATAAAAAGTGAAATACAAGATTTAAGCTTCCATAAATAAATCAGCGACAACATGTTTCACATTATTTATTTTTTTTGTATATTGTCCTGCGATAAGTCCACGTTTTTTTTTTGCATTATGAGATTAATTTTATCAATCATGAATAATCATGTTACTTCTACAAATATATTACGTCACTCAAATTACAGACGTAAATTTGATAAAGTTAACAAGTACACTTTCGTATTGGTAGCCATTAAACTTTATGCTCATTTTTTGCCCCTTTGTGCATTGATGGCTCTCGTGTTCACGTATCATGGTACACCACGATTAAACCAAAAATTCTCAAGTATGTACATAGAATGGCCAATTCAAAGTTTTTTTTAATTTTTTTTATTTTACTAATATTCTTTCGACACGCATTTACTGCACAAGTTTCTTACATGACGGTTACTGAGACGAATGAAAAAAACCATGTTGCAATAATTTTTTTTAATTGTAACTGAGTTGTGTTTTGTCTTGCATTTTAGCCATAGTTCGTACCAGTCTTTTTGACGAAATACCATTTGATTCATTTAATTAATGACTCGTGTCTGGTAGGCGATGCACTATACACATGCAACAACGATCATTTTACTAGTTTAGCCATCTTTGCCTTGCCGATTTCAAATAGAAGCAAAGCAATTTCACCTTGACGAATATACAGGGTGGCTTAATAAGTCACTTAACACACCCCCAGTACAAGACCACTGCGGCATGGGACGTGAAAATGGCGATGACCAATCGTTATCAGGCCAAGGGGGAACCACACTGACGTCACCCTCATGGTCGGCAGCCATCTTGATGTCCGCCATCTTGAATTCAACTTCAGAAATTTAAATGGGAAGGGGGTCGTGCGACATATCAAAATGGGCTAGAATTTCATAAGGAAAACAACTGTGACATTTGTTTTCACCTAACATTAATTGTTGCAGAGTTAACAATACCTCAAAGTTATGGCTCAATAAGTCACTTAACACCCCCAGTACAAGGCCACTGCGGCATGGAACGTGAAAATGGCGATGGCCAATCGTTATCAGGCCAAGGGGGAACCACACTGACGTCACCATCATGGTCGGCAGCCATCTTGATGTCCGCCATCTTGAATTCAACTTCAGAAATTTAAATGGGAAGGGGGTCGTGCGACATATCAAAATGGGCTAGAATTTCATAAGGAAAACAACTGTGACATTTGTTTTCACCTAACTTAAATTGTTGCAGAGTTAACAATACCACAGAGTTATAACACATGCTCAATATGACGTCCCTCTTGCGCAACACACACGTGTAATCATCTCTCCCATGACCTTACCACATTCTGAAGAACCTCAGGAGTTATTGCAGTACAGGCATCCACAATGCGTGTGCGCAAGTGGGCCAGATCCCTGATTTTCGTAGCATACACCATACCTTTCAGGTGTCCCCAGAGGTAAAAGTCAAATGGTGTCAGGTCAGGTGAGTGTGCAGGCCATTCCACAGTCCCTCGGCGACCAATCCAGTGGTGAGGGAATTGTTGATCCAGGTACTGACGGACTATCATCCCATAGTGCGGTTGAGCACCATCTTGCTGGAACCATTCAGGATAGCTCCCATCTTTGGACAGTAAGGATGGTAAGATCTGCTCCCATAGCAGAAGCAAGTATCCCTCTGCATTTAAGTTGCCCTCAATGAAAAATGGATCAACAAGTTGGGAACCCCAAGTACCACACCACACCATTAGCTTCCCGCCTCCCGTCACCTTTCTTGGATCTGTCCAATGTGGATTTTCGGGTGACCAGTACTGCAGATTTTGCTTATTCACCTCTCCCGACACATAAAAATTAGCCTCATCACTGAACAGAATCTTGCTACCGACGGCAGGGTCACGTTGCAGTTGTGCTATAGCCCACTCACAAAACTGCAAACGCCTGTCTGGATCGTCCTCACTAAGGTGCTGCTGCAGCTGTATCTTATACGGATGCCAATGGTGGTCACGTACAATCCTTTGAATTGAACCCCTGCTGACACGGCTTTCCAGCGCCAGTCTCCGTGTGCTACGGGTTGGGGACTTTGCAAATGATGCCAACACCGCTACAGCAGTACCCTCATCCGTGGCTGTTTTCGGACGTCCATGTCGCGGCTTGTCATCCAAAGATCTAGTATCTTGGAACTTTGCCAGCAACTGGCTGACGGCCACATGTGACACCGGTTGTCTTGCAGGATTGCGGTTATTGAAGTCTGTGGCAATGTCACGCGCACTTCTCTCCCCTGACATCAATATAATGGCAATCCGTTCCTCACGTGTTAGTGGCATTTTCGTTCAGATCAGTGAAAAAGGAAATATGCTACTCTTGACACGATCAATTCACATCATCACTCTTTTAAACTTTTATGTAAAGACAAAACACAATCGTAATTCCCATGCCAACCAATACTACAAGATATGTACATACCGGTAAGTCAATATCCGGACATTTTCAGTGATTGGTCTAACAATAAATACCACATAATCACATACTAACGATAATTTGAACAATAAACATTTAAGCAAAAAGGACTTCCATGCGGGAATCGCCCTTAAATTTAAAGTTAGGTGAAAACAAATGTCACAGTTGTTTTCCTGGTGAAATTCTAGCCCATTTTGATATGTCGCACGACCCCCTTCCCATTTAAATTTCTGAAGTTGAATTCAAGATGGCGGACATCAAGATGGCTGCCGACCATGCGGGTGACGTGAGTGTGGTTCCCCCTTGGCCTGATAACGATTGGTCATCGCCATTTTCACGTTCCATGCCACAGTGGCGTTGTACTGAGGGTGTTAAGTGACTTATTGAGCCACCCTGTAGTTTGTAACAAAATAGCAAGTGCTTCACTAACTTAATCAAGACCATATCCACAGGTTATTTGGTAATTTCATAATACAATGAAGGTTCATCAAGCATTTTCATATTACACAAAAATCACGTAAAGTACAAATACACAGATACACATGTATGCATGTCAAAAAATCCAGTGGAAACTTCCACTACAATATGATACCCTCAACTGTTATACAATTACGTGCAGTCGACTCATCGAGTACTCAAAGAAGAGTGATTCACAATAGCGAGCATACACGTAATTTAGACTAACTTTGATTGTTCGTTGCAGATGGCACTGTTAGCAGCGATGATTCGTGAAACGTGGTGCCATCTATTGAGTCTTGAATACACTACATGTAGTTGTTCAAACTCTCAATTTCTGAATGTGTAAGCATTGAGCAAAGCGATGAGACTTGTAATGATTTCAATCAAGATTTTATTATCGAAAATGAATGATTATCAGAAAATCACTACAATCTGAACTTCGAAATAATAAGACGTTGGTGCACGTGGCCATAAGAGATATTGCAACTGTTTTTACCTTTCAGAAACAAATTGCATATTTAATTATTTACTTCACAAAACCGTGACATATGAATTATGTTTTTATTCATAAAAATAATAACAAAATGAATGTCCAAATACATATTGTGCACTGCATAATAGATAAATGATGAATAAACTTGTTGTTTCACTACTTGGTCAGTTACCAGTTGGAAAGCAATACGAACAGTTCCCGTGTGAATGGTGGCAAGGGTCACTGAAATTAATGGTCTTTATAAGTGAGTTGCACAGAAAAAGATAGTAATGTGCTTCTGTGCATTTATCAACAATGTAGAAGGTGAGGATGGTATAACTACAAAGGAAAATGTGAATGGAGGAAGCATTTCTTGATTGGTTGATTCAATTTGAAATTTTGTGTCTGTCAGCACTTAGGCTATTTTTCATTATACAGATTCCAGCCCCTTACCAGAACTAAAATACAACTAATATAACATAATTATAATGTCGGAGGACTAAAATATTCTTACTGGAGTTTAAAGCTGAGGCTGTATAGGGTGACTCTGCGCATGTAAGGACAAAACATAGGACAACACACACACACGAAGATTACGCTGGCCGTAGGTCCAGATGCCAGAGCCTCGTTAGTCTGCAAATGCAGTCCAGGGTGTACTACATGGAAGCGAGGTTGACATTTGGGTATATTACGTGGAAGGATCACTCCTTACACCCCGAGGAGGCATTTGTAAAATACATTTAAAATAGTAATGTTTTGTGTATTGAGAACTCTAAGAAAACGCGGGGAAAATACATTTAGAGTTCATGCAGGTACCCTGCAATTGTGACAGATTGTTAAAACTGAATCTTAATTGGAGCTTATCCATGGCCTAGTTTAGCCTTTTGCCTTTTCTAACAGCATATTTCTTGTGTCTTCAGGTCAATTTATTTGTTGTTTCCCCGATGGTGAGGATCAATTTAAAAATGTTGGGGAGTGGGAGGGATAGAGTAATGATAGCACACCTATGGTGTCTATCTGTCTGAAAATCCTGGAAAATCGGGGAATTTACTTTTTCTGGAAAGTCATGGACATTTACTGTGTTTCTAGAAAAATATACATTTTTGTAGTACAAACAACTGTGCTCGGATTACCAGCCAGGTTAAATCGGCATTAGCTTCCAACATTTCAAGTGCATACATTGCTCTCATCTTCAGGGAATGAACTATATATGCACTTGATATGGATGCTAAGTATGATTTAATTTGGCTGGTAACCAAGAACACTTGTTCGAATCACATCGCCAGGAAAGCTACAATTCCTATTTTTGTACTGATTTAGTGTTTCCAGTTTCCACATTTTCTGCTTGTTTTTTAAAAATGCAAGAATATATCTAGATAAAATAAAAGCTGAAACTTGATGCTACTTGTGTGGTGTCAACCGAGAAAACTATTGCATTCAGTTCTGAAAGAAACTTTCTTTAAATCTCGAAGTTGATTAAGAGGAGTTATACAACACATAGAGAGTATCAAAGAATGAGCAAAAGTGAAATAGAAGGTTTGGGAGAAATGTAACAAGACTGGCAACCCTGTTCACAAAGTGACAACACTGTAATGAATTACATGTTAAGGGGGTAATTTGTCTGACATTGGCTGTTTCCAGTACAAGTGTGGATGGCAAAGCTTGAATAGTCTTAGGCCTACAGTCCATAAATTAATTGTGTCATAGTGGTGTGTTGTGGACAATGGAGCGTACACTTGAACAGCAGAAGAGTTGAAGTGTGTCAGGATCTGATTAATCGGATTGAAATTGATCGTAATGGGTGTCGAGTCATGGATGTTTGAATACTGCCTCGAAACAAAAGACAGAGTCGAGAGTAACAGAACCCCTTCTCCCCTTTTGTTAAAAAAAAACACTGAGTCAAAAATTGCAATTAATGTAATAAATAGGTAGACTACTGTTATAGTAGTTATTATTATAATGGATTCATTATATATTTTTTTTCCTAGTAGTGGGGTTGTGCTTCTTCAGGTTGTGTATGTATCTATAATTGTGTTTTTTTGAGGGTGAAGCTATTATTCACAGAGTTTGTTCCTTCAGGACAAACAGTTAATCAACATTTTTGCCGTGATGCTAGACAGACTCTGCAAAAGAGTGCAACGTGTTCGCTGAGACAATGCCGACTCGTGGATGCTGCACCACGATAATGCTCCCATCTCACAATGCTCTCTGTCACCCAGTTTTTGACACAAATGGGCATTCTTGTGGTTCCACAACCCTCTACTCACGTGCTGTTAGTCCGGCTGACTTCTTTCTTTTCCCAAAATTGAATTTGAAGATGAAAGGACATCATTATGGCAGTGTTCGCAACATTCAACAAGCTGTGACACACCACTTGACCACACTTACAAGGAAGATAGTGCTAGCTAGACTGGCAGACACTTCTACAACTGTGTAGCTTCTAGAGTTGGGCGATATATCATCCAGACGATATATCACAATATTGAAAAAATATTGTCCAGGTGATATCAACTAGACAATATATTGTCATGAAATTTTGGCGATATATATCATATCAGTGATATATCATGATATTTAGCGATATGTATCATCTGTCATGATATTTTCTTGATATATCATAATATCAAATTTCCGATATCGTCCATCCCTAGTAGCTTCCAAAGGAACTACTTCGAAGGAGACAAAGTGGATTTGTGAACATCTTCTGGTGCACAGCTGTTCCAGGCACAGTCTCATGACTTTTCTAACAGACCTGGTATTTCTCTTATGCCTTTGTGACTGCTAATTCCAGATGGGAAATCTTTATGAAGTAAGGTGGGAACTATAGATTTTGGCGTGAAACTCTTGTCACTTTCAAAGCCCATAAGAACCTGCGATAAAACAGTCTTTGTTAAACTGTGCTTAGTCAGGGTCTCTATCAGGCCATCCCTAGAGCCATTCTTAACCCTCTCTTGTGTTAATTTAAACATACTGTTTTTCTTGGAGGAAGAATAATTTTGTAATAAAGCAATTTCTTCTTACCACAGGAATTTTACCTACGGAGGATACATACGCTGATTACCGATTTCATTGTGCTGGTACCTCTGAAAGTCAAAGAATTGCGAAACAGAGCCGATGAATCTTCAAGAACCATGACATTGTACACACAGGTGAGTTTTGAGGAAGATGATATCTACATACAGTGGAACCCTGATTTTACGTTCCTGGATTTTACATTTTCCTGCATTATACATTCATACATACATTATACAACATAGCAAAATGTTATATCATTTTCCTCAATTTTAGATTTTCCCTGAGAATCTTTAGATCTTCACATACATCTTCAAATTATATCATCCTAGGTGGCAACACTGTTCACAGACCCCCTCCTACTCATCTCCCCATGGGTTTCCATTCTCGTATGCAAAATTCGATATGCTGACCAAGGCAGAAATTTATTTTATTTTAAAACATAAACTAAACGTAACGTTTCAACCTTCTAGCAAGATCTCCTTCAGACTCTGTATCAAAAACAAATGAATCAAGGTACAAAACAGGAAGATATATATACACAAAAATCACTCCCCTCCAGACACAAGATTATTAGAGACTTGTTTCTGGAACATTCCAGCAGGTGGCTTTCCCTTGTCTACTGTACTTTCACCTGACATGATTTAGCTAAACATTTGCTATCATCTGGAAAGTAGTTGGACTCTTTATCTCACTTTCTTTTTCCTTTCTTTCTTCATTCCTCTTCCTTCGTCTCTCCTCTTTCGCTCTTGTCCTTTCCACTTTTTCTAACACCTTCTTCCATTCTTTGTTTATCTTCAGTCCCCCATTCCAGTTAATTGTGTCTTCTTCTCCTTTCTTCTTTATTTCCTTGGCCTCCTTCCATTTTCTCACTAGTACTCTCTTCTCCCTTCCTATCTGCTTAGCCTCATCCCACTCTATGTCATGTCCTGTTTCTCTCGTGTGTTTAAATATTGCATTTCTCTCGATCTTAAGTCATACATCATCCCTATGTTGTTTCAACCTGTCTTTCAGCCTTTTTTCTTTTTCCTATGTACACACACTAACATTCTTTACACTTCACTTCGTAGATATCCCTTCCTCTTCCCTGTTTTCCTTTTTCTTGTTTGCATGCTTTGCTATTTTTAGGATGCTTCACCCTCCCTTCCTGTAAGTTTTAATGCCCACTTTCCTAATCACTTTGCATATCTTTTCTGTGGTCTTCCCCATACTCCTTATTCCAAACCTCCTCTCTTCTTCTTTCTCTTCCTCTTCTCCCCTGCCACTTTTCTTCCTTCTTCTGTTTATGTCCAGTCTATCCTCCTTCTTGTAGCCATTCTTTTCCAGCTGTTTTCATAGGCTATTTATTTTGTCTTCTTTTTCACATTCTTTCGTGCACAGAGTCTGAAGAAGACCTTGGTAAGAGGTTGAAACGTTATGTTTAGTTTATGTTTTAAAATAAAATAAATTTCTGCCTTGGTCAGCATATTGAGTTTTTCATATCATGGAGACAAGGCTTAATGGTGTTATAATTCTAGTATGTGTTTTATAGTTCTCGTGTTATCCATTCTTTGTTTGTGGCTTAACCATTTAATTCTTTGACTTTTAATATATCTTATAATATCTGCACCGTTAATTAATTTTTCTAGTTCCACATTATTTCTTATTCTCCATATATCATGTTCTGTCTTTACCGGGCCAAAGTTCTTCCTTAAAATTTGTCTTTCAAATATACTTAGATTGTTTCTATCTTTCTATGTTAGTGCCCAGGTTTCAGCAGCATATGTAAGTACTGGTCTTATCATAATAAGATATATATCTTCATTTTTGTATTTCGTTTCAGAAGTTTCAATTTTAATAGGGATCCATTTGCGTAATAGGCCTTATTACCTTTTTTTATTCTTTCGTCTATTTCAGATTGTATTTTATTATTTTCATTAAGTGTAGATCCAGGGTATGTAAAATTACTAGCACACTCAAAGGAGTAATTATTTATTAGTTTTGATCTATTATCCATATTTGTTCTATTAATACAGGAAAACCTTGTTAATACGAAGTTCAAGGGACCAAAAAATTAAACGACTTTGAGTTATCCAAACTTTTCAAGATGGTGCCTATTTTTCAGGTGTAAATAAAGTAGAGTATAAATTACCCCCACAACGCATGTTTTATACTTGGTGGTAGTTCAGAAAATAAGCTTTATATTATATGTACTATATAATAATATTGTACGTTTTAAAGAAAGAGTAAAAAATGTTACAGAAAATGAGAACACTGAGCTTATGCGGACACAAAGATTCCAAGGAGACTGTTAACACCATTTATCCTGCCCTGTTATACAACTGGTTCTGCATGGGATGCATGTTGTGGCAAAAAGTCTTTTAAAAAACGGTATTTTCTTTTAATTGTGCAAAGTCGTTGCTCTTCCACGAAATTCTTACTATTTTAGTTCATTGGATTTTATGAGCGTTCACTAGAACATTGTCTGTTACAGGATTAACTGGCAAGAGAAGATTCTCTTGGAAGAGAACACAACCTTTCGCTGGCACACACACACACACACACACAAAAAACGTAGCTGTAAATTTTGTTCTGGTTCGGCTGTCTAAAACATATCGTAAAAAAAGTCATGTTTTCTTTGCTTCAGTTAACTTCATATTCGCCCCTCCCTCTTTGCAGGGATCAGTCCAAACTCTTCCTCAACTTGCATTGTAATCCACTCTGAAGAAGTAAACGCACAACTTGTGATCTGTTTGCACCGAATGTGTATCCTAGGACACATTAAACAGTGCCGCAGTCGATAATCACTCTGGTTTGGATCCCATTTTAAACTATATATTTTGTCCCGCTTAGCTCATCAGCATAAAATGAACTCAAAACAAGATTTATGAAACTTGCGTCAATGAATGCAATGTCCAGCGGGCATTTCGGTCTGCTTCCCTAGAGTTGTCAGCAGCTCTTAGGACAAGGAAACGTGTCTCGGTCAAGTTAAAATAATGTCCAAGCCCTCTCCACATTCGATCTTCTCTTGTCGACTTACGCAGGTGTCTACTTCGAATTAAGCAAAACCAGTTTTGCCGAAGGGTCTTGTAAACAACTTCGTATTAAAAATTATCCGTATTTCGATTTATCCGTACTGAAATACATTATAAATCCTATCTTATCGGCTGGGGAATGGGAAGAACTTTGGATTAAAGGGTACTTCGTATTAACCAATATCGTATTATCGAGGTTTTCCTGTATACATGTATTTAGTTTTCTTTTCATTAATTTGGAGTCCTACTATTGCAGCTTCCTCTACTAGACTTATGAATGTTTTTGAAAGAGCTTTCTTAGTTCTTGCTATAATAGCTATGTCATCAGCGTATGCTGTGACTTGTTTTAGTCTAGTACTGATATATCCTCTTATATCTAATTTTTTAATTACTGAGTCCAAAGCTAAATTAAGTAATGTTGCTGAAAGATGATCTCCTTCATTACACGTCTGGTGCAACATCTTTCAAATCATCGATGTCTGTGGGTTTCTGTGAATAGACATTGTCTTTAACGAAACTCCAGAAGAAGTAGTCTGGAGATGTTAAATCTGGGGAGTTGGTAGGCCAAGCAATTGGTCCCCCACGGCCACACCAACGTCGATTCAAATGTTGGTCAAGAAAATCACGAATTAGTTCAAACTTTGTTGCCAACACACTACAGCAAGACTCCCATGTTTCACGCACAAAAACACCAACATGAAAATTTTCCTACTATTACATTTACGTTTCTATTAATGATTTATTTTATCCACACCCAAATGGATAACCTTGTATATTAGTTAATTACTTATACATACATACGTAGAGAATCAGGTTAAAGTCCTGGTTAAGCCTGAATTGTTTGCTAAAAAATTCTACGAGCACATCTGTGTGTGCCTCATTAAAAAAAAGAACAACTGAATAATTTGGTCATGCATTTCTTCATAGCTATGGTTCTTCAGGTTCTTACCTAGATCAATGCAAAACCAATGAGTGCATGCATCATTACTGATACGCGCGATCCAAACTGTGGTGTATAAGTTGTATCAGAATTGATACATGCAGCCCAATTAAAAGGTATCAATGTGTATCAAATGTAATACACATGGCGATGAATTTGCATCATCATAAATATCACAGCCTGGCCCAGTATGGTAGGCTCATGATTTTCCCTTTGGTAATGTGTTTAGGAGGTGAATGAACAATTGTAATTTTATATCAGATCAGTGATATGTTGGCTACCTGCATTGGTAAATTTTATATAGGTAGAGGATGTTTCAATAAAAACGTAACTTTCAGTTACCTTTTTTTTTTTTAAACACCCTGTTCTTGATTGTTATCAGCAAAAATTTTGTCAGTCCATTCCTACATGTAATGTTATAAATATGTCAGTAGATTATTTCGTACTTGGTAAGTGTGTTGGTAATACTGTTTATCACAAGTGAGCTTGTTATAATTTACAGCAAGGCGTTGATCCACCAGCAAATTTATCTCACCACTTTCAACATTTGCTGCTTGCAATTCATCGGCTGTACAAGAAGGATCCTTTGAACTTGCAATTGTCACTTGATTACTGGTCACGAGGAGAAGGTTCACCATCGCCTTCGTATCCATTCAGGTCACTACCTCGCCAGGTATGTTCAAAGAATTGTTATTTTCTGTATTTAAGGTGGATGTTGTAAATGTGTCTGGTACAAATATCTAACCATAGGCTCTGAAGACTAATTGGTCTTGTGCCAGTATTATAAAGTTCAACCAGGCCACTGTAGTGAGCATAATGTTAAGATGTAAGAAGATCTGTGTACATATTTGCAGTCTGCTCCAGCACCGTCTGAGATAGGTGCTTGTTGGTATTCCGTGAACTTACCCCTTATTAACAGGGTTTGAATGCAGATGTGATATTATTTGGTACGGTCAATAAATAACCGGAATGAAAGTTGTACGGACGTACCTTTTAATACTGGTCGGCATACTCATACATTTATTTTGACTTGTTGAGGCAGGCATCCCACCGCTTCACCAGCTGTTTGATGCCCCTGTCCCAGAAGTCCTGTGGCTGCTGTGAACACCAATGGAACACCTCCTGCACTTGTGCATCCGAGGGAAAGGGCACCTTTCAGTGGGCTAAACACATGAAAGTTACACTGGGATAGGTCAGAGCTGTAGGGGGGATCTAAGCATTCAAACCCATTCGTGCGATCATGTCCATAGTGTGTCTAGCAACGTGGGGACGTGCATTGCCTTGCAGCAAGATGACACCTCGTGACAAGAAGCCTTGCTGCTTGCACCTGATTACAGGTCTCACTTCGTTTTGCAAGATGTCAGAGTACAGAGGAACGTTCATTTCCTCACCCTGTCGGAAGAAGCGACCGAGAAGTGGACCATGATGATCAAATAAAAACATGAACACCACTTTGCGAATAAAGTTGACTTGTCTGCCTTTCTTGGGTCGAGGGGTGTTTCCACTCTTTGCTATTGCATTTACTCTTTGGCATATACCGGCTGAGCAAGATTGCCACTGTATCACAGATTGCTGAGCCTCCTTTGTGGCACCTGACACTGAACACCATGACTCACCTCACTGAATGACTGACTGGCGCCTTGGAGGCAAATTATACATACACAACCTCCCATTCCCTGCCAGTGCTGCCTCCTAGCGATGCGGTCTGGAACTCTTCTCACAGACATGTGCCGTACCCCAGCCTGGCCTACATATCCCGTAAGTTTCATTGCTCTGTCGCTTTATTCTGTGTCATTTTATTTCGCTTTTTCACGGCATTAATCCGGTTATTTATTGACCGTACCAAATAGATACCAATCATCATTGTTAAGAAGGAATCCTCAAAAGTCCACTTTGGTTGAGCATATCATTGTTACAGAGGAAAGCTTACCATAATTAGGTAGCAAACAATTTCTTGAATGTTGCATAACTCCGGAAGATAAGTTTACAAAAATGTAAAGACGTTTTGTACTTTCAAGTGCTTCACTTCACAGCTAACTGTCCAATAAGTAATAAAGTTCAGTTTTGGCATGTACTTAATTATTTCCCTCTAGCTTTCACCACATCATGTGGCTTCGTGAGGAGATAAGACAAGAATAGTCAAAGTTTAAAACATGGCAAGGTAAATTAGGTTAAAGAAAGATTGAAATGGTAAAAGATGATGCCCTGTCACTCCATCTCTTGACAGTTATTATCAAAGGAATAATATGGGGTTTTTCTGAGTGAGTCTGTGTTTGCAGGATGATTGCAATGTTGAAACCAACTTTTGCATACATGCAGGGTTGACCAATTGTGCCTGTGGTTGCAAGTAGTGTTTTTGAATCTTCAGAGTGATCGTTAAAAAATATTTTCTGTATATAATTTTGATTGGGAAGTATAATCCTTTTTAAATACGTTTTTTTATCATCCCTTGAATACACATTCTCAGTCACATGATCATTATCTCTCCCTCTAATTACTTTTCATCATGTACTACACTATGGTAACATATATTTAATTATGTTTTTCACAACATTTATTTTGACTTAATGAGACAGACATTATCAGCCAATGAAATCATTGTTTACAGATTGTAATTTTGTATTATCTCTGGAGCTGAGCCGATACAGATGCTGATGTACCGGTATCGGAAAGTATCAATTGGAATTAATCTACCGATACCAGCCGATACTTTTCCGGCATTTTGGTCTTTCACGGGGTCCACAAAATTGCCCGTTACATTTTTGCGGAGTCTAATTATCCTGGAAATTATATAAAATTCAATCTTCATTATTTATTTTGCACCAAATTTGCATGAAACACTGGATTTTGTGATTACATAACATCAATTTTATTATTCTGATGTAATATTTGAATATTCTAAAGCAAATTTATTGGTAAATTGATGCATATATTATACACTAATATTTAGATCAATATCTTGCACAACTTTTATTTACTGGAATATTCAAGTATCTGTATCAGTGGGAATCTGTAAGAGTATCGGTATCGGTTGAAAGTGGTATCGGCTCGGCCCTAATTATCTTATGGGAAGGCAGATGGATATAGGGCTGTGCGATTTTGATTTTTTGATATTGAAGTTTGATATCGATTGAATATTGATATTGAGTCAATATCTCGAGTATCAAAAGTATCGATATCGACGATGCCGATAATATCAATATCGACGATGCCGAAAATATCGATACCCGTTTGATGCAAATAGTGGATCGGATCCCACTTTAAACTAGGTCCAGTCCTGATTAGCCTTACTGTGCATAAAGTTGACTTAAAACACCAACTCAATCCGAAAATATCGATATCGATGTCGACGATGCCAATAATATCGATATCAACGATGCCAATAATATCGATATCAACGATGCCGATAATATCGATATCGACGATGTCAATAATATCGATATCACCAATGTCAATAATATCGATATCACCGATGTCAATAATATCTATATCACCGATGTCAATAATATCAATATCAATTATGTCAATAATATCAATATCAATTATGTCAATAATATCAATATCAATGATGCTGATAATATCAACAATGCTGATAATATCAATAGCGACAATACCGACAGATCTAAATATTTCAATTTGAAGTTTTAATTGAATTGTAGTGTTATCTAAGAGAATCAGAAAATAGTGTTCTTTGGGGTGAAAATAGGAGTTCCATTACACAATGGAGTCTACAGTTCTTAACCACACTAATAGAGGAAGTTGAAATAAGTGAGCTTGAAGGGTAGTGTTGTATTCCTTACGTACATGTTACGTCAAGCACAAGGTTGTTTATGATGTCTCTGCGTGGAGAGAACTTGAAGAAGCGCAACAGAATGCATGTACAGACCAACATATATTGGGCTATTCCAAATGCAGACAGGCAGGGGGTGTCAGGGTGATGTCACAGATATCCATGAAACTGAAATATATTATTCTAGATATAAAATTATGACGCACATATTTTTTTGTTTCGCAAAAAAAAAAAAAAAAATCGTTAACTTAGGCTGCCTCAAAGGTTGGTGCCAAATTTTCACAAGTTTTGATGCCAAACATTGTAAACGGCTGTTTCTCAGGAACTATTAAAGATATTTGGATTCTGTTTTTTTTATCTGTTAGTTTATTGAAATCCTTTACAAATGCATATACAACGAACCTTATATGCAGCTATTGGGATGTGCTATAAATGAAATTAAAAAAAAATAGCCCCCTTTTGGACCCCCAAAATCTCGGAAAAGCCACCCTCAAAAATTTGCAGAATTTCAGGGCAGTTACAGCAATACCTCTAGTTGAACATATATAAATTTCACGGGGTGTATATGCCTGGTTGTAGTTTTACACAATATTTTAATAAGCACATTGACAAGCTGAAAACTTAAACGCAATGTTAATATTGAAGGAGACAAACCTTATTTCATCAGGCTATTATTGGTAAACAATATACAAATTTTAAATGTAAAAGAAGCAAGACATATACATCATAAGAGTCCATAACCAAACAATTCATGTAATTGGTTTATATCATCATATTGCTGATCACACTCAACATTTCTTATTTATAGAACATACTAGAAGTAATTTGTTTTTCATATTCACATGTTCATTTGTTTCTTTCTGTTTGTGACAAATTGCTGTTACTTCCTTCTGAGCTTGAGTTTTGAGTCGTTTGGAAGATGTTTACAAGTGGAAAAGCAGTGTTTTCTGAGAAAAGAATAAAGTGTCCTGACTTTGAGAATAGACATAAAAAATGTGTGTATCAAAGCAAGAGTTGGAAGTTCAGGCAACTTGAACATATGTCAGTGTTGCTGAGAATTGATTTTAAACGTGAGGACGTTAATCATGATACTTTAGTTTGTTTTAACTGTTACCGTCGATACTCTGACATTTATTCTGTGCGGACTGATGTCATTGTTCAGGAAGTTGGAGTATGTGTAGAATCTTGTGAAGGTTCAGTGTTTGAAGAA
Organism: Lepisma saccharinum; assembly: GCF_977018435.1. Classification (NCBI taxonomy): domain Eukaryota; kingdom Metazoa; phylum Arthropoda; class Insecta; order Zygentoma; family Lepismatidae; genus Lepisma; species Lepisma saccharinum. Next base: position 150,580 of record NW_028143087.1, read on the forward strand.
GAAAGTGTTACTTTGGGAAGAGAATTTCGAGTGTTTCATGATGATAATCTGTACAATGCAAAACAGGAAGAGACAGACACATTGAATGCAACCATATCTAACCTTGAAATGAATGTGAGTCCCTTAAAAACACCTCGTCTTGTGAGACCAGACAGGAGAAAAGCCTATGTAAGCAGGAAACGTCAGCAGCTGGCAACAGAATTTGAGACTAGTACAGGTTCCAAGTTATCGAAAATTTATGATATCAATATTGTGTCAACTAAAGCCGATGAGTCTGAATCAGAAGAATGTGGTCAATGTGCAGAATGGTGCCACAAGATCAGTGATTCTTTTGCTTCATGCAATTCGTATCATGAAAAAGTGCAGCTACTGACAATTGTGCCAACAGGAATATCAAAAAACCAACTACTAAGCACAATACCACAAACAACAAAACACATGATCGACAAATCACGGCAAATTAGGAGAATGAAAGGAGTGTACCATACACCAGATCCTTATCAAGGACACCCACTCCCATTTGCAAGTATTGATTTAGCAAGAAGCTACTTTCTGAGTGATGATGTCGACTGTTCTGTTCAAAGTCCAAATGCAAAAGATGTGATTGCGATACGAGAAAATGGTGTGAAACTTCTAAAACCAAAACTGTATTTATCTAGGACTGTTCAAGAGGTTTACCGCAAATTTACCAAAGACCACCCTGATGTTAAAGTAGGTCGTTCCAAGTTTTATTCTCTACGGCCCAGATGGGTTATTCCTCATCCTGCACGGGAAGTGTGTGTCTGCATATACTGTGCCAATTTCGATCTTTGTTCTATAGCAGTGAATAATAACAGCAGTTTTTTACCCACCAATATGAGTGAATTAATGCATCACTTACAAAGGCTTGTAGTGTGTTCTCCACCAACAGATTACTGTCTTCTTGGCGAATGTGGTGAATGTCCCAGAAGTGATGGAATCAGTTCAGAGTCTCTGGGATTAACTGATGAAGAAGAAGACAGTGAGGAAATATCTTTTGCACTCTGGGAGAATATGGACCTTATTAAAAAGACAGTTCCAGTAGATCTGTTCATTAGTGAAATTGCTAAATGGACAGTCAAAGCTGTCTCACACTTGCATGTGAAAGACATTCAAAGAAAAGCAGTGGCAGAAGAAAAGATAAGAGCACAAGTAGAAAGTCTACACTTAGTGCTTCATGTTGATTTCGCTGAAAACTGGACAGTTCTTCTACGAGATGAAATACAAAGCTACCACTGGAAAAACGACCAGGTGTTTATATTCACAGCAGTAGCGTATAAGGGAGATTGTACAAGAAGTTTTGCCATTGTAAGCGATGAAACCACTCATGACTCAGTGCATGCTCTTCTAGCTGTTAAGAAAATCATTACCTGTATTAGTGAGAATGGCAGTGCAATTTCATCACTAACAGTTATATCAGATGGGGCTGCAAGTCACTTCAAAAATCGTTATCAATACATGAACTTGGAGCACTCTAATATCCAAGCAAGAAATGGATTTTCACAGCCACTGGGCATGGAAAATCAGCATGTGACTGTGTTGGAGGTTCAGTTAAGCACCTTGCTACATTGCACAATTTATCATCAGGGCATATTAAGTGCATTCAGACTGCAGAAGAATTTCAGGCTGTTGTTCAGAGATCAGCTGTTACACTGATTTACATTTCATCTGCAGAGATTCAAACGTTCCATGATGAGAAACACAAAGAGTGGGTACATGTGCAGGCAGTGCGAATGATTAAAAAAAGTCATGTGTGGCATGCAGAGGGAACTGGAAATGATATTGTAGTTTTCATTGCAAGAACTGGCCAGCATGAGAAACAAAAAGTGAATGTTACTATTCGAAACAGCTCTCATGTTATGCACTATTGTAGAATTCACGACATCAAAGTGGGAATGTTTTTGGCTGTTATGTACGATGACTGTTGGTGGGTTGCAGAAGCAACTATAGTGGACTTTGAGATACAGGAAGTGCATGTAAATTTCATGCTGCCACATGGACCTGCAAAGGGCTATAAATTTCCTGATAGAATTAGGCAACAAGAACATCAGTGCGTGATATATTTGCAAAATATTCTGCAAGTTCTTTCTCCACCACACCCCCTTGGAGAATCTGGAAGACTGCATGCCATCTCTGATACTGAAACTGCCTGTGTAGAAAAAGCTTTCATGAACAGAAGAAACATATGAAATACCAGTACTGGGAGTTCACATTGCCTAGCATGCATAAAAAATGTCTTATGCTTAAGTTTTCAGCTTGTCAATGTGCTTATTAAAATATTATGTAAAACTACAACCAGGCATATACACCCCATGAAATTTATATATGTTCAACTTGAGGTATTGCTGTAACTGCCCCGAAATTTTGTAAATTTTTGAGGGTGGCTTTTTCAAGATTTTGGGGGTCCAAAAGGGGGCTATTTTTTTTTATTTCATTCATAGCACACCCCAAAAGCTGCATATAAAGTTCGTTGTATATGCATTTGAAAGGGCTTTCAATAAACTTACAGATAAAAAAAACAGAACCCAAATATCTTTAATAGTTCCTGAGAAACAGCCATTTACAATTTTTGGTGCCAAAACTTGTGAAAATTTGGTCCCTAACTTTGAAGCAGCCTAAGTCAGACAATTGTTTTTTTTTTTTTTTTTGTTTTTTTTTTTTTGCGAAACAAAAAAAAATATGTGTGTCATAATTTTGTATCTAGAATAATATATTTCAGTTTCATGGATATCTCTGACATCACCCTGACAGATTTTCTCAAATCTGCCTGAATTGAAATGGATTTGCCCTATTTTAATGCAGACAAATTTAAGAACTGCGATACTGACATATCAATGTTGATAAAAATAGTTTTCGACATACTGAATAACAACGTATCGGATATCGACATATTGAATATCGACTTATCGGGTATTGACATAATCAAATATCTGCATGTTGATATGAAATATCAATATCGAATATCGATGTATTAAATATCAACATATTGAGTATCGATATTGACATCGATATTATCGATATTGATATAGTGACTTCAATAGTTTCACTATATCCATGCTTTGATATTTTAAAAATATCGACTCTATATCAAAATATGGCACAACTATAGAAGGATAATCTTTCTTATTCGCCACTGTCATTCAACTCAAACCCACCAAGTACTAAACTGTTCTCTGAAGTTACCACAGTCTTCATTGAAATGAATCTACGTAGTAAATAACATGAGAGCTGTGCATCAGGGTACATTAGTTATCTCAGTTGCGGTAGTAAATAAATACAGAGAAACTTATGTACTCACTTTTCTACAAATGTTTTTTTTTTGTTGTTGTTGTGCTTATTGGTATTGGCTTTAGTGTTGCTTGGAGTGCTTCTCTTCCAAAGAACAACAACTAAGGGAAGACAGAGCCAATATCGCATAACTAGTTCTGAAACATGATTACGCTGAATCCCAACCCTCCTCTTGGTGCAATAAGGCAGAAATACATTTCACGCAGGCTACCAATCACAACCAACTCTCAAGATAAAGAAAAAGTGGTGTGCCTTCCTCTACCATGCCACCACACACAACCAATCGCTAGAGGCACATATTTTTGGTAAATAAAAAAGCAAAATTTCTGTACCAAACAGAGTTAATTTCGGGTTCAAAAGCGGTAAACGAAATAACATTTCTCTGTTTTAGCGGTGAAAAGGCGGTATATAAAATTACATTTTGGTTTTAAAAATGTGAATATGATCTTACATTTGATTTAAAAACTGCACTTACTACACAAAATAAACATATCCCTTCTAATAGCATATTTATGTCATTACCAGAATATTAAGTTTATTCCTGTATAAAGGTGTCCATTTTATTCCTGTATAAAGGGGTCCATTTTTGCTTCTCAAAAATTAATGTAAGCACTGTAAATGGCAATTATTTTTGTAGCAATTTGATTAATAAACCTTGCATTACATTAATTGTTTTATTTATATACACATTTCAAAACAGTCACCTTTTTCTGCTGGTCCCTGTATTTGTGTGGGGGTTGTGAGAGGCTGAAGCAGAGAGACCATGTGCTTGTAGCCTTGAATTTTTGGAATGTTCGCCTTGAAAACTGGGAATTATGCTTGAATTTTAATATGGTCCTAGAGTGGCCACCCTGATTTTGCATTTTGCACTTCATTTTGCTTCATTTCATGACAAGAGATGGTAAGAAAATGCACTTCATACCTTTCCAAAACATGAAAATTTATCATTGTGTTTCACATTTTGTGTTTTTGTCAGAAATGAAATATCCTCTACTAATGTCTCATTAACACATTCTCTGCCATGTGGGTCAAAATGACTGAAACTGGTGCACACCAATCATACCATGTTGGTCATTGTGACTGAAATATGTGGCTTGCACTTTGTTTTCCTAGCATGCAAGAATAAATAATAAGAACTTTTTGTTTTCAGGTGTACCTCAATAAGTTCATTCGTTTGTCTGCTGACCTACTGCCTGCTCCTCTTTTCGTGTCGTACCTCAAGATGCTGTGCAGCCTGGCATCCACTTCACAGTCTGCTCGATACGCATTCAACTTTCTGAAACAAGATGGCCCCGGAGGAATGTCAGCTGTCAGCTGGGACCATTTCTTTGATTCCCTCAACAGGTAACTTGTTTCTAAAGCCTAATATTAAGATGTTTGAATATTAGGAGATCCTTTTTTCTTCTGTCTGTTGCAGGGTACAACTTGAATTTGTTGCACATTCCTTGATAGACAGGAAGGGAAAATGGCACTTCTTGCATTCGTGTTAAAGATAGAATGGGTCGATTCTTCTGCCTCAAGACCAGACAATAAGCACACTGTTGCTAAACTGATTCTTTCTAAATGGTGCCTTCCTTAGAATTTGGACAAAACAGAAGTTTGCCCTCCCCCCTCTGAGTGGAAAATTGACAACAGGATTTGATCACCGTTTGCTTCTTTGGCCACACAGATTTACGGAATCCTTCATAGTTGACGTGAACGAAAAAGAAAACCGGGGTGGGGGGGGGGGGTGCTTGTTTGTGAAAACTTTTCCTTTCCTCTTGTCTCCATCTTTGGAATGGGAAAAAAATAAGAAGGGTTTGCCAACCTCTGCTATCCGTTACAGAATAAGAACTGCACTACTTCTTTAATGGGAAATTGTTTAGATTCCTAAGGAAATACGATTGGATCTAGTCTATATTTCACTCTAAATTATTTTTAATCTGAAGTTTTTTCACGAATGCTATGTCATTTGGTCATCAGAATGAAGCTGAAAATGCATAAGCTAAAGTGATTATTTTTTTCTAGGGGCAGATGAGCGATATTTTACTCACTGATGGAAAATTATTATTGTCAAATCAATTGTTTTGGGAGAGGGGAGGCAAAGTTCAGACACATGTATTATTAGGCATGGGGCAGAGAACAGTTTCTTTTATACAGATTAAGTGCTCATTTTACAACAAAGGCATGTGCGACGTACTCACGTTGTTACAATATAATATCAGTACTTAAAAAAAATACTATAAAAATGATTACTTACAGTTCGTGAGTATAGACTCACGAACTGTAAGTAATCATTTTTATAGTATTTTTTTTTAAAGTACTTATATTGTACAAATTAAGTGATTTGCATGTTGTAGTGACGGAGTCAGGAAAAGTGAGTGGATAAACGAAGGGTGCAGTCAAATTTAGTGCACATTTAAATACCATTAAAATGCTTATTTGGACCAAAAGAGCATATATTTATTTACCTGTTCTTATTTGCTGAGGAGCCGTGGTTGCCTAGTTAGTAGGGCATCTGGCTGCCGCATGGGAAACCTAGGTTTGATTCCCAGGGTCTGTGATCTAAGCTGCCTCATAAGGCCAACCATGGGGGGGGTTTAAAGGCTGCCCAAGCATGCTGCTGATCACATCACCTCCAAATTGACCGAGATTGAACAATGGGGGGGGGATAAAGGTGGCCAGAGCATGGTACTGATCACAACATCTCCCACACACCCGGGATGGTGCAAAGTGCACGGGGAACTTCTTAACTTTTTCTTGTTTCGAAGGGGAAGGGGATGGGCGAGTTGCCCATTCTGCCCCAATTTTCTTGCTCATGTGGAAGAGACAATCAATTATCATAAAGATGAAAAGCTATTGTCCCTTCCCCTTTCCTCTGCGGTTTACAATTAAGCAGTCGCTCCTGGATATGTGCATTCTACGAACATAGAGTACTACAAGTAAAAAGAAAAAAAGTGCCATCCATCTCCCCCCCCCCCCACAAGCTCATTAATCCACTACTGGTGTGCATGATTCAGCCCGTTTTTCTCTTTTTTTTTAAATGCCTCTATCTGTGTCGGAAATGTTGCTCATATATCAGTAGCATTGAGGTGACAGCATGGGAGAGCTTAAAGCAGTGACCCTCCCCCCTTCTTTTTTTCTGCAACTTGGCCAGGAATGAGCACACTTCTGATAAGACTTTTCTTCAACAACTGCATTGGCGCCTCTCCATCACTTGTTCGTCTTCACTTCCCCTCGCTTCCGTTATCGCCGGTCGGAGTGGTGTCTATGGGCAGCAAGCAGCTGCCTTCGGCTCCAGAGCAATGACTCATCCATCGTAAAGGAAAGAAAAACTGCATTATTTTGAATCTCACCTCAGAAGTTTGTTTTGCTTGTTTACGAAACACCAGCACCAGACACAAAGTAACGAGTTAAAAGACGAGCTAATTTTTTTCTTGTTTTGCCTTCTGATAAACATCTTGAACACACAGAACAGTGCAGGAAGGAAATGCACACAATGCTAATAATAATATACTCGATGCCTTTCTTGAACCATTCACAAACAGAAACACATTATTTACGGGAAAACTATTGGTGGAAGGGGTGTTTGCCCTCTGCAACACTGCACCCTCAAATTTTTTGAAAGTTTGCCTTGAAAACTAGGAATTATACTTGAATTTTATCATGATCCTAGAGTCTCCACCCTGATAAATCTTTTTTGCTACTGTCATTAAAAGCCATATGATTCCAATCAAATCTCTTTGGAAAGAAATAACCCTCGAGTGGCGGATATGGCTTACATAGAAAGGAAAAGCATAAGAAGAAATTTCTGAATCCATTTCCCAATTGAATGTAGATAAACAAAGCTAATTTCACAGTGACTTTCATGCCGTTACCAGGGTGTGGTAGTAATCCTGGTTTAAAAGCATCCACCTGTCTTATCCTTACAGAGTATTTGAGTATGAATTTGCAATGAATGGTTTCTTTTATTTCCACATAACATTTACCAGGCAGTTAGTTACATGTGGTCATGGCCACATTTGATTCAGCTTTGAGTTTATCTGTGCCTTTTAACTTGTCATGTACTTCCCAGGAGGGTTGGGGTTTGTCTAACATTTCTCTGTGACCGAGTGCTGCGATGCCAAGGGTCCCAGATTCGAATCCCGTTCGGTCTTGGTTGTTTGTGAATGTCCATTCATCAATTTTATCACTCATCCCCATATTCGCAAATTAGTCCAGAGGCACAAAACATGAAGTAAATTAAAAGTCACAAGGAAGGGTGAACGGAACCTTTGAAAAGGACAAATGTTTAAACGAGTTGTTGTTCTTGGGCATTCTTCTAGCCACTCAAAATCATTGGTATTGGTGGAAAAAATTTAACCGATACAAATATCGATGTATCGGTATCAGCTCAGCCTTTATAATTATTAAGCATGAAAATATAACCACATTCCCTATATTATTGTAATAACACATGTACCATTATTTTCCACTTTTAAAAGCAAATGAAACTGTGTGATACTAACTACCATTTTTCGAACTCGCCATCATTTACTTTACAGGAAATACAAGCATAGGTGTCTGACTGCTATGCAGGAGACCCGAGTTTGATTCCCAGGGCCTTGTCCACACATAAACCTCTTCTGGGGCTCGCCTAGCTTCAAATTAATGGGCAACTATGGGTGGTAAAGGCAGCAGGAGCATACTGCTGATTGCATGACCTCCAAAATGGTTGAGATCGAGAATGTGTAGGGTCCTACCCCCACATTGCCTAAATGTGCCTTCATGGCACGGTGCTAAGTGCACGGGGAACTTAGATAAATATTTTCGTATTTTCATTTCGTAGAATAATGATGACAAAGATGACCATATTGAAGTTTACATGTTAATGATTGTATTACTTACATGAAATTTTGAAATTTCGTATTTCCGCGTTGCACAATTTAATGGTTAAATCATATTAATTTCGAAGACCCTCTATCTTCATTCACTAAGGGTACGGCATCTGGAGCGGAGATGGTACCACTTTACTGCTTTGTTTTTCTTGTATGTACGCATTGCTTGCATTATAGAATTATTTTCTTGTAGTTTACGGTTATTACAAGCATAAGAAAACAGTTTTTCTTTGTGACGTTTCAGGAGGACACACGCTCCTTTTATCAGACATTTATTTTCATTTTGACTAAAGATACAGTTATAACAATGGTTAGTATTTTTTTAAACAAAATGAATCCGTTATATAATGGATGTTGTCAATGTTACATTGTTGTAATATAGCAACTTAACTGTGAAAAAAGCAGTCTGTTTTATTTTTATTTGAGATTTTTTAAAATTATGAATCCCAAATATCATCAGGTAATGAAAAGAAAAGAAAATGACTTTGACACTAACAGAATAAACCAAATCAAAGAACAAGTCGCAAGAAAACTAAAGGAAAAGAGAAATACAGACAAAGATGAAAAATCTGTTGAAAAGAAATCTGTGTGCATTCCATTCCACAAGGGATTCTCACATAAAATTGCAAAATTTTTTAGAAGTTTTGATTTCAAAATTGTTTTTAAATCACCAAGAAGTTTGGAATGTACATTTAATGAATTCAAAATGAGAAACCCTCTACCAGATGTGTAAACCACAGGAATATATAATATAAGTTGTTCATGTTCAAAAGATTATGTGGGACAAACAGCAAGGAAAATGGCAATAAGATGGCACGAACACGATTTGGACATTATAAATCTAAACCCAAGAACAGGTTTGTCAGCTCATATCATCGAAGAGAAGCATTTGATTAAAAAGAGAAGGGTTTTAAAAAGATTAACGGGAAACACAGAGTTGAATGTCTGGGAAGCTTCGTTCATTGCAGAAGAACACTGGAATAAATTAAATAATGAAAATGGTAACACAGATCGAGTATGAAGTTTTCTTTTTCACAAATGGAGTAAGCCACCAACCTTAAAATTTAATGTAACAGAAAACATCAAGAGACTTTGTGAAAACAATGATGAATTTGAATTACCTGATGATATTTGGGATTCATAATTTTAAAAAATCTCAAATAAAAATAAAACAGACTGCTTTTTTCACAGTTAAGTTGCTATATTACAACAATGTAACATTGACAACATCCATTATGTAACGGATTCTTTTAGTTTAAAAAATTACTAACCATTGTTATAACTGTATCTTTAGTCAAAATGATTATAAATGTATGATGAAAGGAGCGTGTTTTCTCCTGAAACGTCACAAAGAAAAACTGTTTTCTTATGCTTGTAATAACCGTAAACTACAAGAAAATAATTCACTGCTTTGTTTGTTCCTGGGCAGTGGTAGTTGAAATATCTCCCATTTGGCAGCGCTGGCGTGTGTATCCTGGTTTATGTCGTCTGCTGTGCTTTCTGCTTCCTGTTGTCAGGTGGTGCTGCCGGGTGGTGGTTGGGGGGTTGGGTCGTCTTGCTTGGGCATGTTGGCGGAGGATGATAGATGCACATGTAAGATGTACACACTTGGCATCTATTTTACTTTTTGTTGCAAATGTGATTTTTGCAGCAGAGCAGATTAAGTTGGTTGAATTTGCACAGTCCAGCTCCCCAACCACCACCTGGCAGTGCCACCTGACAACAGAAAGCAGAAAGCACAGCAGATGCTGGAAACCAGGATACACATGCTAGCGCCGCCGAACAGGAGAAATTACATCTACTGCTGCATGTGAACATAGAAAGCTGTTACGATGCTGTACCCTTAGTGAATGAAGACAGAGAGTCTTCGAAATTAATAGGATTTAACTATTAAATTGTGCAACGTGGAAATATGAAATTTCATAATTTCAAGTAAGTAATTTTAAACCGCGTTTACTGCATCCATAATGAATTAATGATTGTAATTACAATATGTGGCTGTTCACCTTTATAAAGACCAGTACAATGTAATTACAATATGTGGCTGTTCACCTTTATAAAGACCAGTACAAAATAATATACAGAGATAATATAAATAAAGCTGGTCTCACGCAAGCATACACATAATACTTCATTGAATGTTTACATAGATCAGGGATCACCAAACAGTTGATCGCGATTTACCGGTAGGGCCTCCCCCATGGCGCAGTGGTAGCGTCATTGCCTTGTAATCAAGGGGTCCCGGGTTCGATACCCGGTGGAGGCACAAGTGGTTCGGATCCCACTTTAAACTGTAGGTCCAGTCCTGATTATCCTTACGGTGCATAAAGTGGACTTAAAACAGCAACTCAAGCTCAAGCGATTTACCGGTATCTTGCAAGGTCATTTTCAGTAGCTCCTTATAAGGTTAACTACAATTAGCGATTTCAGCTATCTATATGGCATGTTGCGAGAGATTTTGGAACTACTCGGGCTGGGAAGGCTTGCCTGGCCATGTGGATGCAAATGGAAAAGTACGAAAGAGTAGGCCTACATTGATTACTGAGCAATTATTTTTGTCTAGAGAGATCTGAAACTTAACAACAACCCAAAGCCTTTTCCTTTACCTCTGCTTGCAGGACATTTAAAAAAATGCAAGACAGAAATGGGTCTCAAAATATGACATGCAGCATTACACTTCGCAATAAACATCTTCCGATTTCAATTCACTGATCTCTTTTGATTGCATTAAAATCAAGGGGTCTCGGGTTTGATACCAGAAAGAGAGACATAGTGATTCACAATCTACTCTAAACTGTAGGTCCTGGACACCGTGATTATTAACATAAAATGTGTATAAAAGTGTCATCCTTCTTATTAAGATTGTAAGAAACAGGCTCGTACCTAGGATTTTTTTTAGGGGGGACCAAGTTCAAAATATATGTCAATTATTGATAATTGCATTTATTTATTTATATTTATAAATATATATTAGGGATGAAGGTAAAAAAAAGGTAAAGTGCTCCCCTGTGCTTAGCACCATGCCATGAAGGCATATAGAGGGTATGGGGGTAACGCCCCACACTTTCTTGATCTGGTCGTGAGTGGGGGTGATGTGATCATCATCATGCCCCTGACCGCCTTTACACCCCAGAGTTTCCCCCAGGTACCCAATGTTATTCGACGCTGGATGGGCGGCGGGGCCGCTTCCATCGTTAGAAACGTTCCCGGATTTGAACCGGCCGGGGATCAAACCTGGGACCTTGAGCATGGTAGTCAGATGCGTTACCGACTGAGCCACCGTGGCCATATGAAATTCTGGCCGATACCGATAAAGTAACGATATAAAATTTACCGATACCAATATTCTACCGATCCGATATAAAATTAAAAATGGTCCTTGAAGAACCTGAAAGGTTCACTCACCTCCTTAATAAATGTGTGTACATTTACTTTTTATGAAATTATGGCATGGAGATTATCCATAAAAATTACAACAAAATGGCAGAATTTTGCACTAAATTATCAGATATTTATCGATATATCGATCGGTAAAATAATCTGTAATTTTACCGATAAACCGATACACCGATATGCCTATATCAACCAATACTTATAGGGTACCGATTAATCAGTCCCATCCCTAATATATATAATCAAATTAATTTGATACATTTATAAACTAGCAAATTAAATCCTTTAACAACTGGTTCAAAATGTCAAGAAATTAGAAGATAGGTGAAATGTTTTCAATAAGTGTTAGATTTTATTTAATTATTGGTTTTTATTAGGGATGGGCCGATATGAAATTTTGGCCGATACCGATAAAGTACTGATATAAAATTTACCGTTACCGATAACCGATATTCTACTGATCCGATATAAAATTAGAAATGGTCCTTGAAGAACCTGAAATGTTCATTGACCTCCTTAATAAATGTGTGTTTCGAGGTGACTGCAGTACAAAAGAAATTGCATATTTAAACATTTACTTTTTTAGAAAGTAGGGTATAGAGATTATCCATAAAAATTACAACAAATTGGCAGCATTTTGCACTAAATTATCAGATATTTATTGATATATCGGATCTGTAAAATAATCGGTAATTTTACCGATAAACTGATACACCCATATGCCTATATCGGCTGATACCGATAGAGTACCGATTAATCGGTCCCATCCCTAGTGTTTATTAATAATAATAATAATTAAATTTCCATACTTTTATTGTGTTATGTTTCTATAATGGTGTAAATCTATTAATGGTCTCTCGAAAGGAAATATTTCCTTATCAGAGATGTAGCTAAAGATTTCAGCGCCCAGAACTAGAATCGATTTTTGCACCCCCTGCAACGAATTTGCACCCCCTACCTTGATGTAGCTGTCATACTTAGACATTGTAGAAATTGTATGTACCTACTCTTTTCCGTTGAATCCGACGAAAAGAAAAATTAGTGAAATATGGCTAATAAAAGGGCAGTTGGTTCAGTTGTGCATCCCACATCATCTTCATTGAAGCTGTGTGTTTTATTGTTCAAATCTGCAAACTCTATTACAAATTAAAGATAACTAGGTGGACGGGCAAAAACTGAGAAACTTTAAGAATACATTAGTTTCCTATTAAATTAACCGACGAAAGGAGGTGAGAAATGGAGGAGAAATAACAGATTGGTCTAATTTCTGTGTCTCAGGATCTAGGGTGAAAACCCCCTTCGCAGCTACGGCTCCATTCCTTACTAGTCCAATTTGATATAATTTTAAAATCTTATCTATGACTGTAGAAGTACCTTTTAACCCCATGCTGTACCAACCCTAAGGAGAGAGAGAACAAGAGACATTCACTCACAGACATCATTCTTTGTTCGTCCTTTCTTGTATGTGTTTATGATCAGGACCGGATTTACCTCTTTGCCGCCCCTAGGCCAAACAAGCTCTGCCGTCCCCCTACCATTTATCAAGAATGAGAAAAATCTTTATTTTCTGTATTACTATTTTTACTATTAACGGCATGCAGTATTAATTAAATTATAGTTACATTCAAAAAACATAAAGCGATGGCATAAATTACATTTTAACATTTACCTTGTTTTTCAGAGAAGACTTTATTTTTACTTAATTTAAGTGGTAGGACAGAACACACACTGGGCTCATCAACGGCACTTTCTTCACTTTTTTCCTGATTACATTTCTGTATAAAAAAGAACTGATTTTCGGAACCTTCTTTAGAAATGCATCCTGCTTTTCATCTTTCTCCGCTTTACTCTTTTTGTATTGTGACCCACTGAGTCTTTCTCTTTGATCACCCATAATGAGCATAATGCCATTTTAAACTTACCCCAAAAAACGCACGGCAGCCACTGACACACGTGAGACGCGACACACCACCTACTTCTTGAATAATATTGTCGAGCAACTAACAGTAGAATAGTACAAATGCGGAACCCCTTTAATAATGCTTGCGCCAACAGTTTAATTCTCAACAATTCAACGTGGATCACATGCTTTTGATATGCGGCCAATGCCGGCATTAACGAGGAACAGCGTTCCTGGAACGCAGCCAAGCCGGTGTTGTCTTTCAAAAGCAAGCAGCAGGCTCCACATTCTTGCCACAATCGCCGACCCGGCTCAGCATGTTACTGTACATCGAAACAACAACGTCGGTAATTAAATCAACAAATTAGTAAACTAGTTCCGATCCCTGCTAGCCTATCTCTCTAAAGAAATATTCTTTGTTAACTTATTTTTACAATACAACTACATTAAGTTATTCCATTCGTGTGTCCGGAGAAAAAAAGAGGCTATCCGAGAATTAGGTATTCCTTATAAGTTTATAACCCCTACCAAAGTGCCGCTCTAGGTCCCAGCCTATGAGGCCTATTGGGAAATCCGGGCCTGTTTATGATATCTTTAGTAAATTATGTTTGAAGTCTAAACTAGTTACTTTGCTTATCTTTTTTGTTATAACACAAACTTTTACCCTTGGAAAATTTTGATGGAAGGAAATTTTTAATAGGACAAGATGGCCATTGAAATTCGTACCCTGAATGTGACCACCAACGCTATGGAATAATACTTATAAATTGAAGAACATGTCTGAATATGAATTAACCAAAAAAAAAAGGACATTCTCATCACGACTGCAGTTCAAAAAAGTCAGAACAGGGAGTAAAAAATGGTGAAGTGTCCTGACCAAATTGGAACATTTAGTAGCTTCACATAAATGGTTATAAAACTAAATTTACTAAATATAGTAGACTGCAGACTGTGAGTCTGCCTCTCTCCAGAAACAACACAATCATGTATGAAAGGAGAAAATCGAAATTCGTGCAAAATCTTAAAAATCGTCCATATTATTTTTATAGTTTTTATAGGTTAGCATTAAAATATTTCATAACTCGAGGGGGGCATGGTCCCCTTGTCCCCCCCTTGGGTACGGGCATGGTAAGAAACAAGGTGATAATGATTAGGAAGTAACTTTTCTAATTTTACTGTGGTTGGTGATAAAGCTATTTACTTTTCTTATTCTCCATAAGAAAAAGTCCTCTGTATGCTGTAGCGAAATTGAAATGAATAATTTGATTGTGCATCTTAAAGCTTTCATAACCCAAGAAATAAGCAAATCAGTCCACTCCTGGTAGCACGTCATTTATTTTCAAATCTAAGAAGTAGCTCAATGATTCTGGGAGTTTGGTGATCTCTGACATAGATTATAAATACAGCAGAATGTTTTAAGTATTGAACCCTATAAAAAAAATAGGAAAACTGGCTCACCTGGGCTCATTACATGTTCATATTCAGTCAGTGTACGACACATCCTAAACTGTTTTCGTAAAATAAAGTAAGGTATTTGAATTCTTTTTTCAGGTATTATTCAAATTTAAGACAGGAGCTTCCACCCACTTCAGACACTGTGTATAGGCAGAGGGCTTTCTTGAAAGGGATCACACCCATAGAAATACAGGGATTGCAAATGGTTCTTCAGTTGACACAAATTATTGCAGGTGAGTCAAGATGAATGATGACTTTTACTTTAACCCTAGAAAGCTAAAGCTTTGTCAGATTGACGACGCGTAAATACAAAAAGGTATCTCCAACCCTTTCTTACCACATGGTGCACTTGGCACCCTCAGTACCTTCAAATGGCATGTGAGGGAGTGATACTGTCTGGGTTGAATTGGGGTAAATTCGAAAAATTATTTGATATACAGGGTTATAATTGAAATTTGTTTGTTACATCAGAAAACATTTAGTACTCTTGTATAGAGACATTCTTCAATTTTACCACCTCCACTTTTTGTTGCAGACACCCCTCCCACCAGTTTGTAATGGAAGCAAGGGAGTGGGGGACTAACAGGTGGTCAAGCGGAGCTGAATAAGTCTTATCAGAAGTGTGCTTATTCCTGGCCAATTTGCAGGAAGAAAGAAGGAAGGAGGGGGAGGGGAAAGGATCACTGGTTGAAGCTCTCCCGTGTTGTCATGTCAAAGCTTCAGACATATGAGCAAGATTTCCGATACGGGACATTAAAGATTGATAAAGGGGCTGAATCCTTCAATAACTGCTTATCTCTGCACACTGCCGGAGTAATAAGCTGATGTGGGGGATGGCTTGGGAGGGATGGTGGGTGAGGGGTGGGCATTACTGGGTGGCCTTGTTCAGGCCAGGGGTTGCACTCATGGCCGATTTATAGGCCCTCTCCCATCTTTTGCGAACAGAGGTGTTTGCTGGTTGGGGTAGGAGATGGATGATCGCTACCCAGAAGCAGTCGTTGAAACTGATGTTGTGGTGGTTGGTGTGGACGGCGACAGTGAAGTCCAGGTTGTGGGTGGAGGAGCGGTGGTTATTGATGCGGAGATTGAGGGCCGTTGATGTTTCCCGCAGGTAAAAATCACCACAGATGTTGCAGGTGAGGATGTAGATAAGGTTTGAGGCATGGCAGGTCCCTTTGGGATGGAGGGTAAATTTGCCAGTGGCCGTGTGCACCTGGATGGTGTGAGAGGTAATCAGGATGGGACAGATTTTGCAACTAGTTGTGGGCAGGGGGGTGTTGGGTGTGTGGTGAAGGAGTGTTGTGGACCAGGATATTTTCGAGGTTGGGGGAGCGTTTGAAAACCACTCTGGGCTTGTCGGGAAATATGTTTTTGGTTTCAGGATCACTGTGGAGAATTGGGAGAAGAGAGTGTAGTGTGTGCCTGATTTTGTTGAGGTGGGGATGATATTGGGTGATGAGTGCAGGTGGGTTGGTGGCAGCAGGTTTCTTGGTGGTAGTGGTGTGTGAGGCAGCTCGCGATATTTGTTTCGGGACCAGGACGGAGGGATATCCACAGTTGATCAGGGCTTGGTGGAGGCGGAGGTTATAATTCTGGCGGGAGGTGGCTGGGTGAAGTGTTCAGGTGCTGTCCCCTGAGGGCCAGGGAGAATGGAATGGCTTTTTTTTAGTGTGGAACGGGTGGGAGCTGGAGAAGTGTAGGTATTATATGTGGTTGGTGGGTTTTATGTGGATAGAGGTAGTCAGGTGTCCTCCCTCGATGTGCACGTCCACATCCAGGAAGGTGATCTGGTTGGGGGAGTGCGTCCAGGTGAATTTTAGGGAACGGAAGTGATTGAGTTGGTCCAGGAAAGCTGATAAGGAAGGTTTTCCATGTGGCCAGAGCATGAAGATATTGTCGAAGCGGAGCCAGAGGAGGGGTTGGAGGGGTTGGGTATTCAAGAACCCCATCCTATGCAAACCTCTTCATGGGCAAACTTGAGTAGTGTAGTAGTGATTCAATGCTAAGACTTATTTGCTTGTGAGATTGGGAATAGTTCTATTACATTGGTGAATTATTATATTATTGCTTCTTGATGAGTATAGTTTTAATTATTATTGTAGGGCTGATCTGATACCATCGGAAAGTATCGGTTTGAATTTATTTATGGATACCTACTGATACTTTTTTGTCATTTTGGGCTTTCATGGGCTGCACAAAAATACCTCTCAATACTTTTGTGGAGTCTAATTATTCTGGAAATTGTGCAATATTAGAATTTTATCTTTATTTTGAACCAGTTTTGTGTAAAATATCTTAATTTCGTAATGAAATACATGTAATTTCATGTTCTAATGCAATTTTTGTATATTTTAAAGCAAAACTATTGGTAAATTAATGCATATAATTAGAGTGGAATACTTACACACTATTGTTAATGAATAAATTTTATTTGTTACAATTTTCAAGTATTTGTGAAAATATTGGCATCAGTGGGAATTGGTGAAAGTATCAGCATCAGGATGAGTATCGGTGGGAATTGGTGAGAGTATTGGCATCGAAATCGGTGAGATTATTGGCATCGGTGGGAATCTGTGAGAGAATCAGCAATGGTATTGATATCAGTGGGAATCAGTGAGTGAATTGATATCTTTGAGAGTATGAGCATCAGTATCAATATCGGTGTTAATTGGTGAGAGTATTGGTATCGGTGGGAATCAGTGAGAGTATCAGTATTGGTACTGATGAGAGTATTGGCATTGGTATTGGTTTCTGTGGGAATTGGTGAGAGTATCGGCATCGTTGGAAATCGGTGAGAGTATCAGTATCAGTATTGCTATTGGTGGGAATCGGTGAGAGTATCAGTATTTGTATCTGTGGGAATCGGTGAGAGTATCAGCATTGGTATCATTATCGGCGGGAATCTGTGAGAGTATTGGTATCAGTGGGAATCGGTGAGAGTATCAGCATCAGTATTTCTGTCGGTGGGAATTCTTGAGAGAATCAGCATCGGTATTACTATCGGTGGGAATCTGTGAGAGTATTAGCATTGGTGGGAATTGGTGAGAGTATTGGCATTGGTATCAGTATCGGTGGGAATTGGTGAGAGTATCAACATAGGTTTTGGTATCTGTGGGAATCAGTGAGATATCGATATTGATATCGGTGTGAATCTGTGGGATAATTGGCATTGGTGGGAATTGGTGAGAGTATCAGAATCTGTATCAGTATTGATGGGAATCGGTGAGACTATTGGCATCGGTTCAAAGTAGTAAGAGCGCAACTCTATATTATTACCATCACGTGAAAATATTGATTCCTGTGCCCACTGCCTTTGATGAGGGTGGAATCAACATGCACAGTGACAAGATTGTCGAAGTTTCCCTTGATATTGCTGTCAGCTCCTGCAATGTGTAGCTTACCATTCACGAGTTGAGTGAAAATATCTTGGCAAGCTATCGGTAGCTTGCAATCAATGGTTTAGCGGTCCCTAGCATAGGTTAATAGAAGTAGGATGTATATTTGGTTTCAGAGGAACACCTGTAAACTTATCCACTTCATGTTTGTTATTCCTTCTTTGCAGAAAATGATGAGTTTTCCCGCTTAGCTCTGTGTGAGAACCCAACATGGTCTCCAGTGTCAGTATTTCTTGGATTGGTGACGTGCTCTGTTCCGGTGTCATTAAAGGCAGAATTGTTGCTGACACTGGCTTCACTCGCTCGGTCTGCAGATGTAGCAACGTCACTCTGGCATAGTCTGGAGGCTTCTCAGGTCATGACTACCATTCCATCTACCAGCAGTTTCAAACCACGAGGTATTCAGGTAAGAAATGATATACACTGCCTGACAAAAAAAGTTAAGCACCCAGAAGGAGTGGTTGGACGTGAATGAAACTACATATGCTCAAAGTCCATGTACCTTTATTGAACTGACTACAATATGGGATGCAAGAGTCAAGCCCGTTGGCAGTTACAGGTGGAATGGTGGCGCCAGGTCAGTAGGGTGTCGCACCCCCTCTGGCCGCAATGCATGCCCTTATGCGGTTCGGAATAGTGTCAAACAGCCTTTGGATCTCTCCTGAGGCACGTTCGTCCACAGGTGTTGCAGCTGTCCCTCCAGATCCCGCAGGTTGGCACTAGGATGGAGTCCCCGTCCAATGTCATCCCACACATGTTCAATGATGGAGAGGTCCGGGGATCGTGCTGGCCAAGGGAGGACCTCAACATGCTCTAGGCAGTCCATAGACACATGGGCTGTGTGTGGGCGTGCATTATCTTGTTGGAACACTGTCCCAGGGTGCTGTGCCATAAGGGGTAGGACGTGTGGACGCAGAATGTCTGTGACGTATCGCTGTGCCGTCAAAGTCTGCCGAAGCAATATTAGAGGTGACCTGAGCGCATATCCAATGGCTCCTCACACCATGATGCCAGGGGTCACACCTGTGTGTCTCTCCACAATGTAGGCAGGATGTACCCTCTGCCCTCGACGCCGCCACACCCGCACACGATGGTCATCGGAGGTCATGGAGAAGCGGGACTCATCACTGAACATGATGCGACGCCATTCGTCCTCTGTCCATGCCTCCCGAGCATGGCACCACACCAACCGCAGGTGTCGGTGTTGTGGTGTCAACGGCAACCGGCGCATGGGGCGGTAGGACCCGAATTCAGCGGATGCGAGTCGTCGAGACACTGTGCGGGAACTCACAGGATGTTGTAGAGTGTCCAGTACATGTTCTCGGATGACGGGTGCCGAAGTTGTGGGATCCCGCAATGCTTGGAGCACCATACGACGGTCCTCCCTTGGGGTGGTGTTTTTTGGTCGACCTGAACCTGCACGATGTGCATGGGTGCCCTCATGTACCCATTGATTCCAACATCGGGCCACTGTGACATCTGAATGGCCCACATGCCTGGCAATTGCCCGATATGACCAACCCGCCTCATGCAGTCCTACAATGCGGCCTCTGTCAAATGCTGTCAATTTCTGGATCGGCTGTCTAACGCGTCTGCGAGGCATCGCCGGTGCTTCGTTTTCCTCTCTGAACTTCATGCTGCACTGTCTGACTCACAGCAGGTGACTGGTCCCACCTTATCAGCAACAGGAGGTGACGTCACAAATGCCCTCTGGTGGGTGTTCTACTCATTACAGATCCTTGTACATCTAATCATTTACTCACACATCAATGGTATGCAGGTATACCGAAATGGGGTAATCTTCGACCACTCCTTCTGGGTGCTTCACTTTTTTTGTCAGCCAGTGTATATGGTCATTTTTAGTAACAATTTTTTTATCCTTTCTTTGCTGACTAAAACAGGTATTTCATGCATTGGGTTGTCAACACATTAAAACAGCAATAACAAAGTATATATGGGTTGGAAATTTAATAGTGGCAACATTGCTGTATATACGCCATGAAACTGAACCGGTGCATCTCCCTTATACCACGCGTTAGTTTGATACTTAACCTACTCTCCCAGTAAATGGACTCTTCCTTCCAACACTAGGTGCGTGCACAGTGACAAAAGGAACAGAGTACAGGAAAACCTCGTTCATACGATATTGGTTAATACGAAGTACCCTTTAATCCGAAGTTCTTCCCATTCCCCAGCCGATAAGATAGGATTTATAATGTATTTCAGTACGGATAAATCGAAATACGGATAATATTTAATACGAAGTTGTTTGCAAGACCCTTCCGCATGACTGGTTCGCTTAATTCGAAGTAGACACCTGCGTAAGTCGACAAGAGAAGATCGAATGTGGAGAGAGCTTGGACGTTATTTTAACTTGACCTTGACATGTTTCCTTGTTCTAAGAGCTGCTGACAACTCGAGAGAAGCAGCCCGAAATGCCCGCTGGACATTGACATTCTTTGTCAATGTGCATGGCAGGTCAAGCTTTTTCCCCGCTGAATGCGCCACCTTGGAGATATTCACCAGTGCCAGATGAGAAATGAGACATAAGATCGCACGAATGTTCCAAAATACAAGATGCGTGGCGCCTGGAAGTCTCACCCATCTGTCTAGCTCTGAGCTCGAGATACAGCAATTTCCCGTGCGCGAGAAATTGGCCTGGTAGCCGACAACTTCCGGTAACCACTTTCATTAAAAGCGTGTTCTTGTGCCCTGTAGAACTTCATTAAAAAAGGGGAAACTGTTACAGATAATCAAAGCCGCATAGGCCAACTAAGATCGTCAACCCGCTTAATTCGTTGTCATCTAGGTTTCCCACAAAAGTTGACGTCGATCTTACGTATGTTGCAACTCCAGTTTCCCGCTTCATACGTTTCTCAACTGTGCCGATTATAAAATTTGCCAAAACAGTGTTTTGTTGTCTGAGTGACTTCTCCCCTTTATCTATCAGCAAACCGGTGGGGGGGGGGGGGTCCATTGCTAATTGTTTCGGCCACGAATTTCTTGCTCGTGTGCGCACACGGGCTCCTTTCCTTTGGCGTCTAAAACGAAGCAAACAATTCTGAATACTTTCTTCAAAACGAACAAAAACAGCATGATAAGTAAAAGAAAAGTGACCCCCTTCCTTCTCCTACAACAGCTCATTATCCGCCACTGGTGTGCATGGTAATGTGATAATTGCAGAATTCAGGTCCCTCTTTCTTGTTTGAATGCAGCTGTCTGGATAGGAAATATTGCCCGTATTATTGTCTGTTGCATGGTAAAAGGTAATGCAAGGATCATTTTTTTTTTCACACTGCTGATAAAAGTTCGGTCGTCGACAACTGTGTTATCTTTAAAATGCCGATGATTTCCTTTCTGCCACCTGCTGCTCTAACTTCCAGCCGGTCTCATTGTGTTTACGCTGCAGCTGGCGCCAGTGTTTAGTCTAGTGTCTGGAAAGCTCTCGCTTGCCGATAACTGCAATGACTCATCCAGTGCGAAGGAATAAGCGTCATTGTTTTGAATCTCGCAAAGCCATATAATCCCCGCTTTTCTTCAGAACCATTAGCGTGCTGCTGTTAAAAAAAAAAAAAACACGCAATGCTCAATGCTGGAATACGAGAGGAAAAGTTTTGGCCGAACGAGTGTTTGACCTCCAGAATTCTCCTGAAACCTACAATAAATTGTCGATTAATCTGAAAATATGCAAGTTTCGTAAAACTTGTTTTTAGTTCATTTTATGCTGATGAGCTAAGCGGGACTAAATATACAGTTTAAAGTGTGATCCA
This sequence comes from Lepisma saccharinum, assembly GCF_977018435.1. Taxonomy (NCBI): domain Eukaryota; kingdom Metazoa; phylum Arthropoda; class Insecta; order Zygentoma; family Lepismatidae; genus Lepisma; species Lepisma saccharinum. The sequence goes on from NW_028143087.1 coordinate 172,655, forward strand.
AACCAGAGCAATTATCGAGTGCGGCACTGTTTAATGTGTCCTAGGATACACATTTGGTGCAAACAGATCGCAAGTTGTGTGTTTACTTTTTCAGAGTGGATTACAATGCAAGTTGAGGAAGAGTTTGAACTGATCCCTGCAAAGGGGGAGGGGGGGGGGGCGAATATGAAGTTAACTGAAGCAGAGAATACGTGACTTTTTTTACGATGCGTTTTAGACAGCCGAACCAGAACGAAATTTACAGCCCCCATTTTTTTGTTTTGTGTGTTCTCTCCCAAGAGAATCTTCTCTTACCAGTTAATCCTGTAACGGACAATGTTCTAGTGAACGCACATAAAATCCAATATACATTCTGTCCGTTTATCTCCCGTCTCTTGCTCGCGCAAGTGTGACTACTGTCAAGATTCTTCCGAGTTTCACTTCTTGTAATAAACGAGATTGTTTTCCTTTCGTGGAAGAACAACGACTTTGCACAATTAAAAGAAAATACCATTTTTTAAAATACTTTTTGCCACAACATGTGTCCCGTGCATAACCGGTTGTATAACTAGGCAGGATAGATGGTGTTAACCGTCTCCTTGGAATCTTTGTGTCCGCGTTAAGCTCAGTGTTCTCATTTTGTGTAACATTTTTTTACACTTTCTTTAAAACGTACAATATTATTATATAGTACATATAAAGCTTATTTTCTGAGCTACCACCAAGTATAAAACATCCTTTGTGGGGGTAATTTATACTCTACTTTATTTACACCTGAAAACAGGCGCCATTTTGAAAAGTTTGGATAACTCGAAGTCGTTTAATACGAAGTTGACATTTTTTGGTCCCTTGAACTTCGTATTAACGAGGTTTTCCTGTATTGTTGGAGTTGGCAGTCTAAAGTTGTGTAGTTGTGTAGTCAGTAGTCACAACAATGTTTTTGAAGTAGAAACAGCGGAGTTGGATAAAGATTGAATGTGCCCATAGCTGTACGGAACGACAGTGTCATCAAGGTCTTTGTGAGGCATGTGGGGAATCTGCGTTGCCTTACAGAACAGTGGCACGGTGGGTTAAAGCCTTCAATGAGGGATGCCAAAGTGTGGCAGACATGCCTTGGCCGGGTCGCCCTAGTGTCAGTGAGGAGGAAGTGCAGGCTGTTGGCACGTTGATAGAGACTGATAGACATAGGACAATTCGGGTATGAGCCCTGGACACGGGATTAACACATACGACTGCGCTTCATATACTGAAGGAACATCTGGGCATGTGCAAAATTTCATCACGATGGGTTCCACACCATTTGTCGGAAATGCAGATATGGCTACGATATGACGCTGCTCAAACCCACTTGGGCCGCCATGAACCAAATCTGAAATGCCAGTCAAACGAGTGGCGACCACGTAAATCAAGATGTCGTCATAACCCCACTAATGTGAAAGTTATGGTGATTCTCGTGTGCGACTGTGATGATGTTATCTTAATGCATACCATACCACAAGGACAGACCGTCAATGCACAGTATTAATGTTAATTTTTGGAACATAACCTCCAACGTGCGTTGCGAAAGAAGAGGCTACACTTTCTGCTGAATCCTCCCATCATTTTGGAGGACAATGATCGTTTGCTTGTATTGCAACCTGTGGCTGATTTGTTAGCTCGATGGGGCTGGCAGGTGCTCTACCATCCCCCATATTCCCCGAACTTAACTATTTATTGTGAATCTTTGTCTGAGGAAGACCCTGTTAGTGGGTGAAAACGTTACGTTTGAGTGTAAATTTTTTTCTGCAATATATTTTGCCTTGGTTTATTGTTTTATTAACAAGGCTTAACAGTGTTACCATTAAGATGAGGTGTGACAATTTTCCACCAGACATGCATTTATTTCAATATCGTCGGAATGGGCACTGCTACTAAAGAAAAGTGGAAGCAGTTTTTAAAGTTTATTATTAAAATTGAAAAATATGATGAATAAGTATTTACATAATCCCATGTATTCCTTATGGAGAAACAACTTCAAATTCAAGTTGCGGTTAAACAAATTGTAGTTTCTACTCTTTCTAGTGAAACTATTATCTTCAGTGGATACTCTACCCGATCATATGTTTCTTCCGCCATCGGAAGTTTGATACTCAAGAAAACAAATAAAATAATTCCCCCATAAGTGTAATACATTTCTCCTTGCCTCCTACGACCATTCTGGCAGTGTTGCTAAACCTGATGTGTATAAAAGAGCTACATTTCACCTTAAATTGTGCAAGAGTTGACTTTCAAGATCTAGATTTAGGAAGGCTGGATTAAGTGCCTCCCATAGTAATTTTAATTGTCAAGGGGGTGCTGCTATTACAGTTAACTTTAAAGTGATGACATTTTATTCTTAGCTTTTACCGTCTAGATCTGATGGTATCACCCATCTCAATAAACCACCGACGTTCGTATGAAATCGAAAATAAGGGATTCGCGGATAGCAATATTGTCATCTTCACCTCAGCCACGGTGCTATATAAAAATAGCTGGGAGGTAAGAGGGGGTGGGGCAATGCAGTCAATATAATAATATCACGTCACGTGCAAAATGTATACTCATGGCAAAAGTTGGTCTATGTGGGCCAGGGATAGAGTCGTTTTCACGTTCAGAAGACACAACGGCGCTTATGGAGAAACCGTACAGTGTTGCCAATACAGCGCTAGCTCATGTCGCCAGGAAATGACCTTCCTTCACAATGAAGGTGTTACATATTTTGTATATATAATGATAATTATATGTAATTATTAATATTAATATTATACTGTGAACGTTACAGTTACCCTTTTTACTATGATCCATTGCGATCACTACACACGCGAGTGTAATGCACGTATATGACACTTCAGAAATCACTTAAAAAAGTAAAAATCACTGAGAGCTCACACAACTGAAAACACTTTTTCGAGAGAGGGAAAAAGTCTAAACAGACCAAAGCAGATCTCTCACTCAAGTAAGGGGAACCTGGCACATGGGTTAGATTCAAGTTGCAACCCAAACAAACAAATGAGTTATGGCCCACGTGAACTGATAAGACGTGAATGACTCAAGCAAGGCATGTCATATTTCTATCTTGAAGCTCCATATTTTGTCACGTGTTGGAAAGCCTTTCAAAGGTTAATATGGTGTCTATGAAGTTATGTGTAAGTTGGAAACTGAAAGGTGATCTTCATTTCAGTATTAATGTCGACAGTAATGTAAACAAAAATAATGTGTATTTGCGACAGCACTAATGTTGCTCACAACAGCAGCATTGGAAATAATTGTCAATTATTAAATTTAAGTAATTTCAATTCTATTATAACAAACTGCATGAAGTTCATATTTTTACTGAATGAAAATAAAATAACAACTCGAAAACTTGGTGGTGATAGCCGGAATGCTGCGGTGAGTCGGCTCAAGATGGCCAGACAACGTCTCCTTACTTCGTGCGCAGTTCGGGTTAAAAAGAAACTCCAAATGCATGGAAGTAATATTTCTGGGAACCTTTGAGTGGTTATAAAAAATAATGTCATTATTTTCTCCACAACTTTGTCGCTGGAAGTTTTTACTTGGAATTACAGAACAAAAAATTGCCAGCGACGACATTTTCTACTGCACGAATATAAAAAATCTCCACATACTTTATTTGAATATTTTTTAATGCGAATATGCTTTAAAGTATTGATAAATTCTGAGCACCACCATCACCTATGACAATTAAAAAACAGTGTCAATTTTTTTAATAATGAATGCTTCAATTTTACGGCATGTTTCAATGTTAGGAATGAAAACAATGTAAAAATTGTGTTTTCACAGAAAATTTGCATTTTTAATTTATCTAAAATTATGTAAGCAAGTTACCAGTTTTTTGTGTTCACCATCGTATTCTCTAAAAAATTTCCTGCAAAACTGCAGGTACCGATTTTACTTAAGCTAAATTTGTAAATCCAGAAATTTGACAACAGCGCGCTCGTATTTCCCATTAGAAAAGCATTGCCCATAAGAGCCCATTGTGTCTTCTGAACGTGAAAACGACTTTAGTGAAGGCATCATAGTGGGGCAGGGGGCGGGTGCAACAGTTCACAGCCAAACGAGTGCACGAAAGCCAAATCTGGCTCCGAAAGAGCTAAGTTGGCAACAATGCTCGGCAGCTGTTTGAGAGAGAAGGACCTAGTGACAATCAACCAATTGTCCCTCTCCCCTTTAAGCTTTAAGTCCAATTGATATTGTTTTTTATATATATATATTACGTCATACGTCAAGTTCCATCATGCAGTAAAATGAAAAATATAAATAGTAATATCATGACTTTTATAGGGGTGAGAATATATACATGGTACAACATTCACCCATAATGGCCATAAGAATTCAAGCACGCATCACAGCGAAATACCAAGTTCGTTATACCCCTATCATAGAACGTTTCCGCCTGAATGGAGAACCATTGGGAAACTACACCTTTCAGTTCTTCGTCAGTACCATAATGTTTTCCAGCAAGGAATGCCTTAAGGTGGAGGAACAAATGAAAATCAGATGGGGCAAGATCAGGACTGTAAGGGGTGTGGTAGTTTTCCCAATGGAAGGTCGTCAGGCGTTCCTGAGTTGCATTTGCCACATGCGGATGACCATTCTTGTGAAGGAGAATGACACCCTGACTGAGCATGCAACGTCGTTTGTTTTGGATTGCACGACGCAGATTTTGAAGTGTCACAGAATAGGTTTTGGCATTGATGTGCTGTTCACGCTCCATAAATTCCACAAGCAATACTCCATGCCTATCCCAAAACACAGTGCACATGATTTTTTTGTTCGTAAGCTTTGGTTTTGGTTGCATTTTCCGCGGTTACGCGGAGTGCCTCCACTCCATGGTGCTTCGTTTTTGTTCTGGGGTTTCATGCAAAACCCATGTCTCATCTCCAGTCACAATCCAATCCAACAACTCTGCCCCCTCCTCACTATACCATTTCAAAAACTCGTAATGCACTTCCCATTCTTTCCTTTTTGTCATTTTCGGAGAGCTAGTGAGGGAACCAATGGTTACACAATTTGCGAAATTTCAAATTTACTGTTACAATTTCATACAGCACAGTTCTGGAGCTTTGTGGAAACTCTAATGACAGCTCAGACAAAGTGAATCGTCTGTTCTCCCTAATCTTCTCTTCCACTAAATGAACCAAATTGGGAATCACAACAGACGGTCGACCACTTCGTTCTTTATCATGAACACTAACCCATCCACCACAAAACTGTCTCACCCATCTTCTTACCATTGAAGCAGTCATTACAGAAGGTTGTTTGCTTTATATCCGATCATTTTTGATGGGTACTCACCTTAAGAGATACCGCGCCACCGCCACCGATCATGTTCTATTGGACCCCCAACATTGTGGACTATCGCCCGGCATCGCAGTTTCCATTGCAGCAAGCTCCGGCGCAGGACAGGCATGGGAATTCTGTCCCACTCCTCCCTACAAGCTTTCCATAGACCATCCAGGGTGCGTGGGTGGCGATATTGAAGATATCGTGTCAACAGTCCAAATGCGCAAAAATCCATTGGACTGGCATCTGGGCTTTTCACAGGAATGTCTTCAAACGGAATGACACGAATTCCTAATTTCTCTGCCATTTCCTGATAAAAATGTAGTGATGTTCTGGCAGTATGACTCGAAGCCTTGTCCATATGGATCATCACCTGGTTCGCGTCCATTCCATACAATTGTGGGATGTCTCTCCGATAGATAGGCATCAGAATGGAGTCTTGGAAGTATCTGGCATTCACCTTCACGTTTTTGTCCACCTTGCGTATCATCAACTTACCCTCATATCCGAATTCCGTCACAATCATAAAGCCATGAGGGAAACTTTCCCTGCACTGCCGAACAAAGTTGCTGCACCCCTTGCTGTCAATGTCACGGTATGTGATCGCCCGAATGTGACCACCAGCAGTGAGATGGACATATGATTCATCCATTGTCACAACTTTCTTCCATTTCGAACCTGCCAGGTACTTTTCATACAGTATCCTGCAGTTCATCTTACGTTCGGCAATGTGACACGGTAGAAGGTGGTGTACACGAGCCTTCCGCACACACTTCAACCTGAGGCACTTGCGAATTATTTTGTTCACAGTTGACAGTGCGAGGTGAAATCTGTGGGCCATATCACGTTGAGTCTGGGGATTTTCTTGGAACGCCAATCGACGGATCCCCCTTCTCACTACGGGTGACACTTTGCTTGCAGCCCTTCTCCTGGTGGTTTTCGTGGGTGAATGTTTCGCAAGGAGAGCCTGTTGTGTGTAACTGTCCACAATAGCTTTCACAGTACTCACCCCGAGTGTTAACCCAATCTCCCCACACTGTTTCACAATGCGTACGTATGAAAACTTAGCATGGAAAAGGGCCATTACGTAACCCTCCCAATACCGGTTGATTTTCGGCACCATTTGATAACATTCACTACCAACACTCACGCACCTACAAGGTCAGACACAACACTGCTCCCGCCAGCAGACCCATAGTTCCAGCATGATATGCCAGGTGGCAGCACCAAATCGAAAATGGAAGGATATAAAGCGAACAACCTCTGTATTCCTTCTCCATACACCTCACAAATCTGACGGTGGATCTCCGCAGCTGGAACATTACGTGCATCCAGAAAACGGATCACGGACCACACCTCACACGTAGCGGAAGTTTGGATTGTCTGAAACATAACAACAACGCACTACGCTCCTGACCAACTTGCCTCAGAGTGACGTCTGCACTTCATCAAGGTTGTGGCTACACAAGGTGCATGCGCATTCACACTGCCCCGCTTGCAGCAACATGGTATTTATCAGTGGAAACTTTACGAACGACGTAATATATCATTAAAGAACACCAATGGCATGTCTGTGAGGAAAAAGAAAAAACATTTCGTGCGGCTGGCCTTACTTTTGCACATCTGTGGGAGAGTATTACACTTTTATTTGTGAACTTGCATCTGTGTGTTCTGCCAGAGTATGTAATGGCATTTAGTAAATTTGTACCTATTTCATGGGTTGGTTATGTAATACAGAAAGGGAGCATGATTTATGTTAAAATAGAGATGTGAAAATGTTGATAAGAGTATAATTAGTGATGACACCAGCCATTCAAGTTCCAGCAAAACACCATGTTAAACAAGACCTCACTCTTGTGTTTGCTGTAACTCTCGTGTCCCACTTTATACATTTTCCAAGTCCTACTGATTTGATAAAATTTACCAGAAACCTGTTCCGTAGGTCAGGCGGTGGGTGGTTGAATGCATTTATGATTAAATGCCACGTGTTTGGCAACATTGCATATTTTTCATCCTGCACTGTGGCCGTGTGGTCTAAGGCATCATGCTTTGGACTCCTGCTGCAGGTTCGAGTCTCTTGGGGGAAGCGTAACTTTTCTCATGAGATTTCAGCCTGTGTATGGTAACGGTGGCCACGCACCATCATGAAGAAATTGGCTACGAATGAGTAGCGTAACCCGGTCATAAAAACCTACAACAACGACTGGGGGTTCGTCGTGCTGACCACATGTCGTCCTGTACTAATTGGTTGGATGATTTCCCACCTCGCAGGTGGGAGTGAGGCTGGCAGTCGGCAGGTGCACCCTGGCCCTTGCAGGCTTTGGTACTATGACTATGAGTTATTAGTTATTTGTATATTTTGTCTGGAAAGAACTTACTTTTGAAATAGAAATAAACTGTTAATGTTTTATGACTTGAGTATGTTATACCCGCATATGAATACAGTATCATGTGTAGTTTTGGAGAAATTATGCATTTATTGCTGCCATGCGGCAATATCTAGTGAACAGTCCTAGAAGGTTAAACATCAGGTTCTTTTTTCCATTATTCCAACATCGTAAATCGACTTGGTTACTTCCCTACCTGTTAATCTTGATTGATCTGGAAACTTCTTTTTCTTCTTTGATGCTGTGTTTAAAAAGGTTTGTTTTAACCTTTGCATTCCTCTTTGCAGACAGAACTGGAGGAGACAGAATCAAGAAATGAAGAGTATCCTTTAACACGAGCATTGCTCCATCTGTTGGATGTTCTGACAGATGTTGCCATTCCGAGATTACTTGGTGTAGGAACAAGAACACCTGGATTTGACCCATACTTGGATTTCATCTTAAGCTCTGTGTTTTTGAGATTCAACACAAGAACGTACAGAAGCCCTGCAGAAAAGGTATAGTCAGTGCATCATAAGTTTTACAGCTTTTAAATGACACTAATGAGTCAATCTATATCGAAGGGTCCAAATATAACAAATTAATTAGTTACTGACCATTTTTTTAAACAATTTTTTTATTGTTATTACTAGGGCTTCGAAGTTGATGACTTAAAATGTCTAAAAAAATGACCTATAGAATGACCTTAAAATTATTTTAAAATGTCCTAAAAGTAATAATAAATGACCTAAAAATATTTTTCTCTCTCAAAATGAAAGCTTGATTGTTTCGTAAATCAGAACAGAGTAGTAGTCGAATAATTAGAAAAGACCCATTGTTTGATGTTTTAAATTACTGAAGTAAAGGGGAAGAAAGAAATTATGTGCGAATGTAGTTTTCTTTATTTTTACTTAAGGTTTTTCTGTGTAAGTCATTCACCTCGTTTCAGAGTTGGCCTTATATGATACAGTAATCGGTCAGCATCTGAAAATACACTTGTGTTTCGCGTATATCACATTATAATTTTTTAATATTGTGACTAGGGCTGAGCCAATACAACTTTGAAACGATACCGATTCCAATACTCTCACAGATACCCACCAAAACTGTGAGTGTAATCATTACTATTACAGTATTACATTTTATTTCGTGTGGGTATTAATATGTCTGACAAATTTACAATTCATGGGTTAAAACAAGGAGATGCATTATCTCCATTGCTCTTTAATTTTGCTTTAGAATATGCTGTTAGGAAGGTAAAAGAAACTAAAGAAGGACTAAAATTAAATGGTGTGACTCAGTTGTTAGCATATGCAGATGATGTAGACTTACTGGGGGATGATGTGAATACAATTAAGAATAATGCTAAAATATTTTTCAAAACTGCTAAAGAGATAGGTTTGGAAGTTAACAAAGAGAAAACTAAATATATGCTTACAGGCCGAAACCAAGTGTTAGGTAATAATCAAAATCTAATTATTGATAACAACTCGTTTGAACCAGTTTCCAAATTCAAATACTTAGGAGTAATATTAACAAATGAAAATTATATTAAAGAGGAAATAAAAAGTAGGCTTAATTCAGGAAATGCATGTTACTTCTCTCTTCATAAACTTTTGTCTTCTCGTTTAATATCTAAAAAACTAAAAGTTAAAATATACAAAACAGTAATTTTGCCTGTAGTATTATATGGATATGAAACTTGGTCCCTTATATTGAAAGAGGAACATAAATTGAGAGTATTTGAAAATAAGATCCTTAGGAAAATATTTGGACCTAAAAGGGATGAGGAGACAGGTGAGTGGAGAAGGTTACATAATTTAGAACTACATAATTTGTATTCATGTCCAGATATTATTAGAATGATTAAATCAAGAAGACTTAGGTGGGCAGGCCATGTGGCACGAATGGGAGAGGAAAGAGGAGTTTACAAGATTCTTGTTGGGAAACGTGATGGTAAGAGACCTATAGGAAACCAAGACTAAGATGGAGGGACAACGTTGAGATGGACGTAAGGGAAATCGGTAGAGATGGAAAAGAGTATACAGATCTTGCTCAAGATAGGGAAAGATGGAAGGCCGAGCCTTGGTTATTAACCTTATGTTCAAAACAGGTGTATTTATAAAAAATTGACTTTAAATATGTCGCTCATTTTTGTTTCCTGCCATTTTTGGCCTTTGTAGACAGTTGCAATAAATTTGATAACTCAACCAAGAAAAATGATAGAATGCTGAGGAAGGAAACAGTTTTCTGAAGAATATTTTTACACCAGTTTTCTCTGGATTTTCTTAACAGAGTTATCAAATGTATCACAACTGTCTGCAAAAGCCAAAAATGGAAGATTTTTAAATGAAATAATGCCTGAGTTATGACAACAACTACTTTAATGGTCAAGCAACCTGTGCTGAACCATTTGGTGTGGATTCATCCAAATTATAGTAGCTGGAATGAAATTGACGAGGTTGCAGCTCTGCAATTATGAGGCAAGTCAGTGTTCTTTTTATTTTTTAAATGAACTGCCATAAATGTAGTGTACCAGCACAGGGGTGCCCATCGCCCCCAAAGCCTATGACACACTTCCCCCCAAAAGTAGAACATTACACTTGCCCTCATCCTTTATGCCAAATTATTTTGGTCAGACAAAATTTGCAGATCAATATAATACAGACATATCTAAGCAATATATCGGGTGTTCCGTTCAAATCTTCCTAATTTCAATTAATCGTAGAAAAGAAAATATGAATTTAAAGAGCAATGAAATTTCAGAGAATTAAAGAAAAACTCATAAATTTTATTTTCCACACACTAATACACATTAATACACCTCCACATGTGCCCCATTGGTAGCACAAACAATATCCAATCTGTATTAACTTCTTGCCATGTTTTCTCCAACATATCCCCTGTTACTGTTGCAATCATATCACGTATGCAGGATCGATGTGATGACGTACCTGATAGTTCACTTGTCCAGGACATCGATATGGAGACCATCATGGTGGCAGACATTTTGCGGAGATATTCCGACGTTGGTATGTTCAAGGTTATTAAGGATATTATTAAGTTTGGTATTATGTCGTTGTATTATACTTATTATAAATAACTCAGTATTACTCAGCCGTGAACGATGAGACTCGGGGAAGTACACATACTCCTCTCAGGTACAGGGATAGTGTTAGGCAAAGACAATGCTTCGCAGCACAGAGGAATAAAACCACATTATTGCAGTAGACAAAATGAAAGGATTTATTCTTTATTTATTGCGATTATAATGCGAACAGGCTTAGTACAAAGGTGAGGATTTTGCTTTGACCATGACTCAACTAATACACATAAACTCAATGCGTGGCTATCGGCATGGCTATGGTTACATAGGTTTAGCTTGCACCCTGAACTACCATACCAAGATGTATGGCGAATGTGTGATATTTCTTATGCGATATCCACACTTTTATACTATTTCAAGAACACAGACTCAAGTACAGATGAATCACTTACTATCTACAAGAAGACGCTACCAACAAGACTGACATCTACACAAATTTAGAAATACAAATTCACATAGTGCACTTTCTTAAATATAAAGATACATTTAATTACTCATAATAGAGTATAAAATACAATAAATTTTAAACAAAAGATACACATTATAAACAAGGTGCAATTTACATACAAGGTAACCAAAAAAGTTCTTGCCGTTTTTGACGTCCCATTAATCATGCGCCCACAGAGAGGAAACGAAATGATGCAAGTGCCTGCCAAGCGATCGGGAGTTAGTCTGACCATCGACTGTCAGTAATACAGGCACGTTGCGCACACACAGCAGTCTTAGCTCGTCCAGTGTCGAAGAGAAATGGAGGTATCAAAGCAGCTTGTTCGGGTGTGTTTGTTGTATGACTTTAAAGTGCGCCTGTCAGCTGCCGCATCAAGTTGCTGCATTTGCCAGGCATTTGGGGAGAATGCCGTGAACGAACGCACTGCCAGGCATTGGTTCCAGAAATTCTGTTCGGGAGATGCGAGTCTTTCAGATGAACCTCGCAGTGGACGACCACATGTGTTGGATGACGAGGCCCTGAAAGCAGCCAACGAGGAGGACAGTGGTCTAACATGTGATGAACTTGCAGAAAGGCCATGTTTCCGCCGAAACAGTCAGACTCCACCTGCATGGGATAGGGAAGTCATACAAGTTAAGCAAATGGGTACCCCACACATTGTCGGCAGACAAGGAACGAGTGACAGCCTGTTTGTCCTTGCTCACTCGGCACCTAAACACACCCATATTTGATAGCTTGCTCACTGGTGACGAAAAGTGAGTCCTCTATGACACTCCCAAGCATACCAGGCGTCGGTTGTCGCCACGTGACCCTGTTCCTCACTCCTCAAGACCACCTCTGCACCCACGAAAGGTTATGCTCTCTGTATGGTGGAATTGTTGGCAAGTGGTGGTGCATTACGAGCTCCTTCCACCTGGTCAGACCATCACTGCTGACCTCTACTCTCAGCAGTTGCAACGGGTGCACCGTGCGTGCATTGCGGCAGAAGGAGCCGGTATTGGTGAATCGCAAGGGTGTTCTGTTCCTGCATGACAATGCCAAGCCGCATGTGTCAGAGCCCGGGAGACCCTTAAGCAACTTGGCTGGGAGACACTGTGCCATCCACCATATTCACTGGACCTTGCACCAACAGATTACCACCTATTTCATTCCCTCAACAACCACCTCCGTGGGAGATCCTTCGCAAATGAGGGAGACCTGAATAACACACTCACGGACTTCTTTGCATCCAAGCCCGCCGAGTTTTATCACCAGGGTATTGTGCAGCTGCAGGAACGTTGGCAAAAGGTGTTGGATGCTGATGGAGATTACTTCGAAACCTAAAGGTATTGCTCTTTGTTTATCACTGCTCTAGAATGGCAAGAACTTTTTTGGTTACCCTGTATAAAAACATAAAAATTACACTTTCTACCACAATAGTATACAAGTGACATATTTTCTAATGGTGACGTCACATAAAAATATGGATCATATCAACATCACGCCCTATCAGCATCAGAGAGTTCATTAACGTGCACTTTAAATCAAGTTTCATGTTTTTCATCATGGTCAAACGATTGCAAATCAACAACAATTAAACATACTTTCCGATGAAAACCCAGAGGTGGCCACCCTGTAGATATTTTATCTCAGTTGGTAGAACAATGACATGGTATGCCAGAGACCTGGGTTCAAGTCCTGAATTTGTGCTGAAATTTCGTCATAGTACATCTTCTGTGTGTACCAAATCGTTAGGCATTTTACTATCTGCCACACACTATTTTTTTTTAGAATAAAGAAAATGTTTTATTGCCACATAATTTTGTACAATAATGAAAATATTTGCTGAAATATGTGCAGTCAACCTCGATTCTACATTTATCTGAGGATCAAGTAAAAAAAAAAACTTAAAATGCAGGAAAATTGTAAAATTGAGGAAAATTTTGTAACATTTTGGTTGTTGGTACCATCAAGAAAGAGTGTATAATGAAGGAGAATGTAAAATGGAAGTTCCATGGCTCGATATCATTAATTTTCATGGTTCAAACTCTTCCTGATTCAAAAATATCGCTTAGTGTGCAATCAGTCATTTGTATTATGCTGCCGACCTCTGAAGTCGCACGCTGCCATGGCAGGGATCATCGGTTCAAATCTGAACCTGGGCATGGGTGTTTGTAGTAAGTGTACCTTCATCATATCACTCATCCTCATCTTTAAGATTAGCCAAAAGTAGCAGAAAAGTGACGCTGAATATCACAAGTCAATAAATCAATTTGTATTATGACGTGTGCAAGAAATTTATATTTCCAATTATTATTGCTTCATTGCAGTGGAAAGTTGCACATAGCTGTTTGAAGATATTGGTAAAATTTCTCCGTCAATATGAACCTCAGCCTCAAGATTTTGGCACAACAATCGAGATGCAAGGTGGTGGATCAGTACAAGTGAATGCCTTACCTGGATATCACATCATGGTCAACTTGAATTCAAAATCAGAGCTCCTAAGACTGGTAAGTTTTCACAAATGCATAACCTCTAACACTAAAGTAATGTGATATTGCTTGACTGTGTAATATTTTACTGATGCAATGAAGCATGAAATCCTGTAACAATTTATTAAACTGCTTTCATTTCTAATATTTGATCTGATATCAGCTAATATAAAATAACTTTTATATTGAACTGTGGGGTTAGTTTGAGAAACCTACTTATCCGAAAGGGGAGGGGCACAGGCCCAAACTTCTTTTTTTTATCATTATAATTCAAGAAATCATTTTGATATTGAGTCACTGCTTGCTTTGTTGATTATATATGTGCAGTTATTTATTAATTGTAGCTGGACCCTATGGCCAAGTGGTTAGCACATCGTGCTGCAATGCCAAGGGTCCCTGGTTCGAATCCGTTTCATCACTCATCCCCACCTTCGCAAATTAGCCAAGATACACAAAACTCGAAGTAAAATAAACTTAATCAATCAATCAATTTATTAATTGTAACAATTATAAAAAATATCATCATTAATACGAAATAATAACCAATTATTGCATGAGTGTCACACATATTTTACCATTCACTAAAACTCACAAGAACCTTAATAATTTTTCATTAATGCTTTTTGTTTATAGAGTGCAGTTATTCATTAATTATAATAATTATCATTACCAACCAATTGTACTCTGTTGCTAGCTTGAGTATCTCTAATAACATGCATTAAAAAATGGCGCCTAGTGCATTTTGCCTCCTATTTACATTACATTTATATTTTTATGAACAAAAGTAATACAGAAATATTGAGAACATTCTAGGGAACAATATAATTTATTTTCAATTGTTTGCCTCCTCGATGGCGCAGTGGTATCGTCGTCACCTTGTAATCAAGGGATCCCGGGTTCTTTACCTGGTTAAGGCACATAGTGGTTCGGATCCCACTTTAAACTGTAGGTCCAGTCCCAATTAGCCTTACCGTGCATAAAGTGGACTTGAAACACCAAATGAATCAAACAATTTTCAATTTTTTATAAAAATTTTCACAGTTGAGAAAATTGAGGTAGTGAGCCTGACACCTCCCCACCCCCCTTGGGTAAGCTAGGGTTAAATAATAGGGATGGGCCAGTATTAGATTTTTGCCAGTTCTGAAGTACCCAGTATATAATTTAATGATATCGATAATTGATATTCTACTATAATTGCAAATGTTTTGTGAACCTTTTTAATTAATGTGTGTGTATCTAGGTGTCTGCAACACATTTTGCTTTTGAAAAAGAGATGTTTTTACTTTACAAGACAAATGTAAATGGGTTTTTCATAAAAATAACAGCGTGGTGGCAAGTTACAGGCTACTTGCAGAAGTATGGCAATAATGTCTGTGTCCACAATACACTAGTACAGTGCTAATACGTGGCTTACAGCTGTGATTTTTGTAAGTAGAAATATTCACTATTCTTGTGACTACAACAACCTGTAAGTGCTGTATTGCATTGTGATTTTTTAAATTATTCATCTTGCATTAAACAAGTCTAACATGGTAGTACCAATACAGGGTGTCTACCAGTGAAGAAGAAGTCAACAGGTAAGTCAAGAAAAAGTCAAGGAATTATGTTTGTGGTCAAGAATTTTTGTTATTTTTTACAGTATAGTGAATTTACATTGTTCTGTACTTGCATTTGATAAAATTGAGTAATTTGAAATCTAAAATTGTATTGGGTTGTGGTTAAGATTTTTTGCTTTCTTTCTTTAAGAATTACTTTCTTGTATGCGTGGAGTTATGTAAAAGTATTAAATAAAGTAATGTGGCCATTCCCCATCCAGAATAAAGTCTGAAGCATTAATTTTTATTAATTTTTATAAATTTCTTGTTAAAGTACAGCTTCAGTTTTCAACTTAACTGGGCTTGTGATAGGGATTTTACATTAAAAAAAACAAACTTTTCTTTAGTGAAATTTTGAAATTGCATGATTCAGATCGCTGATTGACAGAACTTCACTTCTCCACTGCCATGTAACAACAAAGAGTACAGCAGTTAAAGATTACTGTTTATTTTTGAATTCCGATGTCATGAAACTCAAATCAAAGTAAGCCGCGTCATATCGCATATTCTTGCCATATTGTTAGAAACTTGCGGCTTACTGCGAGCCACGCTAGATGTCACAAATGTTTTGCGTGGGCATGACAAGGACAACAGAAAAGAGGCAAACGTTCAACAATTTTTCTTTGTTGGAAGAAAAGTTTCTTGTCTTTGCACTTGCAACTGAGAGTTTTGTATTTCCTTACTTTGAAATTGAGGACTGAAACAATATTAACAATTATTTACAAATAACATTTTGTTACTAATCTTGAAGTTAAGCAATTGTCTATATCCCCCAAAAAAGAGGATATTTCCAAATTTTCCTAAAAATCCACTTGAACCATTTTTATAACCCGAAAAAGAGGACTCTGGTTAGGTGGCAGATCAGCACTTGCTGAACCTCGCCCACGAATAAAGACAATTGAATTGAACTGAACTTGTCTAGGTAATAGAGGACGCCTCGTAACCCTAAATGGTTTGCGTTGCTGCACTGGTTACAGCGAGCTCGCGTGTGTTTCTCGTTCACGGTGCACATCCCCAACTGTAATAGTGGAGTCACCTGTCGCTACGTCACTTCACTTCCGTCAGGGATCATCTGAGCGGTCAGCTGTACAAGAAAAATAATTCTGCAATGCAAGCAATGCGTACATGCAAGAAACGTCATGACATAGTGAAAACATGCATAGTTTCATGTTTGCTGTCCAAATTATTCCGTGTGTAATACCCACCACAGTTTTTGAGGACATAAGTTTTGGAAAGAAGTATGCAATATACACAAGTAAATACAGTATACACCATTAAAGAAAGAAAGGTAATTAAATATATTAAATTAAATCAGTAATGTTTTGTTGCCAAACCTAAATTTAGGACATTTTTTTTTCCTTTTGTCTTTCTTTTATTTTTATGATATATGTAATTCTGTATATTATAAACTAGAGATATATGAAGATAATAATAATAATTTAAAAAATGGGGAACCGGTAAATTCGGAACAAATGACGTTCTGGTTTATTGAAAGGCACCAGGACTTTTACAAATTATGTGTTTATATCCATTAACATAAGAAGAAAATGACAGAATTTCACACTAAATTACAGACTATAGATGACTGGATAAATTATTAGTAATTTTACTGATAAAGTAATTTACAGATATGCCTATGTCAGCTGATACCAATAAAGTATCAGTTAAAATGTCCCATGATGTTTAATGATATGTGACAAAAGTAATATAATTTTGGTATTTATCTTTAATATATTCAAAATATCAGGGTAGCGTACAAAACAAATAGTTCTCTTTCACCTGCTCCTTAAAAGAGAAAAAAAAACAAGTTTTTCCTGAATTAATTATTTTGCTTACACTTTTCTTTTAGGACATTAAGAAAGTATTATTCATTGTTGTTTTAGGTTTTATTTGTGATCGATGAAGGCTGCCGCTTGCTAGACACTTACAGCCCATTTGAAGGGAAGGAGGAACTGGAGACGAGCACCCTTTCCTCTCTTCAGCTCCTGGAAAGAGGGCTGCAGTTGCAGAGGACCTTCTTCGGCCTTCTGGCCAGCCAGGAAAGCTCGTTGCTGCTCACAGGGTTGGACCGCCTCCTCCTGGGAATGAATCCACGAAGTGGAAAGCCTGATCATCTGCTCAATATTGCAAAGTAAGTTAGGATTGCAATAGGGCTGAGGCGATGCCGATGGATCTGTTGATCTGGGTGGGTGACGAAGCTGAAAATTGACCAATGCCCATATACTCACCGATAATTTTTGGAACCAATACCGATGCTGATATTTAACTGATTCCGATTCATAAGGTTATTCAACAGAAATGGAATGTTATTTTCAGCATGACAAAGATAAATTTGCTATGTACATTTCTAATTGCATATTAAATATACATACAAATATATTTTCAGAGATTAAAATTAGTACACAAGCAATTCTTTGAAATGCAAAATGAATTCTTGTTCTAATATTGTAAATTTTGCCCTTAAATGCCGGGTTGTGACAGTCACAGAAGGTATTTGCACCAATGCCGTCTTGTGGCATATTGTCACAAGTAGCATTTTCTCGTAGTATGTGACTTTTTGGACATACTGTGTCTAAATGTTCGGATCTACATGTTTTGAGTTCTGCATGAGTCCTGAGGTATGTAATTAGCAATTAGTAAGGTTTAATTAATTTCATTTTTCTTATATTTGGAGGGGGGGGGGCAGCCCTCTGAAAATCACGTTCAATTTTTTCTGGCTTTACATTTGAAAATATTTTTTCTCAGAATGTGTCTACAATATGTGATCAATTTTTTCCTCGATAATGAAAAACATATCAGACAATATGTATTTACCGTTTTGTACCTTTTCGTCTTTGCTAGCGTGGGGGTCCGACGAATTTCAAATTTTGTAAACAAAAGAACAAGTTTTTCTTTTTTCTTCAGCATTGTGGGGAGAACAAAATTTTAAATTTTCCTCTGTGTATAAGAACAATATTTCATTGAAATGAACCTATTTCTTTAAAGTTATAGGTTTTAAGAATCCTGCAGGACTTTTAATACACACTGTATAATGAGGAAAAATGTAAAATCAACAAAACTTAAATTGTACACACACATATATAGTATGGATGGATGAATGTGAAATCTTTCCTATATCAGTAAATACAGGTATAATGTTTGTGCATACTTCTAACTGATATTTTACTAAACTCAATGATCAAAGCCTGCCAATTGGGTTTTTCATTGAGTCCCATTATCACTGTTTTCTGGCTTTTGAGGAATTTTGCTGCAACTTGCATTGAAAGTGTCTGATTTCCAATAATTGTATAATGGTAACACTTTTACCGTCTATTTAATGTCTCCAAGGTTTGATTCCCAGTGTAGGCTTTGGATCCCACTTAAAACTTTAGGTCCAGTCCCAATGAAGCTACCTTTTCTAAAGGGGCTCAGGACAGTACTGGGTAGTAATATCACAATTGAAAGTCATTGGTAAAGGCACATATTTTTAGTAAATAAAAAGCAAAAATTTGGTACAAAAACAGTCAATTTCGGCTTGAAACTTGATTTCTTTTTTAAAAAAAAAATTGATTTGGTGTTTTAAGTCCACTTTATGCACTTTAAGGCTAATTGGGACTGGACCTACAGTTTTAAGTGGAATCCAAACCACTCTGTGTGTCCACCGGGTTTCGAACCCGGGACCTCCTAAATTTGATTTAAGATCTGCACTTATTACACTTCTAATAGCACCTTTATGTCATTATCATACTATTAGGTTTATTCCTGTATAAAGGGGTCCATTTTTGCTTCACAAATATTTACAGCAGAATTAATCAATTTTCCGTGATTGCATAACTCTCAGGATAATTCAAACTTCAGAAAGTGTCACATTGTTAAATAAACTCTAAATTTTGTGTTTAAGTCTATTTCACCTTTTTGCAGTTTATTTTGTTACAAAACAGGGTAGGAAAATGCACATCACATCTTTCACGAACATGAAACCTGAACATTACAACATGCTATTTCACATTTTGTGTTTTCGTTAAAAGCTAAATATACATGCCTCTACCACTTAGGCTACCAGATCATAAAGTGGTCTTACAAACAAACCTTTCTTACATTGAATGTGGCCCAGTCATAGACAGTACTGGGTAGTAACTAAGGATGGATTATATCGGAAATTTGATATCGTGATATATCGTCATGAAAATATCATCACAGATATTTTTTCCATATCATGATATTGGTGATATATCATCTCCATGATAGATATCGCCAAATATTGCGATGATATATCATTGACATGATATATATTGCTAAATATTTTGACGATATATCACCTACACAATATATATTGGTAAATATCATGATATATTGCCTACATGATATATATCACCAAATATTGTGACGATATATCATCTAGTTGATATCGCCTGAATGATATTTTTTCAATATCAGGGTATCGTCACAATTGAAAGTTCTTCATTGAAACTTCAACCCAGAACTATCTGTGAATGTATGTTCGTTTGAAGTGGGCAATCTAATGCATAGAGGCACATATTTTTGGTAAATAAAACAGCAAAATTTCAGTACAAAAACTGAGTCAATTTCGAGTTCAAAAGTGGTAAATAAAATGAAATTTCGCTGTTATAGCAGTGAAAAGTGACATATAGAATGACATTTTGGTTTTAAAAATGTAAACATAATCCCAAATTTGATTTAAAAACTGCACTTACTACACAAAATAAACATATTCCTTCTAATAACACATTTATGTTGTTACCAGAATATTAAGTTTATTCCATTATAAAAGGGTCCATTTTTGCTTCTCAAATATTTGCAGCAGAATTAATCAGTTTTCTGTGAATTGCATAACTCACAGGATAATTCTGACTTCAGAAAGTGTCGCGTCGGTATATAAACGGTAAATTTCGTTTTTAAGAGTATATTTTGCATTTTGCAGTTCATTTTGCATCATTTCGTGACAAGACAGGGTAGGAAAATGCATCTCACACCTTTCAGAAACATGAAAAATTAACATTACAATGTGTTATTTCACATTTTGTGTTTTCGTCAAAAACGAAATATGCATGCCTCTACTAATGCAACATGTTACTGCAATAAAACTTGACTTATTTTTGTAAGTCGTGAATTGATGTATTTTTTGGCAGGTACGTTGGGTACAACATCCCACATCATGCCCTTTCAGCCGTGCAGATCCTGCTGAATGTAACTTCACATCCTACATCATGCAGCCAGGTCATTAGTGTGTTTACTTCAACCCCAACAAGCAGTTTGGAAATCAGGCATGGCTTTGTTGAGTGCCTAGAAGCAGAGGAGGATGACTGTGGGGTAAGTAGCTGCTGCTACCATTGACATGGTGACAAATGAGTTGAATTGGTTCAAATTTCAACTCCAAAACTAGTTACCATCATTTTTGGATGTTCAAAATTGTAAAAATGAATGATAGAATCAACTAATTAGAACGAAACATTGATTAATATTGTGATTTGAGTGAAAATGAATGCTGAAATAATTTAGTATAGAACTCAAAATACACTGCTCCACAAAATGTAAGGAACGCCAAGGGAACAGAAGGAAACGGACAAAAACAGTTTTCACCAGGGTTTATGAACACCAGTAAGGATACAGATGCAACATACATGACCAGCAACAATCGTAACATCATGAGACCCCAGCAGATAGAACTAGAGTTTGAGAGCACTCGGACTGTCAATATGGTGTGTGACCACCTCAAACACACAAACACATGGCATCTGGCCTCCATGCTCTGGATCAGATTGGTAATCAACGCTGGAAAAATGCAGGGCCACTCCTGTAAGCGGGCATTCCTCAGGTCAGGAAGGGTCGGTGGTGGTGCCTTATGCTGCGCAAGTGGTCGCCCAAGAGCATCCCAAACATGCGAGATGGGATTGAGGTCCGGCGAGCATGCAAGCCACTCAATACGGGTGATGTCTTCTGTTTCGAGGAATAATCATTGTCATCCATTATTGGTGTTCATAAACCCTGGTGAAACCTGTTTTTGTGTTCGTTTGTTTTCTTCTGTTACCTTCGTGTTCCTTACATTTTGTGGAGCAGTGTATATATGTAACCAAGAACATTCTGTCGGTGCCTGACGATGTCAAATACCACACACACTGCACACTGTGAGCTCCATGGTTAGACAGATTTGATGATAAAGTCAGTTGTTGGTGGACATACACATGTTTGACTAACAGGTTATGTATGGTCTGTGCAGTACAATGTGAGAATAAGTGAGAACAGGTGAAGCATGGGTAATCCAGCCAGTGTGATAACGGCCCGTATGCTATGAGTTTAACAGTGTGTGTACCAGTCTGGAATACCTGGAAATCCTGGAAAAGTGAAGGAATTTTTTTTTTTTTTGGAAATGTTCGGGAAATTTACTGTGTTTCTGTGAAAAATCCACATTTTTTGTAGCAGTGCATTAAAAGTAGAGTTTTGAAGGAAAGAGAGGACAAGTAATATAGCATATTGGTTACGTGCGTGTTACTCACTATCTATAAACAAGAATACATTAGGGTATTGAATTTCGTCTACTTACGTAAGTGAGTATGTATTCGTTGTAAACTACGTGTCGGAAGCTTTACTGCTTCCTTCTTCAGGTGGTTGTATTTTAGGCTCGGAACATCAAGTCACGTCGGAGAAGTGTCATGGGAGGATACTAGGTGAAAGGTTTGGGTTAAAAACACTTCATAGTGCTCGACATATACAGAATTAAAACTACCTTTGTTAAAAACCCTTAAAAAACTCGATAAAACATGTTAAAACCACCACTACGGTGTACTTGAGTGGCCATTGAAAGCCCTAGTTTCCTGCCAAGATGAAGCGTGGGAGCAGCTGGCGCTGCACAACAGAGTGGAGGGGTACTTCCCCTCCCACGTGAGATACCTCCCCTCCTTCATTACAAGTATTACATTTAAAAATTGTTGTTCACAAACTATACTTCAGTTAGATATACTGAAATATATATTGACTATTTTCATGTAGAAATTACTACAATAGGTGGTTATTGGAATTTACTACTTTTCAGTCGCTAATATGATGAATAAAATATCAAGATTTCGATATAAAAACTTGGCATGTTTCGGGATCAAAAATGGTATATAAAATTGAATTTCAGTCTTAAAATGGTCAATAGAAACCTATATTTGAGCAGGAATGAAATTCAGTGCAGAAAAGAACTAGGTACTAAAAACAACAAGAAACAGAGCCAGAAATGAACCAAGAGTAAAGATGGACACGGAAGAGTGGAGGGTAGTGGACAGCTTCAAATATCGAGGAAGCATAATTGAGAGAAGTGGAAGAATAGATGAGGAGGTAAACAGAAGAGGACAAACGGGTGGTGGACTATATCAAAGTGTTCGAAGATTAATATGGAACAGGGATGTACCTATGAAATGGAAGAAGGTAATATATAACACACACTATGTGCCAATAATTACGTACGGAGCAGACTTGGACAATGACAGAGAGAGACAAAAGAAAGATGCTGGCAGTGGAAATGAAATTTTTAAGGAGTATATTGGGGAAGACTAGAAGGGATAGAATAAGGAATGAGGAGATCCGACAGACAGTGGGTGTGGTGAAGCTTCAGGACATGATAGATCAGGCACAGATGAGTTGGTTTGGACACATGAAGAGGTTGGATGCAGAAAGACTGCCAGTAAGTGCTTACCATGCACAAGGACTGGGAATAAGGCCAAGGAAGCGACCAAGATATCCGTGTAAAGAGCACATAGCAGAGAGTGTTAGGAGAAGAGGACAAGATTGGAACACTATGGAAAGAGAGGAATGGTGGAAGACCAGGAAAAAATGGAGAGGCTTGGCTTCTATGCCTACCCAGCCAGAGGCAGGAAATGGCGAAGGATGATGATTTAATTTTAAATCTACACTTATTACACAAAATTAACATTTGACTTCTAATAGCACATTTATATAGTCATCAGAGTACTAAGCTTATTCCTCTGTAAAGGTGTCAATTTTTTTGCTTCTCAAATATTTACAGCAGAATTAATCAATTTTCTGTGATTTGCATAATTGGATAATTCAGACCTTGGAGGGTGTCGGGTCAGTAAATAAACCTAAATTTCATGTTTAGGAGTTCATTTCATATTTTGCAGTTCATTTCACATTATTTCGTGACAAAACATGGTAGCAAGATGCACCTCACATCTTTCAGAAACATGAAAATGTGTTATTTCACATTTCGTGTTTTATGCCCCTAGTTATTGGGAACAATACAAATGCTACTGAATATTATTATGATTATGTATTATTTATGCAGTGATTTAAATTTAATTTATAAATTTTTTTGTGAATCATTTGTCAGTACATGACAAGTTCCATATTTACACGTGTATAATACATGTGTGTGTATAATGCACATCCTGGTTTTTGATGGGGTGGACAGGCAAACAATTATATCTTGTATATGTGCAGTACAATTCAGGTTCAAGAAATGGCTTCCTTGGTTGTAGGTCTCTTAAAGCTGCTGCTATGCTGATCAGGACACCAGCAAATGTGTCTAACGTAACAATGTTGAAGGGCTATATTAGTCGCAGCTTTTATTGATGCATGGGAGCGATATTTCCAAATATAGTTTGTGAGGTCATTTATTGGTTATCTTTCGGCTCTAACTTTGGTGTAAGACTTTTGCTCATTCCTTCTTTACTTTTTGTAATGAAAACTATATGCTTTTTTCGTGACTAACGTAACAACTATACGAAGGACATTCAGGACCCTCAAACTAACAGTTAGCAGCACAAGATTTCTTCCATTAAGGCATTTACACACTCCAGATGTGTCATATTGTTTGGCCAGTAATACATTTTAATTATTATTTTCTTTTTCCTTATCTTTTCTTTCATCCAAAATACCATAAAAATCAGAATGTTTCTTCATTTTTTGATGAGCTTATTTCAACAGCATTAGTGTCGCCATCTTGAATGGAATACTGTTGTCATATTCAGAAACTGCAGAATTTAATCTTCACAACGATATATAACATGATAGGGTTCCATAAACATGAAAAATCAATGCAATTGTCACAAAATCAAGGAATGACCCTGTACGGTTTCATGTTGGCTGTCTGAATTATTCTGTGCATTTGGAAAAAAAAAGTGCGCATTATACGTGAGTAAATACGGCATTACACAGAAATGCACTCCTGATACTTGCTTTCCTCTCCATGTCCATCAGTCAATTCTGTTGAATTTTCTCTCTCGTTATTACCTTTGCATGTGAAGTAAATATTCCAGTACTTGGTTTAGTGGGATTCTAAGGGTGCATTTAGCTAAAATATAGTTATAGCATAGACACATGTTCATGTACACTAATTGCTCTAATGATTTAGTCTGGAAAATTTTGGTTCTTGGTCTGGAAAAGTCTGGGAATTTTGTTTTTATGACAGACACACTGGTTTAAACTTTGATAAAACACGTCAGCAGTGGGAATGAAAATACGTGAGTCGTACCGAAAGTAACCGTTGAACCCAACTCTAGAATCCTCTTTAAAGAAAAGTCCGTTGTGCACTGTCAGACATCCACTTCTTCACATCCACTTTCACCTCGTTCTTGTCATCAAATCATTGTCCTCGAAGACTGTCCATCATGGAACCAAACAAGTAGAAGTCTGAGGGTGCCAGATCTGGCTGTACGATGGATGGGGGACCACACATCAGCCTATTTTGCTGATCACCTGATTTGTTGCCAACGAGGTGTGTGGTCATGCATTGTCATGGTAAATGTGAATCGCTTTCAGATTCTTGTGTGGTCTCTTCCTCCTAATAGCTTCTCTAAGCTTAAGATGTACTGCTCGCTGTTGATGGTACAGTCCCATTCCAGGAAATCAAGGAGAATGACACACAATCAACTCATCCACTCTCTGACGATTTGTTTCAGTGGTCGCAGTTGATGGTCTCTCACTGTGCAGTTTGTCTTCAATGCTTGTTTCCCCTTCTGTAAACTTCTTCATCCAAGTGTGCACATTGCTCTTGTCAATGGTGTCATCTCCGTACACATTCTGTAGCCTTCTGTGGATGTCGGACAGTGCACACCGGACTTTTTTCAAAGAGGATTTTAGAGGGGTTCAACGATGGTGCAAATGCATTGATTTAAATGGAGACTATGTTGAGTAGCTGGTTTGTAGACAAGAAGAGTCACTCCAACTACATGTGCAATTTGAACGATCTACATCAGTTAATAAAGGGGTTATGACCACTTTTGCATTACTTTCGGTACAGTTCTCATACGCCAGGAGTTCACCTATGATGTGGAGAATGAGTAAAGAATGCAAAGGTTGTTTAAAAGAATCAAGGATGGCGATGAATTTGTTGAATCGTAACATGCTGGATGACGAACAGCCATAGATGAAGATGCTCTACTAGCAAACAATGGGCGAACATGTGCCGATTTGGTAGAAGAATTACATATCAGTGCAGAAACCATTCGACAACATATACATCATCTTGAGAAAATGATAAACGATATAAGGTGGGTCGATGGGTCTTGCATGACTTGACTATAGCTCAGAAGGCAACATGAGCAGATGCCTGTGTTTCTTTGCTATCATGTCCAAAGAAGGATTCTTTCTGGACAGTGCTGATATGCAACAAGAAGTGGGTTCTTTACTATACTTCACCATGTTGTCATCATTGGCTAGCATCACATGCACCCATTCCAAAATAAGCAAAACCACCACTGCATGAAATGGTGGTAATGCTCTGGTTGGGTGACTGCTTAGAGAATCCTGCATCTCGAATTGCTGCCACCTGGCCAGACAATCAATGCAGCTGTGTACTCTGAGCAGGTGGAACATGTTCATGAGAAACTGTGGTGCCACCACTCATGAAAAGGTGTTCTCTACTTAGTGAATAATGCAAGGC
Organism: Lepisma saccharinum; assembly: GCF_977018435.1. NCBI lineage: Eukaryota > Metazoa > Arthropoda > Insecta > Zygentoma > Lepismatidae > Lepisma > Lepisma saccharinum. The sequence continues at coordinate 198,824 of NW_028143087.1, forward strand.
TATTCTTAGGTAACGCCACCCATGGCACCATTCTTTGCTTTGGTCGGGAGACACTCATGCATGCACCTTATTACCCAGACATTGCCCTGTTGGAATACAATATGTTCCATTCATTGGACAAACACGTTTAGGATGACAATTCTGAAACCTAGATAGAGGTAAAAGGTAAAGTTTCCCGTGCATATATCACCATGCCATGAAGGCACATTAGTAGAGGCACGTATTTTTGGTAATAAAAATGCAAAATTTCGGTACAAAAATAATCAATTTCGGGTTCAAAAGCAGTAAATAAAGTGAAATTTCGCTGTTATAGCAGTGTAAAAGTGGCATGTAAATTTGCATTTTGGTTTTTAAAAATGTGAATATAATCCTAAATTTTATTTAAAAACTGCACTATTACACAAAATAAACATATCCCTTCTAATAGCACACTAAATCATTTCCAGAATATTAATTTTATTCCTATATAAAGGGGTCCATTTTTGCTTCTCAAATGTTTGCAGCATAATTAATCAATTTTCCGTGAATTGCGTAACTCACAGGATACTTCAGATTTCAAAAAGTGTCGTGTAGGTACATGGGTGTCCATCCCCTCGAGGCCGTTAATGCACCCCCCCCCCCAAATCATTCATCAAAATCCCCCCAAAGGAATTGTTCATCATATACAAATATAGTTTGCATAAACATACAAGTATTTTACAATTATCCAGTCAGTCGTAGCATGGATAGTATCTTACAATTATCCAGTCAGTCGTAGCACAGGAACACATACAAGCGAAACTACAAAATCATGCTTGAAATCATCCTACAAACTGAAAGAAAACACCAGGCATTATTTATCACTGGCCGAGATGCCAACAATCGAAAGGCGCATGACATTCGAAACCTTTCATTGTAGTTGAAATTAAGAGACTAAAGATAGAAAAAGTACGGCTAACTTCCATGTTTGCTACAGGAAATTGTGTTCTTGTGGAAGTTGTTAGATGGTGAACATCTAATAACCATAACTAAAAATCAATAACAAGTCAATCAAAGGAAACGATTCCCCCATTTTTGTGTGAAGATATGTACAATTGGTAGATAAACTATGACATTTTGCCCCCCCCCCCCCCCCAAAAAAAAATCCCATGATGCAGGCACGTCATGAATCACCCATGTGGGCACCCCTGCATAGGTATATAAATGGTAAATTTTGTGTTGAAGAGTCTATTTCGCATTTTGCAGTTCATTTCGCATCATTTTGTGACAAAACAGGGTAGGAAAATGCACCTCACACCTTTCAGAAACATGAAAAATTAACATTACAATGTTTTATTTCACATTTCGTGTTCGTCAAAAACAAAATATGCATGCCTCTACACATAGGGAATGTAAGGGATTCTCGCTCTTGGCTATTTTGGAGGTGATGTGACCAGCACCATGCTCCAGCAAACCTTTACCCCCCAGGGTTGCTTCCCCAGGTACCCATCGATTTGAGACTGGGTTAGCCCTAGAGCCACTTTATGCATGAACAAGGCTGGGAAAAATCCTAACCTAGATCACCCACCCTGGGAATCGAACCCAGGTCTCCCACATGGCAGTCAGATGCTGTACCAACTAGATCACTCTGGCTCATCCACCTAGCTCTGAAACCTAGACTAATTACAAAGTAGAGTACTCCCAAGAAAAGCTTGCCACAAAAATCTGCGTGGACTATCGCCAACATTCGGGTCAACTCGGTAGCTCCGACCTTCATCCGAACGAAGGTTGACGCGTAGATGGATGTTTGCAAGGCGACAGCCAATCTAGGGGTCTCGACCGACTGAATGTTAACACTCAAATTGAAAACTGTAAGAGGCGCAGCGAATTTAGTACTTTATTACAATTATGAATAATAGTAATAATTTTAATAATACTTACATAATGTGTTCCTAGTCTGCATCTTCTTGAAGTGGATGAATCCACCTCATTTCATCTTCACTGCCATCATAATCCATGGTGCTATCATTATCGCTATCAGTGTCGCTGTCGGCTCCCAGGTTGATGACAATCCATTCGGATGCTTCATCCAATATGTGGTCACTCTCAATGTACTTGTTTTCAATGCTGTTTACGGGGTGCTCCTTCCACGTAGTGCACCCAATAGTCAACCTCACTTCCACATAGTACACCCTGGATTGCAGACTAACGAGGCTCTAACAACTGGCCCCATAGCCAGTATAATTTTGTTTGTGTTGTCCTGTGTTTTGTCCTTATTTGTACTGAGTGCTCCTTTACAGCCTCAGCTTTTAACGAAAGTCAGAAGATTTTAATATTTTATGATTTTAGTTCTGCAACGTTAGAGTTGTTATGTGTAACGACGTTAAGGGGCTGGACCCCGTATAATGTGACGGGTGCAAAATAGCCTTAGTGCTGACGCACCCAAAATTTTAAATTCAAATCAAATCAAATCAAATCAATGCTGTTTACATGGCTACAGCGAGCTGCCCAATCCTCTGCTCCAATTTACTCTATCTTTTCCATGAGCAACGTACTTGCATCATCGAGGTTGAAAGTGACATTCTTTTGAGCTACTTTTACTTGAATTTCTTTTACATTGCGAGGAGCACCTGTTTCATTTCTCATGAATTTGTAGACGTTATAAATAACTTCCCTTGTTTGACTATGTAATGTTTTGGCACTTCCTAATTTAGAAGTACGTGGGGCCATTGTTACGCTCTACAGCACATACACAGTCACGTAGAGCTGATATTTAAATATTTAAGCACAGAACGCCACGAGCCGCCACAATTCCACAATAACACAAACTCGCTCTTGCTGTGCGTGCACCGCGGGACGATACATACCGCTCGAGCCGATGTTGAAGACTGTGCCCTGCAACGAGCGTATTATTAACCAGAGCAGCCCCGTGATGAGCATTGTGTCACACAGGCAAAATTGCGTTCTCTGCGCATCGGTGATTGTGGCAAGCTTTTCTTGAGACTACTCTACACTTGTTGAATTCTTTAGTTAGCGTTCAGCACAGTTTTGCAACAGTGGGATCCATGTTTTACGAGAATATTGGAGACAGGGCATTGGTGCTGATTGGGACCATGTTTGTTCTGCCGGGTCCATTTTACATCACTTTTTGGCAAACAGAATGTCTTGGTTACCTTTGTAAAATGCCATTCTAAGGTTGTGGGGTAGAAGTTAAATTTTTGTATCATCCAATATGTATACGTAGTCTTACCATAAATACTGTCACAAAGTTTTAAGTAAATTGACACAAAATGCTGAGAGATATTTTAATATCCTAATAACATTACTGAAATGGATGCATGACAAATCAAAATCACAAATCACTATTCATAATGTCCGCCCTTAGCACACACACATTCTGTAAGTCTTTGTGGCCATGCATCAATTAAATTACACAACACATCGACTGGAAAATGGGCAACTGCCTTCAGAAGAGACCGACTGCTTTAAACTTTCAATATTGGGATGTCTCTTCTTATAAGCCATCTCCTGAAGATTGGACCACAATTTGTAGTCCAAAGGGTATAGGTCCGGACTTGCAGAAGGCCAATCGAAGTGGAAGTGAAGTCTGGAACATTTGCTATGAGGGCACGCTCCATTTCTGTGAAAAAGGGGTCAAAACATCAGCCAAAGTGTACCAGCAGACAGTGCTTGAAAGACTAGTCAAGAATCTCAACAACACCTTCTCCGATGGGCAGAACTGGAGCTTCTAGCAGGATTCAGCCCCAGCATATGAGGCCCGAACAACACAGCAGTGGCTGGAGGCAAATGTACCAGACTTAATTTCCACTTCAGATTGGCCTTCTGCAAGTCCGGACCTATACCCTTTGGACTACAAATTCTGCTCCAAGCTTCAGGAGATGGCTTGCAAGAAGAGATATCCCAATATTGAAAGTTTAAAGTCTCTTCTGAAGGCAGTTGTTCATTTTCCAGTCGATGTGTTGCGTAATTCAATTGATGCATGGCCACAAAGACTTACGGAATGTGTGCGTGCTAAGCGTGGCCATTTTGAATAATGATTTGTGAATTTGATTCGTCATGCATCCATTTCAGTAATGTTATTAGGATATTAAAATATCTCTCATCATTTTGTGTCAATTTACTTAAAACTTTGTGACAGTATTTATGGTAGGACTACGTATATACAGGGTGTCATTTTAATGGTGCCCACGGATCACAGAAACGTATAGAGGACATCAAAACACACACATTTTCTCAGTAACATTTTTCTCGTTGGTGCGTCATTTTGGTGCTACAGTCGTTCATAAAAGCTCTTTTTGCCGCCTGAATGATGGCAACCCAATACAACATTTGATCGGATATCTGACCTCATTTCCTGCGGTGAAACAACACACGGTAATGTTGCAAGGAACACACAAATTTTGTGAAAAATTACAAACTACCATACCAACCATGTTATGAGCTTTAAAACGAAGTGAGGAACGCGTCCAGTAGACGGAACATCGACGGTAACATGGCCTACCAGTGCCAGAAGGGGAAAGGGGAAGTGGACCAACAATACGAAAAATGGTAGAAAATATATTAAAAATAAAATGGTAATATTGGATTTGGTTTTAGCCTACATGTCGAATATAATCAGCAACAAATTTTATTAGACTTACAACTTACATATGGCTGTTTACACCCACCTACAAGTCAAATATTCTCAAATCTCGTTGCAAGGTTGATATCTACAGGTTTGTATATCCATTTGTCTTGATGCATGCGTTGCGGGATTGTGTTGCTGATAATGGAAGTATCCGAGGTTCACATTTTTACATTATGGCTAAAACACGTAAGACCACAGTTTCAACCTAATTATGAATCATCAGCGGTTATACTGCCATGTTTACAGTTGCAAACTCTTTCATGTTTATCCAGTGCGTAGATAAACAGTCGTCGGAGTGCTTGATTTACTACTACTTATATCCTTGTATTTTCAACCATTTTTGTCACTTTCCTCATAATGCCCTGAATATACATGACATTATGTGTTACTTACCTTTGAAATTTTGAGTTCTTTCATTTTGTCAACTGTTCAGTGTGTCACACACAACCAGTATCTGAAGGACAAAGTGGATATACTAAACTGTAGATGTCAACTTGGCAACGAGTTGCTTTGTTTTACGGTGCATAATGTGGCTGGTTGTAGCATGTCATTTTTCAAGGAATATGTGTGTTCCTGGCAAACCTGGCACGCACCGCTTCACGACAGGAAATGACATCACAAATGCAATCAAATGTTGTGTGGGGTTACCATCATTCAGGCAGCAAAACGGGCTTTTTTGAACGACTAGTGCTGAAGCGACGCACCAACGAGAAAAAATTTACTGAGAAGAGTTGTGTGTTTTGATGTCCTCTACACGTTTCTGTGGTCTGTGGGTGCCATTAAAATGATACCCTGTGTATATATATATTATAGGGGTCACTCAGTGTAAAACACACCACCTTATATATCTAGACGTGTAGATTCTGCAGCTTCACGAGACTCCTGCCACTGGAAGGGAGTTCCGTTGTCGCCCGGTAGATGGCAGTCGTGTCGCCGTCTTGTGTGAAGCAGTGCGAGTGTGAGCCGTGTGTTGTGCAGACGTGCAGGGACTTGCTGTCCGGCATATCATGGAGGTCAGTAAGGAAGAGCAGTCGTGTGTTTCCTGGTGGTGGAAGGGGGCTAGTGCCTGAGACATTCACCGTTGAATGATGGCAGTGTATGGGAACATTGTTTATCTGTATAGCGGGATGGTCCATGTTGTGGATCGTTCTGCAATGGCGTTCTTCCTTTGCAAAACCTCTGACTCCTCTCCTTCACTCCCAACAGAGATAAACAATGTTCCCATACACTGCCATTATTGGACGGTGAATGTCTCGCTTCCTAGACCCTTCTGCCACCAGGAAATGCACGACTGCTCTTCCTTACTGGCCTCCACGATATGCTGGACGGCAAGTCCCTGCACATCTGCACTTCACATAGCTACACTTGCACTGATTTACACAAGCCTGTGACACGACTGCTATCTACTCCTGCCCTTCCAGGAGTTTCGTCGAGCCTCGATATCTACACGTCGAGATATACGAGGTGGCCTGTTTTGCACTGACTGACCCTTTACCTTTCTGGTCTGAGAGTATACTAGTATACTAAAAAAATCCTTTTTTCGAAGATATGGTTTATCTGAAATGATTGATTTTGGATTCATTTTCAAATGCAACTTCTTACAAGTCATTGTTTTGCCTTTGTTTAGGGAGCAGAGGAAGATGAAACATTGAGTGTTCAAGGCAAGACAAAAATTGCAGCCATAAAGTTATTACAACAGTGCCTGGATCACACCTCACCTAATTTGTCACACTTATTGTTTGGATTTGATCTTACCAAAGATATCCAGAAAACTGTATTCCAACAACCAGGTAATTTAGTTCTTAATTTATGATGAATAGAGTAAATGTAATTGTCTAACTAGATTTCATTCATATTCATGCTTGGGAAATAAAAGATGTGGTTGATAATAATTAGACGTAAGCGAGTTAGTAACTTTTTTCTGAGAAACTTACTTGTACAGGTTCTGTTTTTTCAGTGATAAGATTCTAGTCAGAGAAAATTGACATAACATGCAGATTTTTCATGTTTCATTTTCATGGAATCAAAGATGCAGTAACAGATTAATATATACTGAAAAAAAGTACTCACTTATTCACGAAACTGGTTTTTAGAATGTTCAATTTCTTCCAGCAGTGCCCACCAACACAAAAACAAGTTTCATTGATAAGTGAGTACTTACTTTGAGGGTATTAATGAACATTTTCTTCATAGTATGCATTGCTTTCCTTAGTTTTGTGTGTCAAAATTCATTAACAAAACATTTATAATAATGCACTGGTTATACACCCTGTTTCAAAATGATTTGAACAATTTCAACCTGTTATATTTTATTCAATGGTCAAAATAGGATGCAATTTCACACATATGTAATGTAAATGTCCAAGTTTAAGTGACAATGGTTATCGCGAAGTTAACTCACAATGCTCAATGTGAGCACCCTTCATTCCTCTGCACTCGTCAATACAGTAATTGTTAGCTGGTCTTCCAATCCATCAATGTGATGTGACATTCTCTCGTTAAGGAACTCCCTTACATTAGGGTGGAAGTGGTATTGGGCTTCATCGAGCTGATAGATCAAGTCTGCACTGTCGTGTGTCAGCTGTGACAGATGCCACGAAGTCGGCATGTTCAAGAATGTTTTGCCAGTAACGGCAGCCATTTTACAACTGGTCAGCCTGACTCCTGGAGGCAGAAATTAGAACTATTGGGACCATTAAAAAAAAAAGTAAGGATGTGATTTGATCGGTGATTATGTTGTATTGCTCATGGAACGTGTTTTTATTGTTCAAATCATTTTGAAACACTGTATTACAGTTTCAATGTGAAGTGTTTGTACAACCAAAGTAATGTTATTTTAACAATAAGTGATTTTCCTGCACATGTTGTTTTCTGAACCATCTGTTGCAAAAACATTAAACTGCCAATTTTTCAAGATACCTCTGTTAATATTGAATGTATTCTTTGAACATCATCTTCGTTTTCTTTTTATTTATTTCTTCATGTTTATACATCCATTTCTCGTATCTCTCTTGGACATTTTGGATATACCGCACAATTTCAATATCCAGTGGATTCCCTTCCTCATGTTAAGGAGTTTTCCCGAAATTCAACTTCACAGAATTTTTCCTGAAATTTATTTCTGCCTCGTGCTGCCTCAAAAATGGCATGCCGAAAAGAAGATCTGTACTGAATCCCTTCAATATAAATACGTCAGTACTGAAAGTCATTCCACCAATTTCTAGCTGCACTCGCCTGCTTCCAAAGACTCGCTTTCTGTGGGTACCAAAGAAATCAACTAATCTTATTTCTGGAACCTTTTGTACCTGAATGCCTGGTATTTAATCCTTTTGTTTAGTCCAGACCTTATGACTTAGAATTGAACATTCGCTCCCGGTATCAATTACACAATTTATTGATATTTTCATTAATTTTGCAGACACTGCTGGTGATTTGTAACTGGTCTTAGATGCTCGTGCAGATTTCGGATCACTTTGCAAATTTATTTCCTCTGTTTCGGACAACTGAAAATTTATCTTAAGTTCCTGGATAAGTCTTCGTGGTTGCTCCTCCGAGGTGCCTTGCCTGAATGGGAACGAAGCACCTAGACAAGGCTCTAGTTTGTTTGACTAGAATGTGACCTTCGGTTATGCAGGAAGTCCCGGGTTGTCTCTAGGGCTTCCTCCTGCTCTGAGATCAAGTCATCTCTGGTTGCTGACTGCCTTCTAGTCTGTTCTGCATCCCGAGGTGTGTATCGCCAAGGGGAACTGGGACTACTCCTCTCCTGATAATTCCTCCTTCCATCGGGGGAGCTTCGACCTTTATCTGGATAAGGTTGATTAGAGTTCCTCCTACCTTCATTGTGGCTGCGGTCCGGCCCTCTCCAGTCTCGTTCTCTATAAAACTTCGGAGTCCTCGTAACATTCCTTTCTCTCCCGTTGGTTCTGGTCTAACTTTGCGAACTTCGAAACTCTTATTATTGGTTCCAGGCTCTTTACCTTTGGGGGTCTTCCTTATTTCTCCAGGCATCGGGATCGTCATAGATGTCGAAGTCCTTGAGAAAGCTGGTCAACTCATCAACTGATCTCTGATCATGTGCAAGGCAGAGGTTCCGGATGCGATTCGGCAGCTGTCCTATTATTACATTCAGCACTTCACTTTCGCTGAAATTGTCACTCCAGTTTTGATAGGCAGCGTAGATGCTCCAAGTGAAGCTCTCCATATTCTCGTTCACATATCAAGAATATCGTCGATTTGTTACAGCTGTTAACTCTCTCTGTTTGGCTTTCTCAGAGGCGAACTCCTCCTTAAATCTAAGACAAAAATTGGCATAGTTGACAAAACTATCTATGTTTCCTGCCAGCCAGTGTTCAGTCTTGCCTGTAAACACCCTAGGAAGTAACTCAAGTCTGTAATGTTTAGGTACCTGCATGAGCTCGAAACTGACATTGAGCTCTCTAAGGTAATTTTCACTAGGCCTCGATATGGCCTTTGAATTTTGGTATGTGGGCGATGTCAGCCATCCTAGGCATCTTGAAATCTGCTCTACGTCGAGGAGATCCATCAGAACTGTCTCCCTCTCTAGGTCGCTTGTGTATCTGTTGGAACTGTTCTTTCGACGCAGGAGGGACTGTGCATTACTCTATACCGCGTTTGTTACAACCTGTCCCCTTTCCCGCGCTAGGGAGCGCTCGAGAGTTTCGGTGCCAATGAGAAACGAGGAAAAAATCGTCTGCTGGGCAGCGAGGAGCGAATGAAAGCCAGAAGAGAGGCGCTTACGTAGACGCTGTTGCGACGTTGCGTATTTTAATTGGCTGCCTGGCTTGACTTTCCCCAGCACCGAGAAAAGCCAGGGAGCAACTAGCGCGGGAATCGGGACAGGTTGTACCAAACGCGGTATAGGAGGTTCCAGGTTTAAGCTTCCACCCTGTTGAATAGTACATCTGAAGTGGCTTTGGTTTGCAACTGCAGTCTTTGGTACTTATCATCCAGCTCACCTACTCTTCTAATTATAGTTCCAGTCTGTTCACGCATCTCCCTTCAAAGGAACACTTCCAATTTCCTCGTCCCTTCATGGGGAGAGCTCAATTTTTCTCCTGCTGTTGTAACTGCTTCTTCCCGGAGATTCCGCGTCACTGCATCGGCAGCTTCCTGCTCTCGGGCTGTTTTCTCCATCTGCTCGATCCTTTCACCAAGGGTTTTTACCACTGAACTCATTGCTTCAACAGAGACCTCTATCTGTTTAACCCTCTCGGGATCTTCACTTTCCGTTTCTTTCCTAGACTGGACCAGTTCTAAGCAGGTATCTAGGTTTCTCTTCATCTGTTCCTGCTCTCGTTCTATCTCTCCACGCCACTTTGTTGTTCACAGAGTTGTTCTCCTACCACCCTTACTACCTCCTGTTGGCAAGAGATCCGTATTTTCTCCAACTCTTCTCTAATACTTTCTAGTTGGTCAGCCTTATGCTGAGAGAAAAGTGTTCGCAGCTCTTCTCTACTTCTCTCAGCTTCTAGCTGCCTCTTTTCTTCTTGGCTTTCTACCAGGACATGGAGAACTTCTAACTCTTTTTCTCCTTTCTCTTCAAGAGACCCTATCGGAGTCCTAAACTCCTGTACCTCATGTTTTCTTTTAGCTTCTTCTTCTGCTTTGTATTCTCTAATACGGGCTGTCTCTTCTTCCTTCTCAAGGAGTCTCCTTTCCTCCATGGATTCGACCACCTGTCTCAGCTCGAACAACACATTCTTTCGAGCTCTCTCTAATTGAGTCATGTCTTTCTTCCTTTGCTTTTCATCAATCTGTATACGCTCTTCCTCTTGTTTCTTTTCTATCTTACGCTCCTCTTTATCTTTCATTAGCCACTCCAGCAGCCAATGATCTGATTGGGTCTTACTTGGAAGACCTGGTTCAAGCAGGGACGCTACCAAGGGTGCCGATAAGCATGTCTTCCACCTTGCCTCTGCATCAGTCTCTGAGGTCTCTTCTTGCCCCTCACAACTCCAATGGAAATTCTGGAGACACTGGCAACACTGGAAGTACTCCATCTCGGCTCCAGTATCATCACAGCATCCGAACCCAGTCTCCCCTTCCATTGTTTTTCTCCCTCTGCTCCGCAGACTCATTCCGAACGTTTCTCTTTCCATTTTGTTACACCGTCTATGTTTACAACACTTTACCCCCCAAGACACTTTATCTTCACTACCTTCGTGAATTCAATGGACGACTCTATCACTAACACTTGCACTTCCAATAGTGAGCCCCTTGAAGTCCTTTTTAACAAATGGCCCCAGTGACTTACAAGTTTTGCAAATCGAGCCCCAGGACTTTTCTTTTTTTGCGAATCAGCCCCACGTTGGGAGCCAAAATCTTTTGCAACGTTCCACCAGCATGCTACACAATGCACGCTACACACTACACCAGTAGGCGATGTAAAAGTATACCCATATACGCTAGCTTGTAACCAGCCGTAGACATGAACTCAAAGTATCTCAGGGCTTGCGGGGTGTAGTAAGGAAAGGTATGGAGTCGAACAGTAAACCTTTATTTACATTTAAACCCATGCAAATTACCTGTTTACCACACTTACACCTGATATCATTATTGCTCTGAAGGTCTAGAAGATAAGGAATATCAGGGACCATTCATTTATTCCTTGCAGTGAGCTGCCTGGGGGTTGTTAGGGACTTTATTTAATTTAGGGCCATCAATTAAGGGTGTGCCAATAGTCTCCTTTGTAGTCATCATGTGCCACGCAGTCTGGGGACAACGTGCGAAAGCGTCCCAAGTCAATTGCATGGGACGGACGTGAACCCGTGGAAGTCGTCCTAGCAATTGAGAGGGCCGGGCGGCCTGCGGAATCTCAAGGGTGTTGGGAACAAAGGATGCCGCGGAGTCACTCAGGCTACTATAAGGGAAGGGACAGGTCCGTTGGTATGTCCAGGCAGTAGCAAGAGGTGGCGAGGTACAAAGGGTAGGTCTGGGAGCACCCAGGAGACTTGGGCTTACAGCCGGGAAGGAATTACTTGGCAGTGACGTCATTCCCTTCTATGTCAGCGTTGCCAACTACTGTGAAAGGAACCATGGCACGAGTAAGAGTACGAGCAGTAAGGATTGCGGTGCAAACTACCAATCTTCAATTTAATGTTAGCACTGCTAGATGTTTATTTTATGTTTGTTTATTTTAATTATTTCGTATAATTCGGCTTTCAGCAAATCTTCTCCATGCGGAATATTGTGAGATGACAGCCACGACTTCATTTCATCCTTCCTGCTGTTTGATCTTGGGATTTTTTCCACACTAACTTGTTGTGGTACGGAGCATTATCACACACAATAATAGAGTTTGGGGCAGTTTGGGAAGAAGCTGTTCTTCGAACCATAACATAAAATTGTTAGTGTTCATCTCCCCATTGTATTACTCAGAAGTTGTTTTTGAAAGGAACCCTAACTTCGCCCCCTCCACAAATCCACTTTCACCACCGGCATGCACAATAATAAACCTGGGACCCTTCCTGTTGGCACTTTTAACCCCCCCCCCCTTCCTTCTGAATCCTTGGAATCCAGCCAAACTTTGGGGACAGTGTGGTGTGTGTTTACGAAACTTTATTCCATGTAAATGAAAGACCGGCGGTTTGCTCTCTGAGCAGTTCCTTCGTCAGTTGATGTACTGTGACAACAATGCCTTTCGTGTATAAATCACAGATTATTCGGCGTACGACTGCATCATCAAAAGAATCCAGATTTGTGACACGTTGCTGCCCGTTCGGTCGGTTTTTGCCCGGCGTTGAAAAAGGTTTCCCGCTCGCACTCGCAACACTTTTGTCTTTCTCCTTCAAAATTCTCCACACACATCTTTCACTGACACCTGTCGCCACAGACGTTCTGTGAACAGCTGTGGTTTTGTTTTGATCACAATCAAAGTACTTATACACATTGAAAACTACTTCTCTTGCATCGCTGTGCAATGGCTTACCTTTCTTTACGGCACTGCTCATTGTACAACAATGACAAAACCAGCAAAATAAACCTCGCTAACAAAGAAACAAAATAGCCTGCAATCCCTCGCTCGTAGCTGGGGTTTGTTAGACTAATGTAGCAGTGTGGGGGTTTGCACGCCTGCATCACCCCTCTCGGAATGATTTCAATTGGTTTGCATGTCACCTTGTCGTCCGTTTTAGCGAATGAGCCTTCGCTTCTGGAAGGAGAGGTGAAGGTGGGAGATGATGTCACTGCCAAGCTATTCCTTCTGTGCTGTAGGCCGCCACGACCTAAGGGAAGCAATCCAAGCTCGTATTGGGCAGACCTGGTGGTTAGGTTATCTGCTTCTCTTCTTTTCCTCCTTCCTTCCTTCTTGGCTGCTTGGCTATTGGAACCTGCTCGTGGAGGCATCCAGATTAGATCTGGGAACCAGGTCTTTTGCAGTCGGCATCTGGCAGTCGACTGAGCTCCGTTTATATACTGTCTATTGGCAGCACTGAGGCAGGTGGAGAAGATCGGAACTAAGCTGGCTGCAGCATTGCAAACTCCCTTCAAATTATAAGTTGCAAGTCATGCATTATGAATTATCATGTTTTGCATTGTAAAAACCACTAACATAAAAAGTTAACTAAAAGCACATAGTGATACAATCTTAACACTTGTGTGCTAAACTAAAAATGTTACAGTAAAGAATTTACAATCTATGCACAAGACAAAGAGATTCAACAAAACAAGTTACATATTAAGCAACAATTACTGTGCATAAGATTAGACAAAAGATAACTGAATGCATTTGTCTCGCAGGGCATTTAGCATGCTTTCTTTAACCAAGCCTTGTTAACAAAATATTGTAAATAATTTGGGGTCCACGCAGGGTCGTTAAATGTGGCGACCACGCAGGGTCGTTACAAGTTACTGTGAAGATGTGTCAATCGAAGCTCTTTTAGTAGCAAAGGAACTTGAAGTTCAGCAATTCGAAGCATATCAGGGTTGGAAGATCCCATTGACACTACTGTTAATAATTTCGGAGGTACGTCTCTAGGCAGGTGGTAGATAAATCTTCAAAATGCACCACGTGTAGATGCACGTATTTTTGGTAAATTAAAAAGCAAAAATTGGGAACAAAACAGGGTCAATTTTGGGTTGAAAAGTGGTAAATAAAATAAAATTTTGGTGTTATAGCGGTGAAAAATCGGATCAAGAACTGTATATAAAATGATGTTTTAGTTTTAAGATTTTGAATATGATCCTGAATTTGATTTTAAAACTGCACATATTACATAAAATAAAAATATCCCTTCTAATAGCACATTTATGTGTTTACCTCAGTATATTAAGTTTGCTCCTGTATCAAGGGGTCCCAGAGTATTAAGTTTCCTCCCTTTATCAAGGGATCTATTTTTGCTTCTCATGTATTTGCAGCAGAATTAATCAATTTTCCATTAATTGCATAACTCACAGGGTAATTTAAACTTCACAAAGTGTCACGTCAGTAAATAAACTCTAAATTTTGTGTGTATTTCTCATTTTGTAGTTCATTTTGCATCATTTCGTGACAAAACATGGCAGGAAAATGCACCTCACACCTTTCAGAAACATGAAAAATTAACATTTCTTGTTTTCGTCAAAAATGAAATATACATGCCTCTAATGATGTGACTCAACCTGTGTGTTTTCATGTTATGATGTTTTTTTAGTTTTCTCATTTTGAAGATAACCTGTATGAATTTAGGAACTCACTGAAACTGGAATAGTTTTTAGGTCCTCATTCGAAAACCATGGACCTCCCCCCAAAAAGGTTTCTTTCAAAAGTTGTTTGGAAATAAGACATCTATCAAACAAGGCATCACTCAATTCCCTTGACCGTTCAAGACTTTTACCCACAGTGCTAGAAGTAACAGATACCCCTCCACCCCCTAATCCCATGTTGTCAATCAATATAACCATAATTGCTGGCCATCTTGATCTCTCTACACCAGTGCTGCTTAAAAAAAATACATATAATTTGCAAGTGAAGTAAAAGAAAAACTTCATGGTTGTCTTGCTGTATGATATTTACTTTTTCTTCTTTCCCCACCCAGATGGTCTTCCACCAAATTCTGTGTGAGAATCCTGTTTATGTTGGAAGAAACAAAGAAAAATTGATCTCCCTCACATTTTCTCAATAGAAATTCACAGTAAGATGTGTACTATGCTAATTCAGTTTGCAAAGTTAGTTCACATGCATTTTTGGTGTCTCATTCTATGAGCTTCTTTTCTTAGTGTTCCAAGACAATTGTTTGACTTCATTCTCCCTCGCAGTCCGACATCAACATCTCTTATAATTGCCAAGAAAGTTATTTGCACCTAATAAGTTTGTACACAACAGGGAAATTAAGTCTCCTCCCTTCGTTTTCCAAGTGAGACTTGTAAAATCTTTTCATCATCAATAAACCAGCAACTTGTGACACCTCACACTGGTATCACTTTGCAGACAGTGCTGTCTGCCCAGTTAAACTATGCAGCCGACACATTTTACAGGCATGATTCATTCTCGTAAGTTCCTTCTTATCTTGCTGTACAGGTAATTGAAGGGGGACTTAAGCTTAACGTCCACAGAGACGCAGAGATATGCGGCAACAGAACTTCTGTTGACTGCTTCTGTTGAAATCAAATTGTACAACGCGCACTTCAGCAAAACACGGGGAACCGAAGCGCGGAATTTCTGTGCCACTTGTCTGCAGGTTTCTAGGGTGGAAAAGGCCTCCCCGAAGGTGCAGTGGTAGCGTAGCTGCCTTGTAATCATGGGGTCCCGGGTTCGATACCCGGTGGAGGCACATAGTGGTTCGGATTCCACTTTAACTGTAGGTCCAGTCCCGATTAGCCTTACTGTGCATAAAGTGGACTTAAAACACCAACTCAATTCTAGGGTGGAAAATTTCCATTGCCTGCGAATGCCCGCTTGTGTAATTCCGCGTCTCTTCGTTTAGCTCCCGCAGGCATTGTGCTCAACCCCACTCTAGCCAAACATGGAAAATGTTCTGCATTTTGGAACTTCTTAATATCAGAATCCCATGTCCCAACAGCAAATGCAACAACTTCTTTTACATTAAATCTTGAAGGCTATTTTTAGAACAAAGATCACTTCTGTACAGGCTACAAACCATTTACAACTCAATAAAAGATGCTCCGGGCTTCCATTTATGAAAACAGACTTACAGAACGGCGTGCATAAAGCAGCTGAAGCTGAAAGTGGTTAAAGTAGAGACAATTTGAAATAAATTTGACCATATGATACCCCGTCCGAAAATTAGTAGTTTTCGAGATAATCGAATTTCTATTGTTTTTTTAAAAAATGACAATTTTCCACATAAAAAGATGAATTGAGAAAAAAAAACTGCTCATTGTATGGAACTTACTTCAGCATTTTCTGATAGCTAACAAATAAGTGGTTCGTTGAAAAAAATGCTTTTCCCAAATAACAATCACATGTAAGTAACGGGTGGGTCTAAACTTACAAGTGATGATAAAAAAATGCACTCTTAGTTTACTTGGCAACGTATTAATAACAAAAATGGTATGACATGAAGCGTACAAATTACTTTAATTACTTCCTTGTGTCATCTGCTATCCAACAGGGTACTAATGTTGCTAACATTCACATTTGTGTACAAGAAATAATACTTCATTCATCTTCATGTGAATGGAATCAGTGAACAATACAATTAAAGAACATTACACGTCTTGCTCAAAGTGGGCACCTCCATTACGAATGCAGGCACGCAGGTTTTTACGAACATTTGGTCTCTCTTAACTCGTGATGTGATGGTGTTCTTGATGTGTTGACCAGCTGTTAAGATCCTCTCCCTGGCTCTTCTTGCGAGTTTACCGGTGTCTTGTCATGTGGCTCCAAATGTAAAAGTCGCAAGGCATCAAATCCATCGGGGGATCGAGCTGGGCAGTCATCATTCTGATAAATCATGTCACGTCTTGTAGCTAGAGGCACATCCTCCAATAGCATTGCCATCCCGTTCCTCAAAAAATGTTCATAAGTGATGCCATTTAAGATTTGGGGCAGGAAAAATGGCTCGATCAAATGATTGTTGATGACGCCCATCCATACTTCTGCCTGGGCGTGCGACAGTGGCTGGATGAAAATTACCCAAAGAAATAGATTGGCTGAGGTGGCCTGATTCTCTGGCGGGCTCGATCCCCCGATTTGATGCCTTACGACTTTTACATTTGGAGCCACATGACAAGACACTGATAAACTCGCAAGAAGAGCTCAGGGAGAGGATCTTAACAGCTGGTGAACACATCAAGGACACCATCACATCACGAGTTAAGAGACCAAATGTCCGTAAAAACCTGCATGCCTGCATTCGTAACGGAGATGCCCACTTTGAGCAAGACGTGTAATGTTCTTTAATTGTATTGTTCATTGATTCCATTCACATGAAGATGAATGAAGTATTATTTCTTGTACACAAATGTGAATGTTAGCAACATTTGTACCTTGTTGGATAGCAAATGACACAAGGAAGTAATTAAAGTAATTTGTACGCTTCATGTATACTATTTTTGTTATTAATACGTTGCCAAATAAACTAAGAGTGCATTTTTTTATCATCACTTGTAAGTTTAGACCCACCCATTACTTACATGTGATTGTTATTTGGGAAAAAACGTTTTTTTTCAATGAACCACTTATTTGCTAGCTATCAGAAAACACTGAAATAAGTTCCATACAATGAGCAGTTTTTTCTCAATTCATCTTTTTGTGTGGAAAATTGTCATATTTTTTTAAAAAAAACAATAGAAATTCGATTATCTTAAAAAGTACTAATAAAATTTTCAAATTTATTGCAAATTGTCTCTACTTTAACCACGTTCAGGGAATACATCTAATTACCAGTCACCCTGTATATATATATATATACATGTGTCCAGCTTATTATTTTGTTTAGTTATTTTCCAGTTGATATCCTGATGTAAAATGGATTTTTCTGTATTCAGGTTGTTTTTTTTTCAAATAAATAAATAAACATGGCGGTACGGTACATTGGCAGACTACCGTTGGAAAAGCACATGGAATTTTCCACTCAGAGGTTCACGGTGGCACGTTTCCGGCATCTCAGTGGGCTTCATGATGGTTGCGGTAAATGCGGTTTAAAATTACTTACATGAAATTTAGAAGATTTCACCCTTCCGCGTTGCACAATTTAATGATTCAATCCTATTAATTTTGAAGATCCACTGTCTTCATTCACAAAAGGGTACGGCGTAAGCGGAGATGGTACCGCGTCACTGCATTGTTTGTTCCCGGGCAGCGGTAGTTGCGATTTCTCCCGTTCGCAAACCAAGATGCACGTGCCAGGGCCGCCGAACGGGAGAAATCGCAACTACCGCTGCCCGGAAACAAACAATGCAGTGACGCGGTACCATCTCCGCTTCAAACGCCGTACCCTTTTGTGAATGAAGACAGTGGATCTTCGAAATTAATAGGATTGAACCATTAAATTGTGCAACGCGGAAGGGTGAAATCTTCTAAATTTCACGTAAGTAATCTCAGTGGGTGATAAATAACCCTTACTCACTACTCTTAGGAAATACCGGGTAGGTCTGAATCTGTGTTGCAACCCTTGAAAATTTGATGTAATTGATAACTATGATGGAGAAGGATATGCTTCCTGACATTCACATCTTACGTCAAAATCTGCAACCGCAAACATGCAGCCCAGATTGGCATGTTTCTGATCTATTTCATTAAAAATTTGCAAAAGGATGCTCACTTCAAAGAAAGAAGAAAACATTTTGCGTTACTTCACAAATAATATTCATGCATATTTTATCACTAGGCATGCCATTACAAGGGTAAGTCAAAAATTATCTGCAATTTCACAATATCTTTTTTTTAGGTTGGCCACACTGCCTTCAGTGCTCACGTGGTAAAAGGTGGTACTATTGTGGTTGCGTGGCCGAGGTTTGATCTTAATCACTCCATTTTTTTTCTTTAGTTATACAGTAAACATGGTCACTCCCCTGGCAGTGTGCATCAAGAAAGAACAGAGATAAGTGATCCGATTTCACTAGTCTGAAGGTGTATCAAGGGCTGAAATTCATCACAGGCTTTCAGTACAATATGGAGACAGAACTCTTACTACATAGAAGTGTGAACGAGTGGATCGAGAGGTTTATAAATGGCTAGACAAGAGTGATGCACGAAGAGGGAGCAGGACACACATCAATCTCCATCACTGACAGGAAGATACAACAAGCTTGAGAGATGATTCTGACGAACCGACGGGTGACCATCGATGAGGTGGTGTGTTCTCTGCAAATTTGTCATGGTTCTGCATGCAAAATCATCCACGACAAACTTTGCTTACATAAAGTCTGTGCGAGATGGGTGCCAAGAGAGCGTGAAGCGCAATTCTTTGAAGATCTGTCAATGCTTACTCGACCTCTGCAGTGATGAGGGCGAAGTTTTTTTTTGAAGAGAATAGTTGCAGGAGATGAGACTTGGGTCCATTACATTGAGCCAGAATCCAAAAGAACAGATCTATATTTTCCCTTGGTTCAAACTACCAGCGGAGCAACCATGTTTACTCTGTAACAAAAGAAAGAAAAATGGTGCGATTAAGATAAAATCTCGGCCATGAAACTACAAGAGTACCAGTTTTTTGCATGGAAGCGCTGAAGGCAGTGGGGCCATCTAAGGAAAGTTACGTCGAAAATGCAGATAATTTTTGACTTCCCCTTGTACTCGCAGTACTTGCAGGATCCCGAAAATTTCATCAGTTCTTCACATTTTGCATTTTTGCACATTGTGAAAATTCAATGACCATAACAATGTTGCTGTTCTTTTTGTTAACACATTTAACTGTTAATGTTTTTTCTTCTGTTCTGCAGGAATGCTTCGATCCCCAAGAAACTGCCTGCATTCCATTCTGTCAATCTTGGATGGTGCCTTGCATTCTACAGAAGCTGCTTTCGCATCACCCACCCACCCACGGGTTGTAGAGGCTGCCTATTGCATGCTGTATTTCCTGTGCTCCAACAGTAAGACTTCGGAGCCTGTGCTGAGATTCCTCCGTTCCTGCAATGATTTCTTGGCTCGCCATCTTTCCTGTTTACCGTTCATGGGAGAACCACGAGGTATATATTATAAATCTCGTATGGCACAGGGTACTCACAGACCCGGAAATCCTAGAAAACATTGTAAAGTCAGGGCTAAAACTAGAGTTGGGACAGATTAATCGGTGCTCTATTAATATCGGTGTATCGGTAAAATCATCAAGGACCATTTGGAATCTTATACCGGATCGGTAGAATATTGGTTACCGGTAAATTTTATATCAGTACTTTATCGGTATTGGCTAAAATTTCTTATCGGCCCATCCCTAGCTAAACCTTATAGGAAAGTCGGGTGTTTTCATAAAATTAATCAAAAACCTGTATAAGTCTAGGAATGTTAAATATATTGTTATACTTGCAGTGTATATTGATTTTTTTACATATCTTTGTAATTTGAAAAATAAATTGCATGTGAAAAGAAATACTTGAAAGTATGGTGTTCCTTGCAACTCACTGTTGTTATGCTTCAACAAAGCAAGTTTAAACAGTACAGGATAATCTGGACATTTATTGAAAGTACCTGGATAAGTCAAGGAATTTGGTTAGACAAACTGTGTGGAAACTCTTACCTGGTAATTGGCCAATTTTCCTAAATTATTAAATTAATTAAATTAGGCACACACAGGAGATGTACTATGTAGATTTTCAGTGAAAAATGAAGGCTTGACAAGTACTCGAACCTGGGTCTCCAGCATACCATGCAATTTCTCTACACTGAGCGCCTGATTTTTCGCTGCTGCTATTTAACCTGCGTGGAATCGTCTTTTCTAGTTTTACCGCAACAGAATCTGTTGCCTTTCAAACACTGTTCATCTTTAATATATTGAACAGAACGGTTGTTTCTGTGTATAGCCTATAACTTTCTGGTACGTACAGAAATTATACAACTGTCCCATTTTTGACACTTTTGCAATGTGAAAGTTTATCAAAATGTAACACGATAGATAGATCTAGATAATAGGTATGAGAGTAATTAATTGGTTCATTTAATATTAGCTGATGACACTAATATTTACTGCTGTACACTTATTATTTTTATTTACTTGTAATTTTACAAATCAAATATTTCTGTAAACAGTATGGCTGAATTTTTACAAAAAATGTTGATGTTGATTCCATTGATACACTGGTGTTTGTTTAATTTTCTAGTAATTGATTTTATATCTGTCACATAAAATAACAAACATTTCTTGATGATAAATAACATCTTTTTTTAAATTGTGGCATTTGTTATCACTTTTGTGCACACTATTTTGACGGTCTCAAGTCGATACTGTCATGTGTTTGATTTTAAGTACTGTATTTACTTAATACTCTATGCACTTTTTTTTTTTTACTAGAGATGTAGAAAATGAGGATGCTTGGCACATATTTAGGTTAAATAAAAAAAAGCAAAATTTCGGTACAAAAATAGTCAATTTCGGGTTCAAAAGCCGTAAATAAAATAAAATTTTGTTGTTTTAGCGGTGAAAAAAATTGGATCAAAAGTGCTATATCAAATGACATTTTGGCTTTAAAATTGTGAATATATGTAAACCCAAATTTTATTTAAAAAACTGCACTTATTACACAAAATAAATATGTATATCCCTTCTAATAGCACATTTATGTATTTACCACAGTATTGATTTTATTTCTGTATAAAGGGACTATATATAATATAGAATCAAATATTTACAGCAGATTAATCAATTTTCCGTGAATTGCATAACTCACAAAATAATTTAAACTTCAGAAAGTGTTGCATTGGTAAATATACTTCAAATTTGTTTTTTCGTGAAGAACAAAATATGCATTCCTCTAAATATGATGTAGTGAGCACAGATAGTGTGTATCTGCAGTAATATGTTAACATAATTATTTACTGATATTACATTCTCTCTTATAATGTGATAAACCTGTTATATGACATGCTTTTTTATTACAGCTCAGAAATTGAATCAAATGGCATGGTTGCTGAAGTCCATCGCTATAGAGCTGAAGGCCACTGCTACAAATCGTCATCACTCTCATCTCTCTGTTCTAGTGTATTTGTTAATTGGAGCAAACACAGAAGATGACGAGGATGAAAATGTGCTGTGGCCCAATAAGAAAATGTCAATATTGACCCTTAATAATTATATGACATTAACTTCACGTAAGTATAATTCTGACATTCTAATTTTCATTCGTTTGCTCACTTTCTGTTGCATCAGTATGTGGTTGTGTGTAACTTTCGCCAAAGGTCTGTCTGCGGAAATTGAAGTGTGATTTGATGTTATTTTGAAATGCAGTGCATATTGGGTTATATCTGATGTTAGGTAACTGAAAAATTCAGTTCTTAAGTAGGGTCATGTAATGGTATAGGCAAGGTTTCAGTGATCATATCATTATCGATAATGTCCTTGGATATATTTCCTGCTTACAATAATTATTCATGTTTGGGGAATAAAAGACACTGTTGATAATTACTTAAGACGTAAGCGAGTTACTAACTTCTCTGCGAAACTTACTTGTCAAGGAATCACTGACCTACAATGACAGCCCACTATTTCCACGGTTTAACGGACATCTCTTTGTGCGATGTTGTCACGTTCCACGTACATCCTTACTCTATTGAATAAAAATCTGTATAAATTCGGTTTCGGAATGTGCATTTACAGTATGAATGGATTTTAAAGCAGGTGCAAAGAGATTCAAAACAAGACTAGGTCTGAGCCGATACCGATACCGATGTATCGGTATTGGTCGATACCAGGGGTATTGGTATCTGTAAGTATCGGTTCCATTTTTTTTTGCTGATGCCATCCAATACCAAAGGTTGATTGTTTGATTTACTTGATTTTACTTCGCTTTTTGGGCAACTTTTGGCTAATTTGCGAAGATGGGAATGAGTGATGATATGATGAAATTGATGAATGTACACTCACAATCATTCATACCCAGGCCGGGATTCAAACCCGAGACTCCTGGCATCGTAGTGTGATGTGCTAACCACTCCACCACGGGGATCAGTGATGATACCGAAGATTTTGAGTGGCTAGAACGGCCAAGAGAAACAACTCATTTGTCAAAATTTGTTCTTTTCAAAAAGTTTGTTCACCCTTCCTTGTGACAGGTTGGGGTCCCGCACAATAATTCCATGTACATTTCTGAAAATGATAACACCCTCCTGAGAAGCAGAGGCAAGATCAAAGGCAGGGCTAAAGCGAAAGCGATGTACCCAAGAGTGAAGGCATGTAACTGCCTGGTGGTCAACGCTGTATGGAAATAATAGAAACCATTCATTGCCAATTGTTGCTCACAAACTCGTTGGTTAAGAACGTGACGTTTTCAAAACCAGCATTATTATAATTCTAGGCTCATTCCTGAGTTCCTGGGAAAGGGATGACTGCCGCTGTGGGAGGAAGGGTTGTGGATTTTCTTCATGTGTTCTTACCTTTCTGTGTAACTGCTGGCCGATACAGACACTGAAGTGACTTGTTTTTATTGCAAATGACAGAGAATAATGGACAGCAGGACATATACAGAGCTGCCAAATGAACATTAAATATATATCTGCATTTGTGTATATTTTTACGTCGTTTTCCTCCCTCCCGAGGTTAATCCAGACGATAAGAATGTTGTTTACATTTGTATTTATTTTGCATTGTTTGTGCAAGCTGTACTTCTACTTCTTCTTCTTTCTTTTTTTTTTTTTTTTGCAACCTCTGGTGGTAGGAAGAAGTTCACATAAAATGTGACAGGACGTTTTAAGTGATATAATGTTATATGAGAATTATTTAAGAGTATTTGATATCATTAATACTAATGTGATGTGATGAGTTTTGTGACTCTGTAACTAGCCTTTGTTATTTTACTGAAATTATAAAAGTATCAGCATCTGTATCGGTTGGAATCGGTTAAGGTATCGGAATCGGTATCAGCAAATGGTGGTATCAGCTGAGCGCTAAACAAGACTAATATTGCATTTGTAGGACTACCCAATACTAAGAAAAAGTTGTTCGCAAAATTGATGAGGCTTTTTTTTAGAATTATGTTTAAATCCTTTTTGCCTGCATCATACTAAAATTTCATCATGATCGGACAACCTGTTTCTTATTTATAGAATTTCAAAGAGAGCGACCGTTCACACAACTAAAAAATAGTGGCACTTTTTTTTCACAACAATACAATTCGTAAGCATACTCAAAATTTGATTTTAATTAACATAGATTGACACAGAATTGAATAAGCTAAATTTTGATGTAACTCATTTTTATGTAGGTCTACTGGTTAATTTAGGGATGGAACCAATTAATCGGTACTCTATCGGTATCTGCCGATATAGGCATATCGGTGTATCGTTTATTTTACCGATCCAATATATCAATAAATATCTGATAAATTAGTGCCAAATTCTGCCATTTTGTTGTAATTTTTATGGATAATCTCCATGGTCTACTTTCTAAAAAAGTAAATGTCGAAATATGCAACTTCTTTTGCACTGCAGTCATCTTGAAAGAATTTATTAAGGAGGTCAATGAACCTTTCAGGTTCTTCAAGAATCATTTCTAATTTTATATCGGATCGGTAGAATATCGGTATCGGTAAATTTTATATCGGTACTTTATCGGTATCAGCCAAACTTTCATATTGGCCCATCCCTAGGCTAATTTTTAATTGGAATTGAAACTCTAGTATCTATAATTTTTAATCCGACACTAGATGCTTTGTTTAAGGAATAGTAAAATTTTAAGTTAAAAGCAATGCGTAATTTTTGCAAAAGGGATGGAGCTTTTCACTCAATTTTGCCCTCTTCCATTTATTTTAACACACTTGGCGATCACTACCAAACAGGACCATTTTAATTTTGCATGAGTTGCACATCAAACGGATAATCCATTCTTCGTTACATGGTGTAATGCATTCAATATTAGTTTGAAAATAGTCACACACAATTGTTTTAATTTTGACACTGAGAAATTTATTTTATTACTTTCAATTTTAACAAAGGTAATTAATGTGTGCGTTTGAGAACTTTGTTGTCAAGGACACAAAATTTAGAATTTTACCGTAGTTCATGCACAATCAAATAAAGAAAATGGTAGTGGTCAAACACACTGTAGCAACTTTCTCTCTTTTACGAAATGCAAGTTTTCATTCAATGCTTCAAGATTATTTTATTGTTTCATGGTTCACTACATCCATGCACCTTATTAAATGATGATGTACCTGGATGAATAAATACCTAGTCTTAACCAACGTTAAAGTGAGATGGTGGTCTCCGTTCCATTTTCCTGCTTTCGCGAGTAACCTCCAAATTTACTTGCAAAACAGGACTGGTCAAAGCCGACGTGGCTGATAACGATGACAAGGCAAGCAAAGAGTCATTCCATGTGAAATCACCCAATTTTAAATCAATTGGTTGCGTGACCATTTTGTTAATTTTTTATATTTTCACCATAGGTGGTCTTGCTAGTGACCTGCTCAAAAATATTTTTTTTTTAAAAAAAAATCTTCCGCCATCTTGGATTTCTGCTCATTTTTCATCACTGCGGGAAGCAAAAATGAGCATTTACAAGGGTTTTGAAAAAAGGTTGCTGTGTGATTTCTATTACAGATGAAATGTTCTAGTTTTCACTGCCTGAAAGTAGAGATCCTGGCCTTTCAGAAAATGTATATATATGTAAGGTAAGAATTAAGTAACTGGGACTTTAATGGGTTTCAATATAACCATCGTAACGGGAAATTTTGCCAATTTTAAAGGTCTGTAAAATCAAAAGGGCTTGAAACCACAGGATGGAATTCTTTTTGCAAGAACTATGAGTGGAAGGCTTTTCAGCCATGGGGAAACAAGTCCGGGGTTGTAAGCCCTTCTCTCCGATTTTTAGTTCCGAAATCCGAAAATTTCCAAAATTTGTGAATTTCAAGGTCAAATATCTCTAAAGGGGGACCTGCCAAAAATTAGAAATTCTTGCCATGGATACTCCTACTAGTACTTAGTAAAACCTGTGAATTTCATTTTGGGGTTCACACCGATGTT
This sequence comes from Lepisma saccharinum, assembly GCF_977018435.1. NCBI lineage: Eukaryota > Metazoa > Arthropoda > Insecta > Zygentoma > Lepismatidae > Lepisma > Lepisma saccharinum. The sequence continues at coordinate 224,503 of NW_028143087.1, forward strand.
CATGTTACAGGCTGTCAAATATCTCTAAAAATGACATCATGAAAACATAATAATAAATAGGCTTAAAGTGACCTGATTTCCATTATTTTATAATCTAGTTATTTTATAAGGGTAAACAGAAATTAAAATAGATAAACTAGTTAGTTACTAGTTGATATATTTCAATATATACTGAGTGTGCTTTTGTTAATAAAAATCAAATCAAATCAAAATCACTTTTTGGATTTAGAAGACAAATGTTAGTAAACAAACAAGAGTACTATTATAGAATATATTGGAATACAGACTCAGGCAAGAAATTGAACACCAATTAGAAGAAAGCCAAGTGGATTTAGACCAAATCGAAGCTGCCAGGACTTAATTTTTACACTAAGACAAATATCAGGAAAAGTGATAGAATATAATAAAGAAATTCATATGTGTTTCATAGATTTGGAAAAGGCATTTGACAGGGTACCTTGGATTAAATTATGGGAAGTGCTGCAAAGAAGAAAAGTGAATGATAACCTGATCGCTAGCATACAGAGCTTTTACAATAACTGTTGTAACTACATCCATACAAGTAACATAAAATGTGATGAATTTTATACATCAACTGGAGTAAGACAAGGCTGCATTTTAAGTCCACTTCTGTTCATAATTTTAATTGATGAAATTACAAAAACTTGCAAAAGAAAGATTAAACCCTTTACTGTTGGGAATTGGCTCATGAGACCTGTACAAATATCAGAACTAGCTTTTGCAGACGATCTCGTTTTATTTGCTAAAACTGAAAAGGACCTACAATATAATTTTGATGTATGGAACAGAGAGCTACAAAAGGTAAATATGAGAATTAACACCAGTAAAACAAAAACAATGATAATAAGTAGAGAACATAGAACTCATACCATTAAGATAGGAGGTGAGAGCTTGGAACAAGTAACAAAGTTCAAGTATTTAGGGTCTATAATAAGCAGCAGTGGGAAAATAGATGAAGAAGTAAATAATAGAATTGCTGCAGAAGGAAGATTATATCATGCTCTAAATAGAAACTTCATAAATAAAAAGGAAATTACGAAGAAAACAAAGTTGACAGTTTACAAAACAACGTATTCACCTACACCTAATAAATCCAAAAAGTGATTTTGATTTGATTTGATTTTTATTAACAAAAGCACACTAAGTATATATTGAAATATATCAACTAGTAACTAACTAGTTTATCTATTTTAATTTCTGTTTACCCTTATAAAATAACTAGATTATAAAATAATGGAAATCAGGTCACTTTAAGCCTATTTATTATTATGTTTTCATGATGTCATTTTTAGAGATATTTGACAGCCTGTAACATGAACATCGGTGTGAACCCCAAAATGAAATTCACAGGTTTTACTAAGTACTAGTAGGAGTATCCATGGCAAGAATTTCTAATTTTTGGCAGGTCCCCCCTTTAGAGATATTTGACCTTGAAATTCACAAATTTTGGAAATTTTCGGATTTCGGAACTAAAAATCGGAGAGAAGGGCTTACAACCCCGGACTTGTTTCACCATGGCTGAAAAGCCTTCCACTCATAGTTTCAAGCCCTTTTGATTTTACAGACCTTTAAAATTGGCAAAATTTCCCGTTACGATGGTTATATTGAAACCCATTAAAGTCCCAGTTACTTAATTCTTACCTTACATATATATACATTTTCTGAAAGGCCAGGATCACTTTCAGGCAGTGAAAACTAGAACATTTCATCTGTAATAGAAATCACACAGCAACCTTTTTTCAAAACCCTTGTAAACGCTCATTTTTGCTTCCCGCAGTGATGAAAAATGAGCAGAAATCCAAGATGGCGGAAGATTTTTTTAAAAAAATAATCTTTTTGAGCAGGTCACTAGAAAGACCACCTATGGTAAAAATATAAAAAATTAACAAAATGGTCAAGCAACCACCTCTGGGTGATTTGACATGGAACGACTCCAAATGCAAAGTATTGGCTGTGGCTGTTGAAGCTTGGTATGCTTCTTGGCTGTCTGGCGAAGTAAAGTGCCAAGAGAGTGGTCCTTGCTAATGCGTGTGCATAACTCGTAGCTGAGTATCTGGGTCATATTGTGTGCGTAGACTGTTCTTTATTTTCTTCAGCTGGTGGATAATTAGCTGCATTTGCAGAGCCACCTGTGACTTGGCAAGTGAAGTAAGAAACAAAAGTGAGGCAAACGATGCAGAGAAGCCGGGGACTTATATCACAAATCGTGACAGGCTCATGATGCGACGTAATGAAAGGAAGAAATTACAATAACAACAACAATTCCTATAATAATAATTATGCGGAAGAAAACCCATCACAAACAGGACATTAGGGATTAAAAATATAAATAATCTCCACTACAATTTATGTGGAAATCTTTATTTATTTCGATGTTATCTGAACCTCGACCGACCCTGATGACAACTCCGAGATTTAGTTGAAAGCTTGGACAAACTTTTAAAGTATCCCGTATCGTGCTGTTTATGTGTTTTATGTTATTTTAACAAGAATGTTGCCACTACGTCGCAAAAGGAGTTTTTTTAATATCATGTTAATAATCAGGTATTGCATTTGAACTGTACTACAAGAGGAGAGTGAAAAGTTTTGAGCCTCACATGCTAGGTAGTTAAAATTTTGGGGGATGTAAGATTTGAGTTCTAGGGCACTCTGTGAGAACTTTTATGAAATTCACAAGTTTTCTTCTATTTTTTAGTCAGGTTGAAAATGAATGAAGTGTCGGAGAAGAGTGTGGCCGACAGGGCCATGATTCGGTACCTCTGTCGGCAAGGCCTCACTGCACAGGCTGCTTTGGTCGAGTGTGGCTTCACCACACTTCCCCATCCATCTTATTCCACTGACCTGCCTCGTCAGATTTTCATCTTTTTCCCTGCTAGGACATCACTTCCACACGGACGAAGGCCGTCATTCAGTGATGTGAGACTTAGGACAAATCATTCTACCAAATAATTGTAAACAAATTGCAGCACAGAATGCATCAGTGCATTGATCTGGGGGCTGATTATAGAGATTATGTAGAGAAATCATATTGAGACTGGAGCTCAAACACCCCTTCCCTGTGAGGCTCAAAACTTTTCACTTTCCCCTTGTATATCAATCTAGCAGAATTCTACTTCAAAATATTCTTAAGTTCACATGCAAGATAATCACAGTATTAAAATAGCTTTTATTTAATATCAAAATCCATATTTCCAGAAAATAAGAGTGCAGAATAAAACCAAATTGTGATTTTTGCATAATTTCCAGGTACAAATTTGAACCGCAAGACAGGAGACCAGCTGATATTTAAGCTTATGCAGCTGGTAGATTTCAAGACACACACAATGAAAAAACCAGAATGGGAATTCTTTGAACCAACAATGATAGAGCAGGTATTTATCTTATGTATTGCTATGGGTTGAGCAGAATGTGAGGTGTACTTGATTCCACAGTAGATGTAAATATTTGGATATAAATAGATTTGAGCTGACTAAGACCTATACTCTGTCCCGCTTATCTCTGGAGCAAGCGAACGAAAACAAGTGTGTGCAAGTAATGTGGTGAGACGGTTCCACCAATAAACACGTGAGAGGGAATGGGATTCCATGGAGGGGGAGTGACTGCAGATACCAGCCTTTTCTGCAGCATGTAATGCTTCGCTCTGCCCACTTGATTTCCTTCTCTGTCGCTATGCATGGCTTTGTTCCAGAGATAGCCACGACAGAGTATAGCACAAAAACTAATTATGCTTCAGGTTCCAGTTTTGTATGTGAAGTTATGTTTATGTCATTGTTGTTGATTAACCCCTCAAGCTGATACATTATTCAGATGTACAGTCATGCCCGTTTGCACCAACGTCAATTTAGTCGCGAGTAAGAATAAACTCAGAGTTAACCCACGAATCAGCTGATTATCTGTCGCACCAACAGAAACACCTGGTAATCTGGGAGTAAGAGGGTCAACTTTACCCTTCGAGATCGGCGAGTAATAGCGGATTTAACCTACGTGCAGCGGAGTAATGGCTGCCATCTGTAACCGGCAATACATCACTTCAGAATTTCAAAACTAAATAAGTGAAGGGGCAGGGGGAAAAACTATGAATGTTCATTCGAGACGATTTGCCAGGAAATGAAAAACTAGTATTTCTATTCATAAATATGCCATTATATGCCAAAATAATTATTTTTAAGTATCTTTTTACTCCCACAGATGTAGATAACCACAGGAAAATGTTTCTGGAGAATCAGAGGAAACCAAAAAAGAGTAATAAGCAAAATTATGCCAAAAAATGTGGTTTTAATTCTACATTGCAGGTGTGCACTAATGAACAAAGACAAAATGAGAGTAACACTACAACATTAAATAGTGATATGTTTGTTATTTATCAAACTATCATCAAAATGAAAAAAGTTGGATCAGTCTTGGGGGTAACTCACAGACTATTCCTGATCATGAACTAAGTAGTCCACATAGAGATACTCATCATTTTCTACCGTAGTGTTGGTGGTTAGCATGGTCTTGTAAAACAGTTGAGCCTCTGGGTTGGTGCAAAATCGCTTCAAATCCTGGAGATCCTTGTACTTGGGCAAACGAATGGGCAGCGGTCCATCGTACAGGTTTCTCAAAATGGCTCTAGGTGAAGTAGAAGTACCTTTGTTCTTTCCTCGCTTCGGTGGTCGCCACATGACATCAGCACGCAAGTAAGTGCCAAGATAGGCATTGCGGTAGACAATTTTGGTAGGGTTTTCAGCTCGTATCTCCAAACAACGCACTGGCCTGGTAGGAAATGGACATTTTGGCAGGTAAATTGGCTTCAAGAACTCAGTCTACGTCTTGAAGAGCTCCTTCGTGCAGTTTACCACAGCAAATGGCATTGGTTTGTGTCTGCTGCTCCTTATTACATCTCTCCATTTGTCCGGCAACTCAACATAGGACTGTTGATTTATGTAGCTCGTGTTTTTATTGCACTCTAATTAGGAGTGGCCCCTGATTGGAAATAACATAATAAATAAAAAAACTAAATAAAACTTGAAGTTCGTGTTCTGTTTCCAGTCTTGAGAGTTCTGTTTCTCTTTTTGATTTTTCATTTATGCCAGCTTCAACCACAGCTTTTTGCGACTTGTACGAGTCACACGTACTGCAAGTGTCCTTGCGTGGGTATCCAAAGGAAATATTGAAATTGTTGTTGAAAATTGATCGGAACGTGTCATAATGAACACGGTTTTCCAGGTGGGTTTTGTTGTACATTTCGGTCAACTTCGTCAAGTTGAGCTCTTCTGGTAGGTATATTTTATCAGAATCCTTCAGGGAATAATAATTTTCGGCCTTTTAACGATTTTATGAAGTCCATTACCAGTGCATGAGTTTCTTCAGACAGTTTGTGTGGTCTACTTGTGTGCTTTCCTCTTCCATCATTAGGAGAAGCGCCTCGATAAACCAGAGAAGATTGGATGGTCTGCACTCGTCTAGGTGTGATACCATGCAAAGCGATAAAAGCTTTGAAGCAAACACGGACGTCTTGGATTGAAATCCTCAACTTTAACTCTGACTCTGAAAGCACATGAAGCATTTTTTTCGTACATGCTGGCTTCAATATTTTTGCTGTGCTTTCGTTTCATCAGGGAAAGGACAGTGATGAGTCCTGACAGATATTGATTCTGTTCGTCAAAGGTTCCAAGAGTATTGAATTCCTTAATCAATCGTTTTCTTTCACTTTCTCCCGCCACTTCAAAACATCTGAACCATTTACATTTACAATCGTCACCTGTTGCGTGAGATGCAAGTCTCAATTTCTTCATCACATCCCTCATTCGTCCAGTCTTTTTTCTCTTCTTGGTGGATTTAGTTGCAACTTTTCCCACCTCATCACTATCACTTTGTATATTTTCCAAATCACTTTCCATACTACTGCAGAAATATGCAACGTCCACCTGTTGGAAACTAGTCGTTACAAAGAAACACAATTAATGTAAACCAATAAAACTATTCTGGCATTCCATTTTTTCCGTTACCACATGCTTATTGATTCCTCACCTTCACCTGTTTTTCAATTCAGTCCGTTGTCAGGAGAAAACATTCAGGCAGGTTCACTTCCTCTGTTGAGATGGGAACTTGGCGTCAATGCGAACAGATTATGACTTATATCTAAACATATGTACAAGTTCCAACCACAACTGTACCAATCTAATTAAAGTTGTCTGTGACATCTTGCACATAATTTGAAATAACAAATATTTAAAAATCTTAATATATCAACAAATATTAAGCAAACACTCAGGTTTGTCACAAATAGTACACAATAGAACTGATCACAACACTGCACAATTCAATACACACACAACGAACGACTGGAATAACCTTCCCGTAGCACTTAATCGTTTCAGTGAGGCACACATTATTTAACAGAAAACACTCATCGTTCTTCCCCCGACGCTTGGACTTTCATTGTTTTTCCCCCTTGCCCCGTATGTTTGAATGCGTTTTTCAGGCACGTCTCACTGTTCCCCCCCCCTTCCCCCTCAAGGCTGTTCACATACTTACAGTACAGCTTCAGAGCTATCAGATGGTGTTGCGATTTCAAAATGGGCGAAAAATCAACATTCATCATTTTTTCAAATGTTAAATAGGAAGTAATAGATTCAAACTGTACATCTGAAAAGCGAGAAATATATATTATGTTACTATGTATATACTTTGGGAGATGTTTAGTGGACATATTCTGCAGTACATAGTTTGCAAAATTGCACGTGCAATACAAGCATACACATACGTGCAGAAACCAGCAGCAATGTAAACTTTATCTATAAAAAAAGATCGTGAATGCTACGTTGAGATAATCACTATATAAATCTACTGCAAATATAAATGTAACACTACTTACTACGATTGCAAGCTGCGCTAATATATCAAAATCTATTCACGTAAATATGTTTTTCCCCATCTTTTTTCCATGCTTGAAATTTTCTCATCCTCGTTGTTTGTCACTGTTTAGGATACCAATGTCCAGGTACCGTTACTTACATGCTTTCCTTGTTTCCTACGACAACACATGTAGAACCCTGCCAACCACGCCTTCTCGAAAGGAGTAGCCAATCATGCACTTCCATTTGTATGATGTTTAGGCACTTGCTTTGAGGCTAGCTACCCTCCTAAGGTTAATCCAGAGTTTTGTGACTCTCTATGTTCATCGCACGTTACACTTTGGTGCAACAGAAGATGAACGTTTCTCGAGGATTACCGTGACCCACGTATCTTTTTACTCGCAAGTTAGTACAACGTTGGTGCAAACGGGCATCAGAGATTCTTATGTTATGCTTTTGCTGACAGATAGTCGATATATCGACCAGCACTGCGAGGAGCAATTAATATGCCATTTCTTGAAAACTACACACAATATTACAGTTTTGTCTTTTTTGTCCATTAGTATGCATATGAAGGTATGGCATACTCAAATTACAAAACAACACATCCATTGTTACTATTATTAACAAGTGGAGATTGAAAAAGTCCATTGTTAGCCCCTTAGTGTTATGGAATAGATTTATAAAAAGGGGTATTACTCCTAAATCACTGCATTTAAAAATATATATATATATATTTTACATGTAACAATGAGTAAGAAGTATTAAGACACTTTAAACAACATTCAACAATTAATGGTCCAGGGAGGATGCAGTAAGAGATTTTCTGAAATCTGAAATTATACAGGATTTCCGAACCCTGTAATTTCTGTTTATTTTCAGAGTTGTGGCATGGGCATTACATATCCTCAAAGAGTGGGGCCACCTCTAGAAGCAGAAATTGTTCTGTAAGCTGGTAACTGCCACTCTTATACTGTGCTGTTACTTTTTTACCCAAGAAGTATTAGTCTGATTAGTCTGTGTTCAACGAAACTTTGCATGTGTCTCTACAACAATTAGTTCTCGAATGACAATTTTTTTGGTATTTCGTGGCAAGTTTTAAAAGATCACACTTGAAATGGTCCCATCCGCAGAGGTTTTCCAGGCATCCAGGGCTCTCTATCCACTAAAGGTTAACCCATTAATGGCCAAATTTTTTTGGTTGGATGATCTCCTACCTCGGTCAGGCCGGCTGTCAGTAAGTAGGCCCTGGCACAGGCTGTTGCGCCATAGGTTACTATTATTGCAGTTTTTATTGATTAATTTTGAAAGGCCACTGCCTTCATTAACCTCTAGAAAAGAGATGGCAGCCTGTAACAAAATACAAAACTTTACATACACAAAGATTTTAATTGTATTATGCAACTTGCTACCATACATTATGAGGACTGGTATGTCAGTGCATCAAAGGCTTGCATTGCCATTTCAACCATAAGTAACTTGAACATGTACATTGAAGTTTGCAAAATAATAGGGATGGGCCGATACTGATAAAGTACCGATATAAAATTTACCATTACCCATACCCGATATTCGAACTGGTCCGATATAAAACTCCAAATGATCCATGAAGAACCTGAATACAGTGGAACCTCAATTTAAGTTTTTCTGGGGACCATCCTGCAAAAATGTAAAATCGAGGAGAATTTTATAATATTTTGCTATGTTGAGACCGTCAAACTTGAATGTATAATGCGGGAAAATGTAAAATCTGGGAACGTAAAATCGGGGTTCCAATGCAGATCCTTGACCTCCTTAACACATGGTTATTTCCATGTGACTGCAGTGCAAAAGATGATGCATATTTAGACTTTTCTTTTTAAAAAAGTAGGGCTTGGAGATTATTCTCAAAAATTATAACAACATGGCAGAACTTTACACTAAATTATAAGATATTTACAGATATATATTAAATTTGTAAAATAATTGGTAATTTTACCCTATACACTGATATGCCTATATCGATCGATACCGATAAATCTGTCCCATCTCTACAAAGTAATAAAGCCAAAGGTTTTGATATGCCCCTCAGATATATTTTTAGTGGCAACTGATAGTTGTCTGTTAATATAATATACACAAAATCAATTTTATTCTTCCACAGGTCATAAAGAAATGTGAATCAGTTGTGAGCCCTGGGTTGAAGCTCATTGATGTACAGAAACTTCACCAAATCCTCATGGCAGAAGTCGCAGCTATTCAAGGCAGCTCAACAGCAACACAGCGAGATATGATCATGAAGGAAATTCGGGTAAGCTGATTATATTTAAAAAATTGTTAACCAGTCATTGGTCGACATTTTAGCGCTGCCCTAACATTGAAATTTATCTGCTTATGTAGTTGTTGTAAAATACGAAAGCTCTTTGAGATGTAGTCTAGCTGTCTTTTGTTTTGTGGGAAAAATACAGGGATAGCCTAAAAGAAATAGACAATTTAAACACTTTGTAAATTGAAATTTATTTGTTACATCAGAAAGCATTTAGTACTGTTGTATAGAGAGAGTCTTAAATTTTATGACCTCCACTTTTTGTTTGTCTTTGTGACGTCAGCATCACGTGCACACCCTTGACGTGAGTCGAGCAGTATGGCCACTAGCGAGGTGGAGAAGGCTTCCTGTGTGATTGAATTTGCAAAAACAAAATCTGTTATTATCGTGCAGCGTCGTTTTAGAACATGGTATGGTAAACATCCACCCGCAAGGCAGTGAATCTATGGTTGGAGCAAGAAATTTAAGGATACTGGATGTCTGTGCAAGGAGAAAAGTCCTGGGAGAGGAGAAGTGGACTATCGCATTGATGTCTGTCCTGTTACGAAAGGGTCACACATAGAACACTTGTAACTTACCAATGTAAACTTTAGGATGTACTCTTCAAACCATGTAAGTATTTCAGCTCTATTATAAAAACTCTTCTTTCTGTGAAACTTTGAAGGTGTCTATTTCTTTTAGGCTAACCCTGTATAATAGGGTGGAGTGTTCCCTTCCATTAGTAGGTGCTGTGCCGTGATCCTATCAACACATTTCACATGTTAGCGTGATGTTCAAATGTCAACCAACTGTGGGGTTGTCTTTTTATCATTTGTTTATTTTTGTATTCATGAATTGTATTGGTCTTCTTGTGTTTAAGTGACTTTTTTCATGATTGTCAATATTCATATATTGCAATGGTTAATGCACGATACAGACTATGAAAGTGTATGTAAGGCGTGGTGCAATATTCTTTATTCAGAAGACACAGTGATGTGAAGCAGCCTGGCATAAGTGATCAGGACAGCCATTGAAGATGACAAAATGTTCATGGGCCACAGTACACTGGACATGACGAAACAACAATGTGGTTTATTCACATAATGAACAAGGAATGATATTGAGAACCAAAAAAGATCAACGAAATTTGAAAAATGGAGGTGTTAGCGTTGTGCTAAGATCGGCGTTACTCCAACATCAGTCAACCAACGTCGACTTAAGTGTTAACTTTGTTATACTGTACATTATATATCTCTCACCCACGAATTTCTGCCTGGTACTTCACTAGCAGGTGAAGATCTTGTAAGAGCCTTTACCTACACTTGTGATTGCACCTGCTTCAGGCAGATGGCTGAGCAATCTTCATTCTAGCAGCAGGAACTATTTCGGAACATTCTACCCTGTAGAACGGGAGATCGAACCAACGCCTGGTTGCTGCGTCGGCCCTGAAAGGGCCAGATGTGAGGTAAATAACCTTGCATAATTAATTAAAAGACATAACAGATGTTTTGTCCCAATCCTTCTGACTGAGATTGGCAGGTTACAGGAATAAGGAATAACTTATTACTTCGATGCGAGTAGCCTCTATTCCAGCAGGCTTACTCCTCAGCTATGACCAACAAAAGACCTCTTTCATCTCTATGCTCCAAGTTTTGTTACCTCCCATTCACTTTCCCTTCAGGCCAGCGTTCTGCTGCTTCCTGTCAAAAGCTCTCTCTGCTCAACAAAATCGAGATGCAAGTTGTGACAAGTGTTGACATGATTCTACCCGCACTGCTGGGGTATGGTACGATTTGCTGGCGGCCTTCTGTTCACTGTCACGCAGACTCAAAGAAATGCTTGTTCCCACAGAAGCGAAATAATGATCAGCTGTGCTACTATGCATGTTGTATGTAGCACAGTGCCGCTCAATCATATGGCTAGAGATTTATGGATTGATTTTTATATTATGGTCAAATCAGCACAGGCTAATTTTGCTCATCACACATTATGGGGAACTGGCGGTCTAGTTGTTAGGGTGTCTAATTGGCCAGGATCGAACTCTGGTGTAGGTGTTCTAAGGTCCTATTTTTTCTGGCCTTGTCCCCACATAAAGTGGCTCTGGATCTCACCCAGCTTCAACTAAATTGGTACCTGGGGACAACCCTGGGAGGTGAAGGCAGTAAGAGCATGGTGCTAATCACATCAACTCCAAAATTGATGATATCAAAAAATGTCTGGGGCTATACTCCCCCCTCCCCCCCCCCCCAACATCCCCCTATGTATGCCTCATGGCATTGTAAAAGTGTGGGGGAAACTTTACCCTACACATTATGGAGATAAACACCTTTACTGAAACCTAATATAGAACAGGCCTTTAATAGGAAATAAAATATGTGTTAAAAACTTCCTTAACCCAATTTATGAAACTAATTCATTCATTGATTCATTAATTAAGAATAATTTAAACTGTAGTGTCTCTAAGGGCTAATATCTCCTTACGTAGGTTAAAAGCTGTGGCTGTAAAGGTTCACTCAACACACAGCAGGACAATGACAAGAAAACAAGGCCCCAGAAAGGATTATCCTGGCCATGGATCCAGGTGCCAGAACCTTTTTGGCCTGCAAGAAACAGTTGCTGAGGTGTACTGTGTGGAAGTGAGTTTGACTTTACCAGAAGGGCAAATACTTTTTGACAGAGTGTTTGTTGAACTTGAGGTGCTTTGCTAGTCTGGTAATTGTTTGGGACAATTGGTACATTGCATATGCTAATTGACACCAAAATCAAAGAGACGCATGCAATTATGCCCTTTCCGCATGAACTAAATATTGACGACAGTCAGGAAACATCCGGCTCCTGCTATTGCAACAACTGAGATCCAGTGCAGCAAAGATAGCAGACAAACTGGCTACACCAGTGCTCCTAGCGGCATGCAGGGAACGACAGGAACCGTGTACGTGTATAATGTGTGCCCTGGTTTTTGATGGGGAAAAGTGATAAACAATTATATCTCATATATGAGCAGTACAATTCAGGTTCAAGAAATGGCTTTCTTAGTTGTAGGTTGTATAGCTGTTTCTATGTGGATCAAGAGGAGAACATAATCTTGTGTTTACAATGAGTCACCAACCCATGCCACCTCCCTCTTCCTCCACTGTGTTTAGCATCCCAAAGCTTTCACTTCTGGAACCACCACTTCAGTTCATTCTGTAGTAGAAGCAAGAACAAAATTATGTTATGAATGAGCAGCATTCAGGAAGTTATTTTCTATTATTTCTCTCCCAACAAACAACGCTGATACGGGAGATACATACTCCAATTTTGCGAGAATGGCATAATTTTTCTCGGTGTCACAAAATGTTCTGTTACAAAGTGAAAAATCATGGGAAATGGCCATTTCACTTTTATAGGTTATTTGTACGATGGGATATAAAAAAGTAATTGAGGAAATTTTTTACAGCCAAACTGAAATGTATTCACAAAAACTGAAATATATATTTTGAATGTTGAACATTACCCTACTTTCCCACATAACATCCATTCACATTTATACATTTGTCCCACCGTGATACCAATGCGGTAGAAATCGTTTGGCTGGACATGTAGCCAACGACTTCCGTGTCGCAGCTGAAGTGTTTGCCGGCACGGTGTTCCTTCAGTGGGTCAAACAGGTGAAAGTCAGATGGAGCCAGGTCTGGACTGTATGCTGGATGCTTGAGAATTTTCTTTTACCCCAAACTCAGCAAGAATGACACCCTGGCTGTCCCAGAAAATGGTAAGCAAAACCTCCTGCAGACGGGGTTGTCCTGAATTTTTTTGGTGGGTGCGAGTGTGTGTGTTTCCATACCATAGTCTTGTCACTTTCGTTCAGGGGTGTAATGAAAACCCCACGATTCGTCCCTGGTAACAATGTGGGCGAGGAATGCATTTCCAACCCTATGGTACTGGAGCAAATGCTCAAGAATGGTCCGGCATATGCTGTGGTGTGATCTGTCTGGGGACCCATCTCGCTGACACTTTGCGATACCCAAGTTCTTCATGGACGATGGTGTATGCACTGCCATATGAAATGCCCACTGCATCCACTGTTCTTTGGATTGTTGACCGCCGGTCCTCCTGAATCAATACCTCCACAGAGTCAACATTTCTCTGTGTGTGGGTTGTGCGAGGCCGTTCAGAACGGGGTTCATTGAAGATATTTACATGCCCTGTGTTGAACTTTGCACACCAGTTACAGACATTTGTGAATGTCATGCACGTGTCACCATACACTGCACACAACTCACGGTAGATTTCAGGTGGTTTCTGTCCCTTTCACCACAGAAACTGAATCACACTCCGCAGCTCAACTGTGTCGAACATCTGAACTGCCTCTCGGCGTGTGCGAGGTGCACATATCTGCCATCGCATGGAAAGGTGGCGAAATACATGTACTTCCAAATTATATTTGTTTTTGTGAATACATTTCCATTTGGCTGTAAAACATTTACTCAATTACTTTTTGATATCCCCTCGTATTTGCACCTGTTACTATATGTGTTATGCGCAGTGACATAGTGAAAACATGCATGGTTTCATATTGGCTGTCCAAATTGTTTTGTACATAATGTGCAGTTTTGGGGAGGAAAATTTTGTAAAAAAGTGCACATTATACATGAGCAAATATGGTATTTTCAAATTTCTCTTAATGCGATTCCCAGAAAATTGATGTTGTGCGGGGCCTTTTTTGTCTATTTTCTTACTATTTTTTACATATATGCATGTACATAAATGCTAACTATGAAAATACATTTTCATTCCTTGATGACTGAAGGTTGTGTAACTTGGTCTAAAAATCTTAATATACAACCTGGAAAAATATACGAAATGTTCTTGTAAAACCTGACAAATTCAGTGAAAGTGAAATTAGATAATACCTGATAACCATGTGAAAATAAATTACACCTTTTCTTGGACCAACTTGTGGATAGGAGCTATTTTATGTAAAAATATTTTTATAGCTTATTTTGATTCATTTGTTTCGAACACTAAATAAACTTAATTTGCTTCAGTAGCAAGTTTGGTTCAACATTTCAGAATGGACTGGAACTTATTTTAAAATTGACTGGAAAATCTAGAAAAGTCAAAGATTTTGTTTTGATAAAATGAGTGGGAATCTGATTGTACTGATGCTGGATAATACATTGTTGTCCATTTCGTTGGCACATTTCTTTCAAGAATATGGTAATTCCATTGTGATAGGTGTGACATTCAGACAAATTTACATTCATTTTTTAATTATTTTTGTAGCACCTTCAAATATGTAACTATCAATTCATCTAATTTCATTTTTCTTGATGATAGTTTTTTAACTTTACAATATTTCTTTCATCCCAATTTGAAACTACAGAAAATACATTTTTTGTAGGGATGTGCCGAAGCCGATTACAGATGTATGAAAATCGGCAGAAATTGACATATTGGTATCGGCAAAAATCTGATATTTAAACCGGTACAGATAATACTAGAGTTTTTTCTTCTAATAAGTTTTATATTTGAATTTTGTAAGATTTATTGAAAATTAGGTTATGGATCTGCATCACTGTGGAGTTTTTAAGATGAAATTATTGTAAAAACTCGTTCAGAGGATCAACCTACCTCAAAATCAGAATTGAACAGTAAGTACGTTGCTGAACAGACTATTTCACGTGACAGGGATCTGCTGTTGTATTGGAAATTCAAAAATGAGATCCAAACCTGAAGCAAGTGGCAAGAAAATACTTGGGCCTACCTGCTGCATCAGTATTCAGTGAACGAGCATTCATTGTTGCTAGACAGATTTACGATAAGAGAAGAAGTAGGTTATTTCCAGAAGTGTTTCCAAAACTTCTGAAGTTGAATCTGCCATCATTACATTTACAATATTAAGAAAAAGAATTCATTTTGCATTTCAAAGGACTGTTTGTGTACTAACGTTAAATGTCTTGACAATCTAACAGTTGAGCTGAAAAGTTCATAGGCTGACTCATAGATGGCGTTACTAGAATTAAATCCATGTGATTTTTACTTAGTACTAACCTTCAAAAGATACGTGTATAAATTTCACAGCTGCCGGATAATTAGTTCGTGAGATATAGCATTGTGAGTGAAGCAGCTTTTGTTATTGTGAAAAAATGGATAAAAAAGAATTTCGTGTGTTAATAAAGCATTGCTTTTTGGCGAAAAAAAATACTGTTGAAGCCAAGGCTTGGCTTGATAAACATTATGGGTCATTCCACGTCAATTCATCCAGGCCATGTCACCCACCATCCCCGATTTTGATGAAATTCGGTATACTTATAGAATTTTTAATGCTGATTACAAAAATGACAATTTTTTTTAGAGTGGTCAAGGGGTTCAGAAGTTACGCGCTTTTCAAAATCTCCGTGTACGCCACTTGCGGCTCCACTTTGAATGACACGCATTAGGTTATAAATGATAGTATCTTCCCTCAGGTTTGCCGTAGAAACTTCAAGTTTCTTTTCTTTTGTTCAAAATAGTGTAAACTTTCATTTTAATAAGGTTTCAGATGATTGTATTAATAACCATGTATTTTTATGTATAGTTTCATGTATTTTTTTAGAAGAAAAAATTACTAACTTCAAGAGCAAATTTCCCCCCAATTTTATATTTAGGTAGCTCAAAGTGTGTACTAATGCCTGATGGAAAAAATGGGATGGGCGGTTTAGAGACAGGGTGATAAAAAAATCATTTGCATCAAATAACATTAAAAGTTAATCTTATTAAAAATGCTTATATATTTAGCACAACGCCTGAAGTACAATATGTTTTAGGTATAATATTCCAAATTTCTGTTCACTATGTGTGAAGGTAACCATAGGCGTAACCTGGCGGGGGCAAAGAGAAGCATTTGGCCCCTCCAAAATTTATAGATTAATTAGAATTTGCCAGTTAAATATATATTGTGAACTTTCTGGTACTTGACGAACAATCAAAAAAAGAGTAATAATTGTGATTTTTCAAATGTATTTAGCAAATAATCTTGGACACTATTTTTATGGGATGGAAAACTTTGTGATTCTTGAACCCAAAGATAGTTTCCAAGTTTCGCCCATGAAGATAGTACTAATAATACTTACACTATTACACATACTTACACATACTTACACTATGCATTGTCAAAGTTTCATGTAGGATTGTGCCCTTCACATTTTAGAGGAATATTTTGACCATTTCGAACACACTAAAGTATTTGACTTATCACTAAGTACATACAGTATGTCCATCCCTTTGTGTTGTTAATGTCCACTGTACACAGAATACTTTGTGGCCAGTAGTAGGAAGTTGATGGACCAAGTGGATGCAAGAATTTAATTGCTGCATTTCCTTTTTTTCCCATGGACTTTTGAAGCAATCTTACAAACAAGTTTTAGCCACACACACAAGCTACTACATAACTGTTTAGAGTTGGAATTCAGAAAGAAACTTCTTCACAACAGTCAAACCACACAGTTATACAAAAGTTATTTCATCAGCTTTTATTATTTTTGCATTGACTGTTAAACAACTAGTGTTTCGAAGTAACTGGTTGCAAGTAACAGTTACTTTTTATTTAGGAATTGCTGGCCTGGCAAGGAAGCTATGTTTTGTTGCATGCTGACTTTAGAACATCCACGCTTTACTTCAATTCATTTTTAATTACATGTGAAAACTTCAGTGTATTTGGTGGTCTGCTGCGCTCGTTTAAATGTGGTTCTCAAGCTAGGAAAATGCCATTGTCAAAGGAGTGGACCTTGTTGATCTTTGAATGGAGGAGAAAGAAATAGGTGCAAGTGGAATCAATGACACCATATTTAATATACCGTGGTTAGCATACTAATGATTTCTTAATTAAAATCATTCAAGCAAAGCTGACTCTGTGTTCCATCATTTATTTGCAGTAGTAATGTGAATGTATATAGGCATATTATGTACTAGAAACATAAATAAAACACTCAAGTCTTCATGATCATTGATTTTGTGTAATTTTTACACAAATCAATGATCATTAACTGTAAGTTACAGTACTTTCACAGTAATTGTAAAGTAACTCACAGTTACTTTCAAAGTACCAGTAACTGTAACTGAGTTAGTTTTTAAATGAGTAACTGTAACTCGGTTACTTGTAAAAAGTAACTTACCGAACCTGTAGCCTAAGTTCAAAATAGTTCATACATAATTTTCCTGGTTCTGTTGTTTAGTACTTTGTAATCGCTGACACATCGCACATGAATAAGAAATTTATGCCTTCAATATTATGTCTAATTGGTACATCGTTTCCACACTTGTTTTAAGTGTTCCAACCAGCCCGTCACAAGAGTTTCTGTAGTATATGGCCAAATCTCCATGGAAAAACTTCAATCAGCACAAATGTGTATTATTAATACTAACTTCATATTACGTATCCCCGTGAAGAGTAGCCAAAAAAAAGAACTTCCACATTGAGATAAAATGCACAAAGAGAATACTCTCGAAGATAATTTGCTAAACTTGGGAGTGCTAATAATGATGATTATATTTCTTTAAAAAAATGAAGACAGTTGAAACTGACTTAGATACAGTGGAACCTCGATTTTATGTTATTCAGGCTGCCAAGCTGAAAAAACTTAGAATGCGAGAAAATGTAAAACGGAGGACAATTTCTTAGCAATTTGCTATGTTGGGATCACCAAGATTGAATATAGAATGAAGGACAATGTAAAATGAAGGAACTTGAAATCGGGGTTCCGCTGCAATTATTATTTGTAAATTTAATTTAATTTATGAATATTGGAGGGAGCAAATGCTTCCCTTTGCCCCCGCCAGGTTACGCCTATGGTTACCTTTACACATAGTGAACAGAAATTTGGAATATTATACCTTAAAACATATTGTACTTCAGGCTTTGTGCTAAATACATAAGCATTTTTAATAAGACTAACTTTTAATGTTATTTGATGCAAATGATTTTTTTATCACCCTGTCTCTAAACCGCCCATCCCATTTTTTCCATCAGGCATTAGTACACACTTTGAGCTACCTAAATATAAAATTGGGGGGAAATTGAAGGGGGGGCATTGCACAAAATTTGCTCTTGAAGTTAGTAATTTTTTCTTCTAAAAAAATACATGAAACTATACATAAAAATACATGGTTATTAATACAATCATCTGAAACCTTATTAAAATGAAAGTTTACACTATTTTGAACAAAAGAAAAGAAACTTGAAGTTTCTACGGCAAACCTGAGGGAAGATACTATCATTTATAACCTAATGCGTGTCATTCAAAGTGGAGCCGCAAGTGGCGTACACGGAGATTTTAAAAAGCGCGTAACTTCTGAACCCCTTGACCACTCTAAAAAAAATTGTCATTTTTGTAATCAGCATTAAAAATTCTATAAGTATACCGAATTTCATCAAAATTGGTGATGGTGGGTGACATTTTCACAAAATTCTTAATGATTTGATATGGAATGACCCTTATTCGGACTCTGCACCAGGAAAATCAACCGTTGAGAAGTGGTTTGCTAAATTTAAACTAGGCGAAATGAGCATCGAAGACGATGCACGCAGTGGACGCCCCAAAGAGGCTGTTACCGACGAAAACATCAAAAAAGTCCACAAAATAATGTTAACTGATCGTAAAGTGAAGTTGATCGAGATAGCTGAGACTTTAAAAATATCAAAGGAACGTGTTGGACATATTGTGCATGAATATTTGAACATGCGAAAGCTGTGTGCAAAATGGGTGCCGCGCGTGCTCACAATCGATCAAAAGCAACAACGTTTTGATGATTCGGAGCAATGTTTAGCGATATTCAACCGTAATAAACACGAATTTTTCCGTCGATATATTACAATGGATGAAACATGGCTCCATAACTACACTCCAGAGTCCAATCGACAGTCAGCCGAGTGGACTGCACGTGATGAACCGAATCCAAAGCGTGGAAAGATGCAACAGTCGGCTGGCAAGGTTATGGCATCAGTATTCTGGGATGCGTATGGTAATATATTCATCGATTACCTCAAAAATGGTCAGATCATCAACAGCGATTATTACATAGCATTGTTGGAGCGTTTAAAGGATGAAATCACGAAAAAACGGCCCCATTTGAAGAAGAAAAAAGTGCTGTTTCATCAAGACAATGCACTGTGTCACAAATCAATGAAAACGATGGCAAAATTATATGAATTAGACTACGAATTGCTTCCCCATCCACCATATTCTCCAGATCTGGCCCCCAGTGACTTTTTCCTGTTTGCAGACCTTAAAAGAATGCTCGCTGGAAAGAAATTTATCACTGATGAAGAGGTAATCGCCGAAACTGAGGCCTATTTTGAGGCTAAAGAGAAATCGTACTATAAAAATGGCATCGAAAAATTGTATGACCGCTATAATCGTTGTATCGCCCTCAAAGGCAACTATATTGAATAATAAAATCGAATTTTGTCAAAAAAATATTTTTTACTTTGTTAGCCTACGAACTTTTCAGCCCAACTGTTATGTTGTTGTTGAAGGTTCGCATAACCACTTCTTGTAGATGCAATTGTACAAGAAAACTGTTATTTTTAGTAGTTTTTTATTTTGTCTGCGACGTGTCATCCTGGTTTCTCAGAACTTTATCAAGCTTACACTAAGATAAAAGACAAACGATACAATAAAAAAACTCACTAAAACTAACGGTTTTCTTGTGCACTTCTATCTATTGACAATATACAGGGTGATTCTAAAGGTATAGTACAAACGAAAACCACAGATACCTCCCATGAAATAGAGACGAAAGTTCCCCTTCCACTTTGCCGAGAGATGCCTCCGTGAGGAGCTAGACAACGCCGAAAACGTGTGTAAATGAACTTCACACCTCTGTACAGCCAGTACCAGTGAAGATAGAAAGGCGGAACAAACAAAGTCAAAAGGAACACCAAAGTCGCCCATCCGAAAAACACTAGGCGGCAGCTGTGCAACGCATGCGCATGGGGTTCCACAAAGGAAATAGGAGTGTCCCGCAAGACAAGTGAAGGGAAAGGGTAGCGATCGACAACGGTAGGGAGAAAAGAAGCTATGAAGCATGAAGTAACAATTGCACAGTGGGAAACAAACACATGCAGCGCGTGGGGAGTCCCCAAACACAGTGGGGAGACACCGCAGCAAGAACAAAGCACGGTTCAACAAAAGAGAAAGAGGACCGGACGGAGAATGGTACCTGTCAAGGAGACAACAAATGCGGGACGAGGGATTCCCCGTAGCAGCACCGAGGGGATGTCACACAGAGGTCTTGCGCCAGCAGGACAAACACAGCAACTACGGGCACAGGAGGTTTATTGCCACGCAAAGGTGCACTTACAGTTAGGAATAGTACGTAGTACGTAGTCGTACCCCGTACTGACGTTGTTACAAAAGTTGCTCAAATTGATGACCACCACATTCAATGCAGGCATTGCAGCATCGCAGGAAATTCTGGTGAACCCTATCAAAAATCCCTGGCATGGTACACACCTCGGCCGATGCTGCAAGTATCCGTGCTACCAATGTTTCCTTGTCAGGCACCGGGGTCTCGTAGACGAGTGTTTTCACATGGCCCCACAAGAAGAAATCCATTGGTGTGAGGTCAGGCGAACGGGCGGGCCAGGGGACGGGGCCCTCTCTGCCGATCCAGCGCTGTGGGTAGGTACGGTGCAAAAGGGTTCGCACTGTGCCTTCAAAATGTGCAGGCGCTCCATCCAATTGAAACCACATACGATGTCGCACGTTTAGGGGTACATCTTCTAGCAGCTCTGGAAGGACTGATGCAAGAAAGGTGCGATAGAGGCGGCCATTTAAACGTGGTGGCAGCAGGTATGGACCGATAATCTGTTCATCGATGATACCTGCCCAGATATTGACTACAAACTGGGTCTGATGGTGCACCTCGACTGCTGCATGTGGATTTTCATAATCCCACACATGGCTGTTTCGGCAATTGAAGATGCCCTCACGGGTGAATGTTGCCTCGTCCGTGAAAAGCACATGGCGCAAAAAACGGGGATCGTCGGTACAAAACTGCAACAGTCGTTGACAGAATTCCACACGTCGTGGTGGGGTCCGTACGACACTCCAGCAGCCTTTCGCCCGATCCCACCCAGTGATGTGCCTCCGGCTTCATTTCTAAGAGGCTGATTGGGCCCCATCACGACGTTTGTTACAACGTCAGTACGGGGTACGTGGTCCTATCTGTACGTGCACCTTTCATTAGCAATAACCTCCTGTGCCCGTAGTTGCTGTGTTTGTCCTGCTGGCGCACGGCCTCTGTGTGACATCCCCTCGGTGCTGCTACGGGGAATCCGTCGTCCCGCATTTGTTGTCTCCTTGGCAGATACCATTCCCCGTCCGGTCCTCTTTCTCTTTTGTTGCACCGTGCTTTGTTCTTGCTGCGGTGTCTCCCCACTGTGTTTTGGGGACTCCCCTTGCGCTGCGCCGCCATTTCTGCCCCGAACCATGTACGCGTCTGTTGCCTGTCGAGTGTCACGGACCACTTTGCTTGCATTCTCGGTGTGTTTTTACATCCTACGTCGTCCTCCCGTGGTTCTGCAACCCCGCACTACTTTTCTCGACTGCACTGCTTCAGTCATGGTGTTTGTTTCCCGCTGTGCAATTGTTACTTCATGCTTCATAGCTTCTTTTCTCCCTACCGTTGTCGATCGCTAGCCTTTCCCTTCACTTGTCTTGCGGGACACTCCTATTTCCTTTGTGGAACCCCATGCGCATGCGTTGCACAGCTGCCGCCTAGTGTTTTTCGGATGGGCGACTTTGGTGTTCCTTTTGACTTTGTTTGTTCTGCCTTTCTATCTTCACTGGTACTGGCTGTACAGAGGTGTGAAGTTCATTTACACACGTTTTCGGCGTTGTCTAGCTCCTCACGGAGGCATCTCTCGGCAAAGTGGAAGGGGAACTTTCGTCTCTATTTCATGGGAGGTATCTGTGGTTTTCGTTTGTACTATACCTTTAGAATCACCCTGTATATGTGATATGCAATAGAAATGTACATAGCAAATTTATTTTGTCATGCTGAAAATAACATTCCATTTCTATTGAATAATCTTATGTATCAAAATCGGTTAAATATCAGCATTGGTAAATTTTCAGCTTCGTCACATCCCTAAATTTTTGTAATTGTGACAGATGGGAAACTTCTGATACTTGACTTTAGGACCTTCGTCTGTCTTTCAGAAAACTCTGTGAAATATTTGGGTTTACTGAAACAATTTTTTTTCACTAAGCAAACTTTACTCGACATTTAAATGCTTTTAGTTTTTAAAAATATTGCATACTTTTTTAGAAACTTTTTTTTGCCTGTGGTGGGTGTGACAAATTTTGTGATGGGTGTGCACATTATTTTCTTTGTAGGATTGTGGAACAATTCAATGGCTATGAAAATTATCATAAGTAACTAAGGTTTGTTTCAGATATGAAGTAGGATACTTCAGAGCTTAAGATATAGGAATAATCAGTGAGAAAAAATTAGAATTAATTTCTTATGATAATGAAACTAAATTAAGTGGAGACACCACACACAAATTCCCACTTCCACTACAGAAAGTAAGAGGTTTGAAACAATATGTTATTTGAAAGTCCTGAAACTAAGGTTTGTATTAATAATTCCAAATTCTGCATAGTTTTCCCTTTAATTTGATACATAATAGGTGAAACTTTGAATAAAAATATAATTCACCTTGCTTGTTCACTTTCACATGGAATGGCTCCGAAATAGAAAATTGTGCTTACAATAAGATATTTTTCATTTTAAGTTTCTCATTAGAAATGTATAGCAAATTATTAATTTTTACGTGCTTATTGTCTTTTTCTTCAGGAAATGTGCCTATATGCACTTAAAGTAAACCAGTGTAGAGAACGAGCCGCTTCTTCCATAAGGTACATGGATGGATGGGAGCAAGTAACGGAAGTTCTGTTCACTGTAACTCCACCAGACATATTAACATACGAAGCCAGACACCCACTGCTGCTAGGAGTCATGCAGAATCTTCTCAATGAGGTACAGTGTTTCCTTTTCGACATAATGATATTGTTTAGAGGTAACCTGTATTACCTGCAGAGGTATCAACAGATATAGGCAGGCATATTGGTGTATCTGTTTATTGGTATTTTTAATACCAGTACTGGAGTGTTGGCATTTGACAGTATCTAAATATCCCGGAAATGACGCAAAATGCATGTCTGATATATCTGTAAACAATGTGAAATTTAGTGCAAATTTCAGTCATTGTCTTATTACTTTTGTAAATATAAACATATATAATTAATGCACCCTAGTTTTGTAAATTTATGTCCAAATATGCAGTTTCTTTTTCAAAACCAAAATCCAATTCCTAAAAGGGAGACAGCTGAGTGGAGAAGGTTACATAATTTTGAACCGCATAATTTGTACAGTGTTCATGTCCAGATATTATTAGAATAATGAAATCTAGAAGACTTAGGTGGACAGGCCATGTGGCACGACAAACGCACATGCACAAACGCACATGCGCGTTCGAGGTGCGTGAGTTTCAGTACTGTATATTTTGGCCCATACCGTAATATGTGAAAGAATCACAATAGACAATATCTAAGTAACGTTACATGCAAGCAAGAAATTAGTTGAACATCACCATTGTTTCATTCTAAATTTGATGTCTGGAAGAATTTTGTGATTTTTTTTTTTTTTTAGAAAACAATCTGTGCAATGAAATAATAATTAATTTCTTTAGGTTGTGTCCGATCAGACAATGCCAGAATTAGCATTTCAGTCATCTGGAGTAGTTCTCCTGCTGATGGTCAATTTGAGACATTGCTACATGATAGGGCTGAGTGACTCCAAGCTTAATACCCAGCCTTCTATTGACCTTGAGACGAGTGTCAATCCAAAGATTGCACTTCAAGTAAATGCGTCTGCCTTAAAAATAATTCTGTCCAAAATTTTGGAATGGATATGTGGTACAGGTCAGTATGTGACTTTTTGTTATTAATATTACATTTAATTTTTACGGCACAAAGCTGTTCAATTGAATTATACTTCATTTTATTGGAAAATAAATAACTAGGGACTTTATTTTTTTGGAAATTCAATAACACCTAAAAAAGTTCATTACTGCAAATGAATGTTCGTGTATGTGCAGTGTTCAGAATACATTTTTCATCCATTTGAATTTGATAATAGCGAATTTGGTATAATATGTGAATATTGTCCTTTTTTGTGAATTTTGACATGCATATCTTGAAAAGTGCTTTGCTCTTGCCTGTGAGGCACCTATCATTTTTCATCTGTCCAGGGACAAATATTACGATAATATGTTCATCGATTGCTATGAAATTACAGATATAATCTTCCTTAGAGTAAAGGGAGATAGAAAAATATTTTTTCGTATTAACTAATAGTTATTTTTATTATTGTAATAGTACATTATATTTTTAAAATTAGTTCATCTATCACGCCAAATAAATCTACATTGCACTGCATGACCTCCAATTCATGCTTTGAAGCACTGTATAAGAAATGGTTTGTTTGCTGGAAATATTTTATTCAGTCATATTCTGTTGGTCTGAAAATAAGTTTTGCGTATTGATATTCAGAAATTATGTACTGATTGCAAAATTATAACATCTACTGTTAACGATCATGTGGTATTCAGGGTGCAGGTGAACAGGGGTGGGCGGAACTAAGCAACGACCATGCGCTGTGTCGGTGTGACATGGAAAGATAATTGAATTGACACATGGCACAAGTAGTACAGAGCTACTAAGCAGCTTATTAGGGTTTATGGTTTGGGTGTGAAGTTGGAGGAAATGGTGAGTTTCTTCTGGAGTTGGGAACATATGTACCTGTGCTCCCATCCCTCAGCCCTGATCTAGCATGCACTTGTCCCCAAAGCTCTCTGGATGCCTTTGTACAAGAATGTGCTGTTAGCAAGTTATTTCATGTCAGTTTTATGCAAACAACTGTTATACACTAGTGTAGTATTATGATAAGTGTCTCATTGTTGATGGAAATTATGTGGAAAATTAGAATAGGTATTTTTCTATATACAATACAGGGTGGCTACTCACAGGGAATTCTGGAAATTATGTGCTCCGGGAATTATGCATGCATTCTTTGTGAATTTTTCTCTGTAGATGTGAAAAACTGCAACTTTCGGTAATCCAAATCCTATTTGAAATTTTTCATATGCATAAAAGCCTGAGACAAGTTTTTCAGAGTTAAGTTTTCATTTTTATTCAGGAAGGAACAGAAAGCTGCATGGAAAATAAAACGGAATGCTCTCAATCCATTTACTTCATTGGTGTCCTTTGGACAACAATCTCTCTGACAGACGGAAGATTATTGCAAGATAAGATATCTTGATGTTGATTAGTTTAAATTTGAGTTTAAAACTCTTATACAATTAACAATTTTTCATAACGTAGTAGATCCGATAACATTTGTGACTTGTGTTTGAAGATGTATTTCAAGTCTGAACATGTGAATTGGCAAATGTAAACTCTGCACCTTAAATTAAATATTTTAAATGTATGTACTGTTTAATTGAATTGAATTAGATTTTTTGATTCATTTCAATCATACAGATCCTGTAAATTTTTAATATATTTATTTTTTGTAGGGGGGGGGAGGGAGGTGTTGAGAGGTCATAATATGTAAGGTTGAAATGGAGAAAACTTCTGCTTATAGCCTTGAATTTTAGGAAAGTTTGCCTTGAAAACCGGGAATTATACTTGAATTTTGTCATGGTCCTAGAGTAGTCACTCTGTAATATATTTGCTTTCCTAAATAAAAGTTCCTGTGCACAGAAGACTCACAAAATCAATAATTGTACTCACAGATCAGGACTGTACATAATGTTACAAAGATAACCAAGAATGTTCTGTTGGTTTCTAACAGTATCGATCATTACACTCTTCACCCAATGCTAGTTTTAAGGTTAGACAGATAAGTTGTTCATAGGTACATACACATTCAACTAGCAGGTTTTGGTTTGTGCAGTTCAATGTGAGCATCAGTGATCAGTGAAGACAGGAGAAGCATGCGTACATGAGACAGCGTGATAAGGGCCTGTAGTATGCTGTATGATTTTAAACTTTGGAGAAACAGTGGAGAAGAAAATTTGCCAGGATTTCAGCAGTGATCTCGTGAATGCTCGGACAGTGAGTGCATTGATGGTTTTAAAGACTCAAGGAAGGTTATGACTCTATCGAAGATTCACCACATGATTGAAGAA
Source organism: Lepisma saccharinum (assembly GCF_977018435.1). Classification (NCBI taxonomy): domain Eukaryota; kingdom Metazoa; phylum Arthropoda; class Insecta; order Zygentoma; family Lepismatidae; genus Lepisma; species Lepisma saccharinum. Next base: position 250,871 of record NW_028143087.1, read on the forward strand.
CAACAGTCGTAGACAACAATGGTCTACAGTTGGGTATTGAGGTGAACAGTGGTCAGGCATGTAACAGTTTGGGAGAAGAATTCCATGTCAGTGCAGAAACCAATCGACAACACCTACATCATCTTTGGAAAACTGTATAAGGTGGTTCATTCACTCTGATAAGTTCACTTTTTATTTTTCCTTGCAAATTTTCTTCGAATGATTTTGTCACCCGTCTGGTGGCTTTGTCAGGCATGTTTTGGCACTGTAGGTGTTGGTTCTCGGTCTTTACATGTGCTTCCATGGAAAGGCATTTGTTCGCATGCACAGGCGGGCTTTCTTGCGATCGCTTAAGGCCTGTGCTTGGTTTCTAGTCGTGTGTGGTGGGGGGGGGGAGGGGGAGCAGGTTGGGTGGGTATGCATATTCCTGATGGTAGGAAGCCAGGGTTTATTTAGAACACCAGGATTGATGTTGAGGTCGGCGGATGTGGTCACTAATGCTTAAGTTTATTTTGAGAACCTTTCCAAGGTGGATTTTGCTTGCATGACTATTTTGGCAGAGTCTATGTTTTGGTTTTTGTCTATAAGGTGGCAGTAAAGACCTGTTCTACCCCCTCCCAAGTCAGTGGTGAGCACCATGCTCCTTGAGCCTAACATCAAGTCATCACTTTGGCATACCTATATACTTGCTTCCATAAGTGCAGGTGATCATGTAGACGCCACTTCTTGCATTGGAGTTGGTGGAATATAATTTGAAATGGGTTAGGTGGGAGGCTATGGAAGGAGGGGCCTGGTCTGCTATCTTGAAACTTTGCCTGGTTAGAACTTTTGAATTTTCTTGATTAGGTCAGGATGTCGGGGGAGACTGGTCCATTTTTCTTTTGTCTTTTATTTCTGGGGTCATAGCTGGTTCATTTTTCTTTTGGTAGTGTGTAGGAGGTTGAGGAGTTCCTATCAGCTGTACCCATTGCTCATGCCAAGGGAGATGGTATGATTGAATTCAGTCTGCTCTCTGTAAGAAGTTGATCCAAAGGTGTGTCGATGGGTCTCTGCTGACTGCTATCATCATTGGCTAGCATCACATGCACCCGTTCCAAAACAGCCGAAACCACCTCTGCATAGAAAGGTGGTCATGCCCTGGGTGACTGCTTAGAGTATCGTGCATCTCAAATTGCTGCCAGCTGGCCAATCAATGCAGCTGTGTACTCTTGAGAAGCTGAAACATGTTCATCAATAGGGCTCGGAAGTTTACGACCTAAAAAACCTAAAAACAATGGCCTAAAAAATAATGTCCGCAATTAAAATGAAAGCATCACCCATGATGCCGTTCTTCACTCTGAAGCATCCACCTTATTCCCCAGATGTTGCCCTATCCAATTATCGTATGTTGCACTCACTGTATAACCACCTTACAGGATGGCAGTTCTGAAACCTAGATAAAGTCCTAACTGCACTTGATGACTTCTTGGGTTAATGTTCCACAGAATTCTAGAACAGTGTTCTTCCAGTATGTGAAAGACAGGTCATTGCTGACGATGGTGGGGATTATGATTGCCAGGTCTATTTTGTTAACTTTTTAACACATTCACGCCCATAAATGACCATGGACGTTTTAAGGTATGTGTTTGTATTTGCCCATAAACGACTACGGTTGTTTAACTGGGGTGTCCATTTTTTGCAGGTTGTTTTTGGGGGGGATTTTCTAAATGGCAAATGAAAGGGGTGCCAGGTCTGATGGGGTATCCGGGAGAAGAATAATTAATTACAGAGTTCTCCAGGGGAGACAACACATCGGTAGGGGACACTAGCAGAAACCCCCAAAGAGGTCTGTCTTGTTCAGGTGATATCAATTAGATGATATATCATCACAATATTGTAGCGATATATATATCATGTCACCGATATATCGTCACGATATTTGGTGATATATATCATGGGGATGATATATCACGGATATCACAATATGGACAAAATATCGTATCGTATGTGATATTTTCTTAACGATATATCACAATATCAAATTTCCGATATTGTCTATCCCTAGTTCCTATCTGCCAGGCCGAAAAGTCAATGAGAAAGTGCCATTTGCATCCTCCAGGGTGCCATTTTGAAAAAATTGAAAATTTAAGATGCCAGCCACATTTTTTTAAAGTGGATTCAGGAAATGCCTGGGGTGGCCTTTTAAATGCCCCTCCCAGAGCTGGGTGTGAATGTGTGAAGATTTGAAAATGTCAGGTGAAAATACGACAGAACTTTCTTGGTTGCCTTGTAAATTCAGTAGTAATGAACGCAGCTTAGCTTAGATAACAATTCTGACATTTTATTTTTCTCAATATAGTGAGAACTCTGCAGAAAGTGAGAGCAAATTTATATGGGGCATTGCTGTATTTCCTGCACATGACATCCATGGTTACCCAAGAGGAGGAGGAGAAACCAGAAGAAAGCAGTGACAACACTTACGATTCACGCCTCGATGTGTCTGGTCCACATTCGAGAGTTCCATTCAGTCAGCGCAGAGCAATACTGGATATTGTTACAAGATTTGCAGAGCGGCTGGTTGCTATTCTGTGCCATGATTGTTCAGGAGGCCATGATGTTTGCAAGGTAATACATTTCATTTTTCTTCCCATAGAAGTAGCAATAGCCACTGTAGCTCAGTCGTTAGGGCATCTGACTACCATGCGAGAGTCCCGGGTTCGATCCCCGGTGGGTGAGACCCGGGATTTTTTCCCACCTGTTCAAGCTGCTCCGGCACCCACCCAGCGTCTTATAAAGTGGGTAGAGGCAGCCAGGGGAGTGCATTGTGCTTATCATATCACTCCCACCTTCGGCCTTGATGCAGAAAATGTGGGGCCCCAACTCCACACCCCCTATGCACCTTAATGGCATGGTGCAAAAACACAGGGGAGCAATTTTGGAAGTAAGGTAGCTGATAGGTGCTTATTGAATATTACTAAGGATATCCTTTTACCTGGATTTTCCTTCAGGTTGTACTCATGGAACCTGTCCTGGTATATACGTAATTGTTTCTTATGATACCCTAAGTTTGCTCAGAGCATATGTATTAAAACAAACCCTAATTATTCTTGTATGTATAACTTTAATATGTGCTTTATATTAGGGCTGAGCCAATAGCATTTTGTCCTAACATGATACTACTGTCTGATTATAAATTATAGATACCAGAGTTTGGGACTCCAATTAAGAATTAACCAGTGTACCTACCTAAAAATGAGTTATATCAAAATTTAGATTATTTAATTCTGGTTAATCTATGCTAACAAAAGTTTTTTTCCAGTGTGACTTCTTAATTTTTATACTCATGAGAACAAAAAAAAAAGTGTTGTTTCGTTTTGCAAACGATCGCTCGCTTTGAAATTCTATAAATAAAAAGCTGGTGGTCCGATCATGTTGAAATTTTAGTACAGTTCAGGCAAAAAAGTTTTAAACACAATTCCTTATTTTCAGATATTTAAAATTTGTCAATAAACTAGGGATGGGACCGATTAATCGGTACTCTATCGGTATTGGCTGATATAGGCATACTGGTGTATCGGTTTATCGGTAAAATTACTGATTATTTTACCGATCCGATATATTGATAAATATCTTATAATTTAGTGCAAAATTCTGCCATTTTGTTGTAAATTTTATGGACAATCTCGATGCCCTACTTTCTAAAAAAGAAATTGTCTAAATACGAGGGTCACTATTTATATTTTGAGCCTTGGCAACACTGATTGAAGTTAGGTGCGATTTGACGTTTGCACGGAATCGTCTGGCATTATTGACCATAAGGTACTTCAAATGTTTTGTCAATAGCTTCATTTCTGTTTTTTATGTTGCCTTGGAGATTGCGCGACAACAATAAAATGGAATTAACTCGTGAACATTTTCGTGCGATGATTTTTTACGATTTTCGACGCGGATTATCAAGACAAGAGTGCATCGATAAACTTACTTTCACATTTGGCGATGAAGCCCCATCCTTTGCCACCGTGAAACGCTGGTATAACGAATTTAATCGTGGCCGCCATTCATTCGCTCACTGACGAGATTCGCGAAGGTGGTCCAAAATCAGTTGTTGTTCAAGAAAACATTGATGCTGTGCAAAACCTAATACTGCAAGATCATCATCTGACATACTGTGAAATTGAGGCAACCATAGGCATTAGTTCCACCAGCATATATAAAATATTACATGATCATTTAGCTGTGAGAAAGGTATGTTCTCGTTGGATCCCACACAATTTGACAAAAACTCAAAAAGACGCTCGCGTCAATTGGTGCAAACAAATGTTCAATAAATACAATCGTGGTGCTTCAAAAGACGTATATAAGATTGTAACAGGTGACGAATCATGGATATATGCATATGAGCCGGAACGTAAACAGCAGTCGACTGTATGGGTGTTTCAAGATGAACCCAATCCAACAAAAGTTGTTCGTGCTCGAAGCACATGGAAACAAATGGTCGCCTGTTTTTTCGTGAAAACTGGTCATGTGGCAACTGTGCCTTTAGAGGAACGTAGAACGGTCAACTCTGAATGGTACACAACAATTTGTTTGCCAGAGGGCTTGGGTGAAATACGGAAAACAAACAAACGCCGTCGGATCATTCTTCATCAAGACAATGCCAGCTGTCACACATCTCATCTAACAACCGACTTTATGAACAGTCAAAAAATCGAATTGATGGGTCATCCGCCGTACAGTCCTGATTTGGCACCCAATGACTTCTTCTTGTTCCCGAATGTCAAGAATAAATTGTGTGGACAACGATTTTCGTCGGCGGAAGATGCCGTTGATGCATTCAAAAACCATATTATGGAGGTGTCTCAAGAAGATTGGAAAAACTGCTTTGACAAATGGTTCGAACGAATGCAAAAGTGTATTGACCATAAAGGAGAATACTTCGAAAAACAATAAAGCAGTTTTCAATGCCAAATTCCTGTTTTTTCATTGTTAGGCTCAAAATATAAATAGTGACCCTCGTATTCAACTTCTTTTGCACTGCAGTCATCTCGAAACACACATTTGTTAAGGAGATCAAGGAACATGTCATGTTCTTCAAGTAGAAAAAAGTAAAGTGTTCCCCTGTGCTTAGCACCATGCCATGAAGGCGTATAGGTGGTGCGGGGGTAACGCCCCACACTTTCTTGATCTGGTCGTGAGTGAGGGTTATGTGATCAGCACCACACCCCTGACTGCCTTTACCCCCCAGAGTTTCCCCCAGATACCCATGTTATTCGACACTGGGTGGGCGCCGGGGCCGCTTCCAATGTTAGAAAAGTTCCCGGATTTGAACCGGCTGGGGATCGAACCCTGGACCTTTAGCTTGATAGTCAGACGCGTTACCAACTGAGCCACCGCGGCCACCACATCTTCAAGTACCATATCTAATTTTATATTGGATCGGTAGAATATCAGTTATCGGTATCAGTAAATTTTATATTGGTGCTTGATCGGTATCGGCAAAAATATCATATCGGCCCATCCCTACAATAAACCTTTACCATAAATTTTGCTCTCTTGGAATGTTGTGAGAGGGTGTCGTCATCAACATCTCAAACTTTAATCCAGTGAGAATAATCTGAAAAAGTATAACATACACTTATCCATCTCTCTAAAGTCCATTTTTTCCACTACGAAGTGGATGTAAACAAAAGCATGTGCTCTAGAGAAAGCCAGTGTAGTGACCCTATTGGTGGATTCTGGCAGTAGTCCCTCCGTAGACCTTTTCCACCCTGACAGATAGTCCAATTAATGTCGTCTAAAAACTAATGTTTACATAGCAGTGTATGCTGTTCGAAGCATTTACTAGCCTTATCCTAGCTTATGAATTCATAACCATTCATTAGTAAAGCTCCTATGATGATATTCACTCATTCAAATTAACGAAATTCCCGCTACTTGTCTGTCGCTCCATGATGTGCAGTGTTGCTAATTTGCAATATTAAGTAGAAGTAGACGTTCTTCGCTCAGGGTATCCATACCCTTGTGATGTGCTGGGACACTTGCTTGAACAGACAAGGTGACTATGTGTAGAGGATATGTCACCCATGGATCACTTTTACTTCATGTATATTCATATATTCCAACCAATAAATCATTACAGAAAAAAGCCAAGAGTCTCACTTTCATTTGGGAAACCCTTATATTATTATATCCTGGGGAGGATTTTTCTACTCCACCCACATCTGTTTTTATTACTATTTTACATTTCTTTCATTTACTGTATTGGTAATACATAGTTATTCCATTTTGTAATTAACTTTTACCCACCTCTCACAATAAAAAGCTTTTAAAGTTAGGGGTGAATTTTTTCCATAGCGTGGACCTTTTACATAAAACACTAATTTTTGAAATTTGGAAAATTTTGAAACAATTTTTTCTTTGGTTTAATTTGTAGTGTGTGTACTTTGCACCCCTTTTTTATTTAATGTTTTTTTACTTCGTTATTCTATTCGAATAATAACTCATTGAACTTTATTTCCATTATCAACAATAAAAATAACAAGCTTTCTGTTTTGTTAAGTGATATTAACGATGCCAATTTCCAAGGGTTGCATTAACTGCTCGAGTCCCCCTCGCTCCCGATGCCTATAATTTTAAGTGTTCAGCATATTCTCATTGAATGTATGCGGATTTACTTTTCTCAGACACATTTTTAATCTTCCCACCCGTTTATCGTCCAGTGTTTTTACATATGGTTTTAGCTTTGGCCTGTTCCACTGTTTCAGAGGAAGTTTTTAGTCTCTCTTTAATGTTTTAAAGAATTGTGTATGTCCTGTGCAGGCCCCTTTACAAATTTGCATTTTTGACGTTTGTCAATGGGTTCTTTAAACCCTTTTTTAACTTTCGAATAAGGATTTTTAGATAAGAAGATTTTTTTCTCGCATAATTTGAAGAGCACAAAATGGCCTCTTGTGCTGGTGCACCCAAAAATTGTAACTCATTCACTGAGTCATTCATTCGAAGGTATCTAGCACCATGTCTCTACTTCGCGAAAACTAAGTTTTATGCATTGATAAGAGCATTGACTGCGTTCAGAATGTGGGCTATCTCACTAGCATAATGTTCGAATGGACAAACATTTCATGTGAGGAGAGGGGGGTGCTCTTTTTTGTTCATTTTTGGGGATTTTGAAGCCATGTGATACTGTGAAATATTTATGTAGGCCTAGACGCGAGAATAAAATATATAATAAACTTCTTATCTTGTACACTGCTGTTAAAGTGTCTGAGATCTATCTATCTTCACAATTTGAAGTGTGGGGCCTTCTCGATGGTGTAGTGGCAACGTCATCGCCTTGAATTGGAAACAAAGGGGATTCGATATGCGGTGGAGGCACACAGTGGTTCGGATTCCACTTTAACTATAGGTCCAGTCGTCTCTCTTTGTGCGCAAAGTGAACTTAAATCATATATTAAACAACGATTTGAAGCTCATACTCATATGTGTGCTACACAGCACTTTCCTTAAAGAAATAAAGTTCTGTGCACCATGAAAATGAACCCAACCCATAACGTTTCGACTACAGAACAGAGAGAGTACCTGGGGCTGGCCTTCGTCAGTTCAGTTATTGTTTGGTGCAAAACCATAATCAGGCAGCCAGTAAACTTCACCTCACCCTCGCATCTACTCTGGTTGTTTGAAGAGGTCAGTGGCCTCTCCCTCTTGTCCTAATCATCTGCAACTGATATCCTTGGCCCGGAGAGGGAATTTCCTTGTCATAAGCTACCCTTTTCAACGCTGGGAACAATGAATTCTCAACACTGATGGCATTCATGCTAGAAGACTGTCATGCTAAACTCACGGGACTCCTTGCGTGCTTTTCTTCGTTTCGCGAATTTCAAACAAAGCAGGCAAGATTGCCAACTCGTAAGAAATAAGTGTAGCAACTTGTAAGAAGTAATTATGCGATCTCCTGCAACGCCATCATCTTCTTATTGAAATGAACAATTTTATGCAAATTTTCCGACCGATTTTTCTTCTCTTCTGAGCCTGGGTTTCGCAGATAGCCCAGAATATATGCCTCTGGATAACAGATGTTGCCAAACTCATCTCAGACATGGAACTGCACCTCACATTTGAAAATTGTACATGTTCATCTCTAAGGATGCACTGAATTTTTATAATTTCTTGTTTTTTTTAAAAAAAAAAAAGTAATGTGTAATGAAATTTTTCTATTTAATAGAAAGACGGACTGGACTGGACAATAAAATAATTATTCTGCATAAAAGTTCCGTTTGCAATATATTTAACTGTAGGCAATGTCAAATCATAACATTTACTTGTTTCCGAGATGAAATCCTTTATATTGATTGTTGTCTCTTAACTGTTAAGTCAATCAGATTAATGTATGTTGCCCTGAGCTACTGCCGATATGTCTATCAGTCCATCAAAATTTTTCTTCTTGATAATGATAGTTAACATGAATGGACAGTTATAACTGGTCTTTTATATTTATTTGTACGTGACTGACATCAACTTCAGCATTACAATACTCCCCTCTCCCATACATAGTTTCAGATATAACTTTTAGCCCAGGTTATATCACTTGGTTAGATATGATGTTCATATTTTTACCTGCTTGAAACAGACTATCTTATTTTTGATACTAAATCACCTCTGTCTATATAAGCATAAAATCAAAATTTGTTGATTTTATGTATCTTTTATTTCCATTATTCTCAATTTTGTTTCTTTTGTTTCTCTATATATGCTGTTTCTTTACTTTATTTAATTACACTACTTCAGGGTGGCTACTTACCGGGAATTCCTTGTATTCTGGGAATTATGTGTAAATTCTACGCAAATTTTTCTCTGTAGACGTAAAAAATGGCAACTTTTTTTAACTCAAATGAATTCATATACCCCTGAGACGAGTTTTTAACAGTTTTGCTTTTATGTTTATCGAGGAAGAAAAAAGGAAGCTGTGTGGAAAATAAAACAGAATTCTCTCAATCCTTTTACTTTGTTAGTGTCGTTTGTGGAACAGTCTATCTGGCAGATGAAAGATTATTGCAAAATAAGATATCTTGAATTTGATTAGACTAATTTGAGTTTGAAATCCTTATGCAATAAACAATTTTTCATAATTAGTATATTCCGTAACATTTGTGACTTGTGATTGTAGATGTATTTCCAGTCCGAGTTTGTGAAATGGCAAGTGTAAAGTCTGCACCTTAAATTGAATATTTTAAATAGTATATATATATATAATTTTAATTGAATTGAATTAGAATTTTTGGATACATTGGAATCACACAAGCCTTTATATTGTTAATATACCATATTTATGCGTGTATAATGCACATTTGTGTACAATGCGCATCCTGGTTTTTGATGGGGAAATGTGACCAAAAATTATATCTCGAATACAGTGCGCAGGATAATCCATGTTCAAGAAATGGCTTTCTTAGTTGTAGCTCGTAAAGCTGTTGCTATGCCGATCAAAAGTGAATGACGTCATACTTATTCAGTGAGTCACCTGTTGCTATGTGGACCAAGAGGCGAATATCCTCTTGTGTAAACAGTAAGTCACCAACCCAAGGCACCTCCCCCTCTCCCTCCACTGTGTTTAGCATCCCAAAGCTTTCACTCTTTAACCACCTTATTTATTCTGTATTAGTAGAAAGCGAGATCAAAATTGTGTTATGGATTTGCAGTGCTCAGGAAGTTATTTCTCGCCCAACAAATACAGCTGATACACATGTCATGTGATGGGAGGTGCATGCTTGAATCCCAGGCCTCCCCGATGGCGCAGTGGTAGCGTCGTCGCCTTGTAATGAAGGGGTCCCGGGTTCGATTCCCGGTGGAGGCACATAGTGGTTCGGATCCCACTTTAAACTGTAGGTCCAGTCCCGATTAGCCTTACTGTGCATAAAGTGGACTTAAAACAACAAATCAACCAACCAAGCATGCTTGAATCCCGCTCGAACGGCATTGCTTTTCTTCATGTGACAGAACATTACATTACAAAGTGAAAAACATAGGAAATGGCTAAAAACCATTCTGGTTTTCCTCATTTCCTCTACTTTTTCTAAAGGAAAACTTCAAAATATATACTTTTCCATGACTAAGGTAATATTTATAACAAGCACATTCAGGACCTTCAACAGGGTGGCGACAGACCTGGAAAACCTGGAAAACCGGGAAAAGTCAGGGAATTTGAGGTGTCAAAAATAGTCAGGGAAATGTCAGGGAATTTCGTCTTCATTGACTTTTTTTTAAATTTAATTTAAAGATATCGTTATGGAACTCTGCACGGGAACAGAAAATTGTTATAACTCGGGCACTATGGGAGCAATCTACTTCGGATAAGTTTTGTTTTGCAGCTAAAATATCAGCGCGTGCAAACGTGTACAATTCAGAACGCCGGACCGAGGAAGGGGGTTTGGGAGGCGCGACTCCCGAATTTTAATAGAAAAAACAAAAATCTGGTTTGCCCCCTCTTCTCCCACTATTTTGGGGAGAAGGCGCGAAATTTAGTATTCTTTTCAAAGAATGGACATTTCTCAAGAGAATGAAACATATTTCATGTTCTTGGGTGCCATACAAGTTGAATAATAAGCCAAAATGTGATTAATTTTTTTTACGAAAAATATGTAATTTGAATTTTTAGAGGTAAATTGTTATAACTCGGGCACTATGGGAGCAATCTACTTCAGATAAGTTTTGTTTTGCAGCTAAAACATCATAGCATGCAACCGTGTACAATTCAGAACGCCGGATCGAGGAAGGGGGTTTTGGGGGGGGGGGGGCGACACTCGAATTTCAATAGAAAAAAACAAAAATCTGAAGTTTGCCCCCTCTTCTCCCACTATTTTGGGGAGAAGGCGTGAAATTTAGTATTCTTTTCAAAGAATGGACATTTCTCAAGAGAATGAAACATGTTTCATGTTCTTGGGTGCCATACAAGTTGAATAATAAGTCAAAATGTGATTTTTTATTTTTACGAAAAATATGTAACTTGCATTTTTGGAGGAAAATTGTTATAACTCGGGCACTATGGGAGCAATCTACTTCAGATAAGTTTTGTTTTTCAGATAAAACATCATAGCATGCAACCGTGTACAATTCATAACGCCGGATCGAGGAAGGGGGTTTGGGGGGCGCGACCCTTGAATTTCAATAGAAAAAAACAAAAATCTGAAGTTTGCCCCCTCTTATCCCACTATTTTGGGGAGAAGGCGCGAAATTTAGTATTATTTTCAAAGAATGGACATTTCTCAAGAGAATGAAACATGTTTCATGTTCTTGGGTGCCATACAAGTAGAATAATAAGTCAAAATGTGATTTTTTATTTTTACGAAAATTATGTAATTTGAATTTTTAGAGGTAAATTGTTATAACTCGGGCACTATGGGAGCAATCTACTTCAGATAAGTTTTGTTTTTCAGATAGAACATCACAGCATACAACCGTGTACAATTCAGAACGCCTGACCGAGGAAGGGGGTTTGGGGGAGCCCGACCCCCAAATTTCAATGAAAAAAACATAAAAATCTGAAGTTTGCCCCCTCTTCTCCCGCTATTTTGGGGATAAGGTGCAAACCTTAGTATTCTCTTCAAAGAATGGACATGTCCAGAAACATGTTTCATGTTCCTGGGTGCCATACAAGTTGAATAATGAGCCAAAATGTGAAACTCTGTTCGGAAATGTGGCATGGATATGTTGCAGAGAAAGGGGAGGTTGGTCATCAATATGAATTTCCCGGGCTTGCTCCAGACCTGTGTCAGAGTTTCCATCCAAACTTAAGTGTTTGAAGGACCAAAAAGCACATTCATTTCGTAATCAGCACCATGATACCATATGGTATCATCGGGCGAGTACGACCTTACACTGATGATACCATATGGTATCATTGGGGGAGTAAATGTTAAGCCTCTAAATATTACGTGGAAAATGCATTGAATTATAATTTTTTTTCTTGTCCGTATGGGAGTAGTAAGAGGACTTGTCAACAGATGGAGGGGATAAGAGCAGGTGGCGCCATCCGATAGTTGTCAGACGTCGTAGTAAGGCATTTTGTTGGGCAAACTGAAGGAACATGGAAACAAATAGGTTCCATTGATACATACGATTTTTGTCGAATATCGCCACCCGACAAAGTATCTCACTACAACATGCGACAGAAATTGCATGGACTGCAACATCCAACAAAAATCGAATGCATAAACAAGAAGAGCTTTAGACTGCAAATATGCTGCTGGAATGTTATTACTCTTCTGGCTCACTTCACCTTATTTAATGTAGCAGTGCTTACGAAGGTTTTCTATCATCGTCCTGACGTATTACTGGTTTTGCACAAGTTAACATACGTTTACAATGACATTGCACTATTCTTAGATATCAAGAAGAATCCAACCAAACTGGATATATATTGAATACTATCACGAAAAAGTGAAACATAAATCTGCATTGGTGAACGTTATAAAAATTGGCAAGTGCATGCTCCCAACCTCAAATTTACTGCAACACTGTAAATTCCTGTCTGTTTAAACTCATGAGAGATGGTCATTAATCTCTCACTGAGTAAGGTTAATGTCCAATATTATGAAATAAAATACTAATAATAAATACGTAAATATTTGAATATCATATTTACTCGAATCATTCAATCATAAACGCAAATCACTTTCTTCAAGAATTGACTTTTCTCTGCCAGCCCTGCTAAATTTTCACTTGCCATCTACTGATTTATATGAGGGGTGGCCAGAAAGTAATTTCCAATTAGTAGGGACATTGATTTTTCGCAAACGCGAAATCTGTGAAAAATGGTAATTGCTGCGAAGTTATGTTTAGGAATGTGCAGTGATGATGCCTGGACACATTTTTCGCCCGTTCGAAATAATGTGAATTTGGCATAAAATGTGAATTTGTTATAAAATGCGAATTGTTGGCATTTTTAGTGATTTTTTTTAAAGAAATGTCCTAAAACAAAGAAAAATTCCATGAAATCCAACATTCTTGTCTTTTGTAGGCCATGTTTGTGTACGTAGAACATGCAAGGTTTCCAACATTTTACTCAAGAGTAAACTATAGAGTTATACGTACATGGAATAATTCCGACAGCCACATTAAATCATGTATTTCCCACGATTTTTTCAACTTAACAAGTGAAAAAAAGATAATGCCAATTTTTGGTGCCATAATATATCGGTATCTGTCACGTGAGATTGATTGATTTTAATTTTTTGGGTGCGTCGCCACTTATGGTCATTATGCACCCTTCAGTATATACAGGGAAAATTCCATTATCTAAAATCCTTACCTTAAAATTAAAAAAGGGGTATGGAAAATAACTTTCCCGAAATAACTTTGAAGATATCAAACTCTCACGAAGAGGCGTAAGCCATTTGACTTACTTTGAAACAGTAGTTTAAAAACACCATGAAGGTATAATTTCAGATATTTGCCAGAAAATGCGCTAAAATGAAAACGTGAATTTTGGGGAAAATAACACCGTGTAGTAAAAAATAAAAAATAAGAAAATACACCAATTTTTAAAAAAAATAACAAAATATCAAGGTCCCTACCGATTAGGCATAAATAAAACAAGAATATCAGTTGTACTTTATTACATTAGTAACAGTGAGTCCTAACCTAATTTTCGGCATAATCACCACCGTTGTTCTGGCAGTTGTCATAGCATGGCACTAAATTTTGTATGCCCATGTTATATGTGTCTGACAGCAAAGACTGGAACTATTTCTACCGCAGTGTAGCTGTCAAATCCTTGCCCTGCCAGAAACCTCTTCAGTTAAACAAAGAGATGAAAGTCGGTACATTCAAGGCCAGGGCTGTACAGGGAGTTGTCCAAGATCTCTCGCCCGAAGTGATGCAAAGTACCCGTGTGTACTCAGCTGTATGGGGTTGTGCACATTCGATTGGCCTTCCGTGAATTGTCTGCACCATCGTCTGACCTTAATCACTCACGACGTCCGGTCTGCACACCTGACACGATTGCTGGTGGCTCTGTGCCAAATTCTGAGCGTGCAATGTAGGCTACATCGCAGTCGGTGGGAGACTGTATGAGAGCTGCAATCTTTAACCTAGAACTGTCCTAAAACGGCTGCATTGCAACTGTACCAGATGTGTAGCTCTCCGACCACTAGTGCTGCGTATAGGCACCTTTGGAGGAGCTTTTTTCAGGATGCCCCTCGTATATGAACTTTCAGAAGCTTTTATTATTAGAGTGTTCCTGTTTTAATGTGTGGTTAGCTAAATCAGGTACCTATACAATGCAATTCTATAAATTCCTTGCGTTCAATTTCTAATACCTACATACCCTTTTCGTCAGTATTAATGGTATAACTGCATATTGTCAGTTTCACACACTTTATTTTGTTCGATTCAGTTGTTTCACTTATATGCAAGAGTTAAGTTGTTTGCTTTACAGGGAAGAGAGAAGTAGCTTTATGCATTGAAAAATGAGTCCGCACTCATGGTTCTTGCAAGCAGAGGGTTCCAAACCTCAGTGGAAATATCAACATATAATACGGAGAATGTATAGCTAAGGAGACTGATAAATTACAAATTGTATTTCTCAATCAATCACTCTTCACTCTTATCTCATTTAGTCGTAACTTTAAAAATAATCAAGTATTTTATTTTAAACTTACTGCATATGAAAAATTCCGTAATCGTTCCCTAGCTTGTGAATTGTAATAATTTTTCAAATTCACTATTTTGCAGTTTGAATTCAAATCATAGAGAATAGAGAAATTAAGTCAATTTCATAGAAGATAATATTGGTACTTAACAAAACCATACGTGGATCTGTGTGAGTTTATTATTTATATTTGCAAAAAAATCGATTTAGTTAACTTTGTAATTGTCAGGGAAAAAATGTAAATTTTGTCCTGGAAAACCTGGAAAAGTCAGGGAATTTCATTTCTGCTTGTTTGTAGCCACCCTGTTCAAACTAGCAGGTAGCAGCACAAGATTTCTTCCATTAAATAATTTACATGCTTCATATAGGTCATATTATTTGCCTGTAATACATTCATGATGGTTGCGGTAAATGCGGTTTAAAATTACTTACATGAAATTTTGAAAATTTCGTACTTCTACGTTGCACAATATAATGGTTAAATCCTATTAATTTCAAAGATCAACTGTCTTCATTCACAAAAGGGTACGGCGTTTGAAGCGGAGATGGTACCGCGTCACTGCATTGTTTCCGGGCAGCGGTAGTTGTGATTTCTCCCATTCAGCGGCGCTGGCGTGCGGTAGTAATTGTAATCATTGTTCTTTTTCCTTATCTTTTCTTTCATCCGAAGTACCATAAACATCCGAACGTTCCATTTTGTGATGAGCCTATTACAACTGCAATGCACATTAGTGTTGCCATCTTGAATGGAATACTGTTGCCATATTCAGAAACTTCAGAATTTAAGCTTTACAACGATATATAACTTGATAGGGTTCTGTAAACATGAAAAATCAATACAAGTGTCACAAAATCATAGAATGACCATGTACGGTTTCATGTTAGCTGTCTGAATTATTCTGTGCATAATACGCACCATAGTTTGTGGAGACAAAAGTTTTGGAAATAAGTGCACATTATACATGAGTAAGTATGGTATTTATTGTGGGGAGGGGGTGGTGAGAGGTAGTAGTACATAACAGTTGGGCTGAAAAGTCCGTAGGCTAACATAGTAAAAAAATTTTTTTTGACAAAATTCGATTTTATTATTCAATATAGTTGCCTTCGAGGGCGATACAACGATTATAGCGGTCATACAATTTTTCGATGCCATTTTTATAGTACGATTTCTCTTTAGCCTCAAAATAGACCTCAGTTTCGGCGATTACCTCTTCATCAGTGCTAAATTTCTTTCCAGCGAGCATTCTTTTAAGGTCTGCAAACAGGAAAAAGTCACTGGGGGCCAGATCTGGAGAATATGGTGGATGGGGAAGCAATTTTATTACGGTTGAATATCGCTAAACATTGCTCCGAATCATCCAAACGTTGTTGCTTTTGATCGATTGTGAGCACGCGCGGCACCCATTTTGCACACAGCTTTCGCATGTTCAAATATTCATGCACAATATGTCCAACACGTTCCTTTGATATTTTTAAAGTCTCAGCTATCTCGATGAACTGCACTTTACGATCATTTAAAATTATTTTGTGGACTTTTTTGATGTTTTCGTCGGTAACAGCCTCTTTGGGGCGTCCACTGCGTGCATCGTCTTCGATGCTCATTTCGCCTCGTTTAAATTTAGCAAACCACTTCTCAACGGTTGATTTTCCTGGTGCAGAGTCCGAATAATGTTTATCAAGCCAAGCCTTGGCTTCAACAGTATTTTTTTCGCCAAAAAGCAATGCTTTATTAACACACGAAATTCTTTTTTATCTTTTTTTTCACAATAACAAAAGCTGCTTCACTCACAATGCTATATCTCACGAACTAATTATCCGGCAGCTGTGAAATTTATACACGTATCTTTTGAAGGTTAGTACTAAGTAAAAATCACATGGATTTAATTCTAGTAACGCCATCTATGAGTCAGCCTACGAACTTTTCAGCCCAACTGTTAAGGTTGAAATAGAGAAAGCATCTGCTTCTACCCTAGAATTTTTTGGAAAGTTCACGTTGAAAACCGGGAATTATTCTTGAATTTTATCATGGTCTTAGAATGGCCACCCTGTACTTCTTTTCTCTTATTTCTCTCTTATCTCTCTAGTTTATTTTATTTATTTTTATTTCTCTCTCTCCCTTTTCTCGTTTCTTTCTGTCAATAATTTTCTTATAGTCCATGGTCCCCTCTTTCTCTAATTCTCTCTCTCTCTCGCTCTTTTTTCATTTATTGGTTCATTCAAATGCCTTCTATTTTATTCTCTTTATTTCGTTGTCTGCCTGTCTGTTTCTCTTGTATTTATTTCTCTCTCTAAAATCTTGTACTTCCTTATTAATTGCTTTTCTCTATGAACCTACATATTTTTATTTTTCTGTCTGTCATTCCGTGCTTCATTTTTTGCTATGACCCGTAGACATGTGGTTCAACATACTTTTATCTCAGTTCAGAAGAACACAACTTTTTGATTACCCCTCCAGCTTAGAGAATTCTCTGCTGTAAGAGAGAACATCATATCTCTGGATTTATTGGTTAGAAATTGACATAATCAGTACAAGAAACTCAAAAAGTTTTAATTTCCATAATAGATATCAGCATGGGAAAAGTTTCCCTTTTTTTTTTTTTTTTTTTTTTTTTTCTGTTTGTTAGTTAATGCTGTGCTTGCCATACTGCATTTCAGCCAGACCAAAAGCATATTGGACCCTTTCCTTTCTTACTTGGACCTTTCCCTCTCGTTCCGTCGAGGTCCAAGTAAGAATTTCAAGCATTCGTATATTCACTCTTCTTCCCCAAGGTTGCTTCTAATGCACTCAACATAAATGTTTTGAGTTTCTCTTATTATGTAAACTTCGAGGCAATAAATGTAAGAGTTTTGAAGATTTCTATTCACTAGTTCTTTCCCGGACACTGTACAGTCACGGACAGTTCTGGTGTTGTTAAAATCCAGAAGTGTCCATGACTGTTAAGTTTATGTCAGTACAAAATATCCAAATTAGTATGTACAAGTTAACTATCGATAATGTGAAACTGAATTCTCTACTACATGTAAAAAAAATGCACACACATTGAATTTGGAAAATGAGCTACAGTTTGTCCCAGGATTCTGTGGAGCAAAGCAGGGCATGCTGCTGAAAACGGCTAGTAGCTGCAGCCATGTTTTCCCCTCCTTTCAAAAAACAAATCCCAAAACCTACTTTTAAATTTTTTGCCCAAAAACCCAGACAAATATAATTTTTTCTAAATAATAGCACTAAAAATCTATTAAAAAATATATTTTTATAATCATAAGAAGAATAGCAAAAAACATAAAATCTGAAAATTATAAAAGATTAATAATACGAATTTTAGAAAAATGAAATTGAGTCTTAAAAATTCATGACGGTTTTGTGTTTAAGTTTCTCAAAAGAGGTTTTGTATTCTAGGGTTAAATCAAAAGATTCCCTTAAACTAATTTGTTTCATGTATTACTGCTACTAGTCAGTTCAGTTCGACAATATTTTATTTTCAAAATTAGTATGTCTAATATTAATGATGGATCCTTTGAGCATAAGTAGTTAATTATGAGATGAACTACACATTGAAAATGAAATTTAACCTGAGAATCAAAACCATCCCACAGAGCAAGCACCCAACACTGTACTGGAAAAGGCATACAGCTTCAATGTAGTTTGAAATGTGAAAGAATAATGAAATAAAAGTTGTGAATCTAGCAGTCAAAAATTGAAAATACACTGAGATTGAACCAATTTCTCAACAATACTAATACTGATGATTGAACATTGTAAAAATTTGTGTTTTCAAAATATTTATAAGTGTTAATGTATAAATATTCCGTTGCAACTGTATCATTTCAATTCACCAGAATTTTGCTCTAAGATATTCATAGCTTCAAATATAAAATTCTCAGAGTATTAAAATAGTTGTCACTTAACCATGTTGACTCCATGGTGCATTTTGTAGATTCTTGTAAATTAATAGTCCAGAAAAGAGTCAGTATAGATAGGGACACAAATTTATGTTAGATCAGCAGTATCTAACAGCAGTGAAAAAATGGATCTGTGACAAGTGTTTGAAGGCAATTTCTTAATAGTGCCTAAATCATATCAAATCCATCATTCAGTTCTCAGCAACAACTATTGGGAACCTTAATTGTTAGCCACCAACCCCAGGGACATCAGCAGATAGTTACAAAGTGTGAATGATGTTTCAATTTCAATTTCAATTTTCCTTTATTAAAGGGCGAGGTTCAGCCTGTGGCTGTTCTACCACCTAACCCCGATGGATACATATACATACTAAATACATTCTACCTACTAAATGTTTGTACAATAACAAACAAGGAAGAAAGAGAGAAACATAAAGAAGACACAAAAAGAACAAATACAAAATTGAGAACAAAGGCTCGTCTACACACTAAAAATAATAATAATAATAAAAAGATTGAAAACAAATACACAAGGATACACAAATTAATTGACACAATTGTGCTTGGTGTGATATGGTTAAGAATAATACAAATTAATATTAATGTTATGTGTAAAAAACATATAAATGTTCTTAATATGCGAGAAAGGACAAAATATTGTTAAGGGTTGGCAACATGTAAGGGGAAAAGTAAACAAGCAAAATGAAGATGAAAATACTTATTAGGAAGTTGGTTCAGATATGCGAGCTATTATTCGTGAGTGCTGGAACACAGATATTGTTCATTTAACAATAGAGTTTTTAGTTTGTCTTTGAAGTTGTTGCGATTAGTGAGGGACGTCATGGAAGGAGGAAGTTCATTCCACGCTCTTGCAGCTGAATACGTAAATGATGATTCGAAAAGCACTAGTGTGTGCTTTGGAAGTTCAAGTTTCGATTTTCCCCTTGTTTTGTAATCATGTATTTCCCTTCTGAATTTTAAATTCTGGAATAGGTTTCTAGGTACTTTTGGTTTGTAAAAGATTATGAATAAAACAACACAGATGTAATTTTCGGCGTCTGGTCATGTTCAATATTTTGTTTACGTTTAGGGTTGGGAGGATATGATCGTATTTTCTTATATGGTACACGAAACGGAAACATGAATTTTGGACTTTCTGGATTTTGGTTTTGTTTCGAACAGATAGATTTGGTCCAAAAATTACATCGCAGTAGTCCAGTAAAGGAAAGATAAGTGATTGGATTAGTCTCATTTTAATCTCTGTTTTTAGGCATTCTTTAAAGCTGTACAGCGTAAGCTTTTTTAATTTGTTCTTGTACATGAATATCCCAGTTAAGGTGTTCATCGAAAATGACGCCTAGATTTTTCACATTTGTTGAATAAGGGATTATAACTGTGTCTAGTTTGATGCATATCTCGTTAGGATTTATCAGAGAGAGACTATTTCGGGAACCAATAAGAGAGAAAGTTGATTTTTGTGGGTTTATTTTTAAACCGTTACTTTTACACCAGGTATTTATGTTGGATAAATCATCATTGAGCAAAGCTAAGGCTGCATCTGGCGATTTCGGTGGAAAAGGAATTTGTAGTTGAGTGTCATCTGCGTAAAAATGAACTTTACTGTGATTGATTACGGTAGGTAAGTCGGCTGTAAAAATGGTATAGAGGAGAGGGGCTAGAATGGATCCCTGTGGGACACCAGTTTCCAATGGCAGGGTGCGAGAGAGAGGGGGCGTGGCAGCGATTATGAATACTCTCTGTTGTCTGTTGTTCAGATACGATCTAAACCATCGAAGAGCGGGAAGTGAAAAATTGTAGTATTTTAATTTGCTCAAGAGCAGGTCATGATGGACACTGTCAAAGGCTTTAGTGAGATCCAGTAATACTAACGCTACTGCCATTCTCTTGTCGATTGATCGTAATAAATCGTCAGTTACTTTAAGCAAAGCCGTTGCCGTGCTGTGTGAGGGACGGAAACCGGATTGACATTTCGGAAGCAGATCTAGGTCATTGACGAGTTTGCTTGTTAACAATTTTTTCAGCGGTTTTGGAAAATATAGGTAAGAGACTTATTGGTCGAAGGTCATTCAGAGACGTTATTACTTTTTTCTTTGGTATCGGAACAACACGTGCTGTCTTCCAGCTGGTCGGGTATTGTCCAGTCCGGAATGAGAAATTTACGATGTGCGTCAGAGGACGTAAGATGTGTGGTAATAACAGTTTAATCATTTTTATAGATATTCCATCATTACCAGATGCATTGGATGATATTTCGTTTATAGCTTTCATTGTTTCGGCTTCGTTTATTTCTTGCAGGTGGAAAGTTTGAGTGCTTTCGTTAAAAGTGTTGCCATCAAAGAACTCTCGAGTTTTGTTAACGGCATCTTCTGAGACATTCGCTTTGTTGCATACGCTAGAAAAATGCCGGTTAATTGAATCTACGTTTATCAGGTCGGAAGGTATCTTGTTGTTCATATTTTTACTATATACACCCCACGTTTTTATTTTTTTCCACAACTCTTTGCTGTTGTTGTTTCATCAGAGGTGATGATTAAAATATGCTTTCTTTTCTTGTCGTTGGACCGAGGTGGTGAAGTTTCTCAGTTCTTTGTAATAGTCCCAGTTTGCCTGGGATTTTGTGCGCTTATATTTTATTAGGGCATTGTCACGGAGTTTCATGAGCAGTTTTGTATTTTCGGATATCCACGGAGAGTTTTTTGATTTTATTAATTTAGTTTCAAGGGGCGCATGCTTGTCGAAGAGATTTATTACGTTTTGAGTAACAAAGTGAACTTTATCGTCGATGTTGTCGAAGCTATCAATTTGCATCCATTCAATTGTTGCAGCATCCCTATCGAATATCTCTTTGTCGAGGGTAGAGAAGTTTCGAGATTTGATAAACTGTTCGATTAATTTTGGTTTTTCGATGGCAAGTGTCGCGTTTACTAGACAGTGGTTGGACGTTCCGACGGGAGCGGTTACGTTAAATGAGCGTACAAGATCCTGGTCATTCGTTATTACCACATCGAGGAGTGATTGGGTGGTTGCCGTTATTCTAGTTGGTCTGTTAATGATCTGAACTATGCCGAAAGAGTCGATTATTGATTCTAAATATACTGTTTCTGGTTTATGGGGAGAAAGGAAATCTGCGTTTACGTCACCTAAAATAAGTAATTTGTGAACGAGAGGAAAAACTTCAGAAATCGTGGTTTCTAAGCGCGATAATTTTGTATACGATATATTAGGGGCTTTGTACACACCAATTATTCGCAGAGTTAGATGCTGGAGCTTCACAGTTACGCTAATCATTTCGACTTCGTCGTCATTTTCATTGCAAGAGAGAATGATCTTGACATTTAGGTCTTTACGGTAATACAAGATTAGGCCACCCCCAACCTTTGTTGTTCTATCCTTTTTTATTGCTGCGTAACCCGGTATGGAGAAGGTCGAGGCGAGGGCTTCGCGGAAAGACCAGCTCTCGGTGACCAGGAAGATATCGAAAGCCGACTCGAGCACCGTGGTCGCCAACTCCTCTAATTTTGGTGACGACAAGGACCTGACGTTCGCTTGAGCGAGGGTCAGAAAGGGTGGCCTTGGGGTGCGATGACCGGGAGGGAGGAAACCGTTAATTGCAGACCTATTAGAATTTGAAGCACAATGATGGTAGGTAGTATGATTGAATTCTAATTTAGAGTTTTGTACCCAGTGCCCTGATATAGTTCAGTGCATGCCTGGTCATTTTTGTACGAACCTTTTTTCTGTTGTCAAAATTTTATGTTGACCTATGAATCATGGCCGTGTGGTCTAAGGCACCATGCTTTTGGCTCCGGCTACGGGATGCATGCAGGTTCGTCTCTCCTGGGAGAAGCATAACAACTCTTCTCCTAAGATTTCGGCCTGTGTATGGGACCGGTGGCCATCCACCATCATGAGGAAATTGGGGTGCTACGAATGAGTAGCGTAACCCGGGCATGGAAACCTAGGACGACGACTGGGGGTTTGTCGTGCTGACCACAGGTGACCCCGTAACTAGTTGGATGATGTTCCCACCTCTGATGGGAGTGAGGCCAGCAGTCGGTACTGCCTCTCACGGCCTTTTGCACCACTGGTTATTTATACACTCCGCACAAAAAGATAGGAATATTGTTATATTAGACAATAGGTTTTGATTGATTGGAGTTTTAAGTCTACTTGATGCACAGCAAAGCTAATTGGTACTGAACTTGCAGTTTAAATTGGGATCCGAACCACTATGTGCCTCCACCAAGAATCTATCCTGGGACCCTTTGATTGTGAGGGGACTAAAATTAGGTGATAGGTAGGGGCATGCATATTTCGTTTTTGCCGAAAACATGAAATTTAAAAAAAAAAAAAAAACATTGTAGTGTTAATTTTTCATGTTTTTGAAAGGTGTGAGATGCATTTTGTGACCATGTTTTGTCACGAAATAATGCAAAATGAACTGCAAAAAGCGAAATTAACTCTTAAACACGAAATTTAGGGTTTATTCATGGACGTGACAACTTCTGAGGGTTCTGCAATTCCCAGAAAATTGATTAATTCTGCTGTAAATATTGGAGAATCAAAAATGGACTCCTTTACACAGAAATAAACTTAATACTCGGATAACTACATAAACGGGCTATTAGAAGAGAAATGTTAATTCTGTGGAATAAGTGTAGTTTTTAAATCAAATTTAGGATTATATTCACAATTTTAAAACTAAAATGTATTTTTATATACCACTTTTCATCCAATTTTTCACCGCTATAACACCGATATTTTATTTACCACTTTTGAACCCGAAATTGACTCAGTTTTTATACCGAAATTTTGCTTTTTTATTTACCAAAAATATGTGCCTCTAGTGATAGGTGATAGGCAGGGTGGCATATGTCGGCGAAAACATGAGAATGAGAATGTTCAGCAGACAGATACCATGTGTTGTTGAATTCCAAGATCTTGCCTATCACCTATTGCCTAATATAACAATATTCCAAACTTTTTTTGAGGAGTGTATTATGAACCATGACTAATGTTACAAACTGCCAATGAATATAAATCGATTCTCTGAACTTGTTTCATAGGACTAATTAAACATTGTTTTTTTTGTTTTTTCCAGATGTTGGCTCTGTCGTGTTTGGATATGTTGATAGAATTGGACCCTTACAATACGTGGGTGTCGTTCATATCTTCAAGGGGTTACCTGAAACATTTAATTGAGAGCATACTAGAGGATAATCAGAAACTCATGGTCATGTTGGCTGATGTACCAGAACCTCTTCGGCCTTTGTATGTTTACGAGTCAAAAATGGTGAGTTTATATTTTGTACCAGGGATATGACAGAGTGGTGTGCACTGTATCAGTTATTGACTGATATAGTCAATGTTTAGTAAAATTGCCAATAATATTATTAATCTTCTCTTGAGTGAAGAAGGTTACCTAATGTACAACTGCACAATTTGTATTCCTGTCCAGATATTATTAGAATAATTAAATCAAAAGACTTAGGTGGGCAGGCCACTTGGCACGAATTGGAGAGGAAAGATCAGTTTGCTCGATTCTTGTTGGGAAACCTGATGGTAGGAAACCTTTAGGAACGCCAAGACAAAGGTGGAGGGATATCATTGAGATGGGCCTAAAGGAAATGGGTAAGGATGGAAAAGAGTGGATAGATCTAGGGACCTTTGGGTTTAAGAAGACTACGGAGTTAGTTATATTATTAATCTGGTTTATCTTTGAATAACTTGTAATTTAGCATAAAATCCAGATTTGTGAGTTTACACATGGAGCTTCTCAATCCCCATTGTTTGACACGTTTGTATACCAGAAACAACAACACCTACATTTTTTACAATTAGTGGTCTTATATACTCGACAAGTATTGTAAGCTTATTGCTGCCATATCAGAAATTACAACGTCTTCGCCTTGTAATCAAGGGGTCCCGGGTTCGATACCCGGCGGAGGCACAAGTGGTTCGGATCCCACTTTAAACTGTAGCCTTACTGTGCATAAAGTGGACTTAAAACACCAAATCAAATCAGAAATTACAAGAGCTACAAACAAGATAATGCATTTTAATGGAACTTCTCTGGAAAATTATTTATCACAGCTACGACACAGCAAATACCTGTGGTATTAGTATCAGAAAATATCAGTTGGAAATTACTCAAACACTTCCTAATACTTTCTGGAGTTTGTGTCTCTTGCAAAGTCCACAAAGGGCCTCCCCCATGGCGCAGTGGTAGCGTTTCTGCCTTGTAATCAAGGGGTCCCGGGTTCGATACCTGCTGGAGTCACAAGTGGTTCGGATCCCACTTTAAACTGTAGGTCCAGTCCCGATTAGCCTTACTGTGCATGAAGTGGACTTAAAACAGCAACTCAAACAAACAGCAAAGTCCACAAGAAATGCCACTTCAACAGATGTAAAATGCAGAGCTTTCTGTATTTTAACACAAACCTTTTTATTGTAGATTAAGCGCACACAGATGTACTACATAGAAATTTTCAGTGTAAAATGCAGGCTCGACTAGGACTCAAACCCAGGTGTCTGGCATACCGTGCCATTGCTCTCGGTAGCTCAGTTGTAGAAATGGCATAGTATGCCAGAGACCCGGGTTCGAGTCCTAGTTGAGCCTGCATTTTTCGCTGAAAATTTCTACATAAACCTTTATATGTTTAAAAGAAAAGGAAGGAAAATGATTGTCTTAGGTCACATTCAAATTTTTAAAACCAAAACTGATAGATCACACATTTTCATTCAGCAGCTCTAGTGGCTAGGGAGAGAGAGAAAGAGCACAAAATCTTTAAATGTAATCGTGAAGTCAAATTAAAAACAAAGTGGCACTTGATTCAAGTACTTCAACAACTGTTGTTTATGAATAATTGAAGTTTGCATTTTAATGTCTAAGGTGACAATTGATCATTTACATGGCTGAGCCCAATACCACTTTAAACCGATACTCGGATCTCGTCAGTGACCATAGTGGCAACGTAGTTACCTTGTATTCCAGGGGCCCCAGGTTTGATACCCGGTGGAGGCACATAGGGGTTCGGATCCAACTTTAAACAGTAGGTCCTGCCCCGATTAGTTTCTCTCTGAATAACGTTAAGTTAAAACTCAAAACTCAAACCTATACTTTTCCTAGCTGTCGCCAGTATTGATGCTTGAGAATTGTTACCATTAAATGTTCAAAATATGTAAGTGTTCTGAATGCACAGGCGACAGATTTCTTTGACATGGGTATTGTAAACCTTGTTCGCCGATATGATAAGTGTCTCAACAGAAACGGTGGTTATGTAGAAAAATAGCTTAGAGTTGTCTCTTTCAGTTGTATATAATACAAACTCTCGCAATGTCCTGGTGTTTCTTTTATATCCAAATAGTACTCATAGTACATATTGCAATTTTTCCATGCAATCTACTCCTAATGTGCATGAAATTTCCTGCTTTCTATGATAAGGTTAAGAGTATAAAGTTCTAAACTGTTGCATTTAATGATTTATGATATTGTAAAGATACGTTTTAGGGATGGGCTGATATGAAATTTTAGCCAATGCCTATAAAGTTCCGATTTAAATTTAACAATAGCCATAAACAATTTTCTATCAGTGCAATATAAAATTCCAAATGGTCCTTGAAGAACTTGAATGGATCATTGACCTCCTTAATAAATGTTTTTTTCCAGGTGACTGCAGTGCAAAAGAAGTTGCATATTTAGACATTTACTTTCTTAAAAAGTAAGGCATGGAGATTATCCATAAAAATTATAGCAAAATGTCAGCATTTTGCACTAAATTATAAGATAGTTATAGATATATTGTATGGGTAAAATAATCGGCAATTTTATTGATAAACCGATACACTGATATGCATATATCGGCCAATACCGATAGAGTACCGATTAATCTGTCCCATCCGTAGTTTGGATTCATTATAAGGTTAAAATTATAAATATTTCTAAACTGTTGCATTTAGTGATTTCTGATATTCCAAAGATAAATTTAGTTATCTTAATTGTTGCTTTAGGGTCATTCCATGCCAAATCAACAAAGTCCACAACCCGACCATCTCAGAATTTTCTGAAACTCTACTATTTGGTAGTCTTCATGAAGATATGAAATCCTGAGAAAATGTAGCTTCCTGTGTGGCGTAGTTATGGAGTTTTGGGGGCTTGAAAATACAAAAAATTGTCGATTTTTATTCTGCGCCTGAGATTTTCATGGATAATTGCTCTTACCCTAATTGACGTACAGGGCTGGTTGTAGTCTTGTTTGAAAGGACATGAAAGAAGCTTTCCAATGGTGTATCACATCACTATATTTAGAATAAAATCTTTTCAAGGTCATGTGCTCCCAATTTCTCTACTCTCAACAACATATAAAATATTATCTAACATTATTTTAACAAGACTAACCCCATATGCTAATGAAATTATAGGTGATTATCAATGTGGATTTAAACGTAACAGATCAACTACAGATCAAATTTTTCACATCAGACAGACACTTGAAAAAAAGTGGGAATATAATCAAAATGTCCATCAGCTATTCATTGATTTCAAAAAAGCATATGATTCGGTCAAAAGAGATAAATTATATAATATATTAGTAGAGTTTGGAATACCTAAGAAGCTTGTTAGTATGATAAAAGTATGCACCAGTGAAACCGAAAGTAAAATTCGTGTGGGTATTAATATGTCTGACAAATTTACAATTCATGATGGGTTAAAACAAGGAGATGCATTTCTTGTTTGAAAGGACATGAAAGAAGCTTTCCAATGGTGTATCACATCACTATATTTAGAATAAAATCTTTTCAAGGTCATGTGCTCCCAATTTCTCTACTCTCAACAACATATAAAATATTATCTAACATTATTTTAACAAGACTAACCCCATATGCTAATGAAATTATAGGTGATTATCAATGTGGATTTAAACGTAACAGATCAACTACAGATCAAATTTTTCACATCAGACAGACACTTGAAAAAAAGTGGGAATATAATCAAAATGTCCATCAGCTATTCATTGATTTCAAAGAAGCATATGATTCGGTCAAAAGAGATAAATTATATAATATATTAGTAGAGTTTGGAATACCTAAGAAGCTTGTTAGTATGATAAAAGTATGCACCAGTGAAACCGAAAGTAAAATTCGTGTGGTTATTAATATGTCTGACAAATTTACAATTCATGATGGGTTAAAACAAGGAGATGCATTATCTCCATTGCTCTTTAATTTTGCCTTAGAATATGCTGTTAGGAAGGTAAAAGAAACTAAAGAAGGACTAAAATTAAATGGTGTGACTCAGTTGTTAGCATATGCAGATGATGTAGACTTACTGGGGGATGATGTGAATACAATTAAGAATAATGCTAAAATATTTTTCAAAACTGCTAAAGAGATAGGTTTGGAAGTTAACAAAGAGAAAACTAAATATATGCTTACAGGCCGAAACCAAGTGTTAGGTAATAATCAAAATCTAATTATTGATAACAACTCGTTTGAACCAGTTTCCAAATTCAAATATTTAGGAGTAATATTAACAAATGAAAATTATATTAAAGAGGAAATAAAAAGTAGGCTTAATTCAGGAAATGCATGTTACTTCTCTCTTCATAAACTTTTGTCTTCTCGTTTAATATCTAAGAAACTAAAAGTTAAAATATACAAAACAGTAATTTTGCCTGTAGTATTATATGGGTGTGAAACTTGGTCCCTTACATTGAAAGAGGAACATAAATTGAGAGTATTTGAAAATATGATCGTTAGGAAAATATTTGGCCCTAAAAGGGATGAGGAGACAGGTGAGTGGAGAAGGTTACATAATTTAGAAGTACATAATTTGTATTCATGTCCAGATATTATTAGAATAATTAAATGAAGAAGACTTAGGTGGGCAGGCCATGTGGCACGAATGGGAGAGGAAAGAGGAGTTTACAGGATTCTTGTTGGGAAACCTGATGGTAAGAGACCAGTAGGAAGGCCAAGACGAAGATGGAGGGACAACGTTGAGATGGACCTAAGGGAAATCAGTAGGGATGGAAAAGAGTATATAGATCTTCCTCAAGATAGGGAAAGATGGAAGGCCTGTGTTGCTGCAGCCATGAACCTTCGGGTTTAAGAAGGCTAGAGAGTTAGTTAGTTAGTCAAGGTCATCCACTTTGACTTTGGACCTTGAACTTTTGAAGATGCATATCTGAGATTTCCTTGGAACTGAAATATATTGTTAACACGTTGACGATTATGGGATAATTAAAGAGACTAACTAACTAACTCTCTAGCCTTCTTAAACCCGAAGGTTCATGGCTGCAGCAACACAGGCCTTCCATCTGTCCCTATCTTGAGCAAGATCTATATACTCTTTTCCATCCCTACCGATTTCCTTTAGGTCCATCTCAACGTTGTCCCTCCATCTTCGTCTTGGCCTTCCTACAGGTCTCTTACCATCTGGTTTCCCAACAAGAATCCTGTAAACTCCTCTTTCCTCTCCCATTCGTGCCACATGGCCTGCCCACCTAAGTCTTCTTGATTTAATTATTCTAATAATATCTGGACATGAATATAAATTATGTAGTTCTAAATTATGTAACCTTCTCCACTCACCTGTCTCCTCATCCCTTTTAGGTCCAAATATTTTCCTAAGAATCTTATTTTCAAATACTCTCAATTTATGTTCCTCTTTTAATGTAAGGGACCAAGTTTCACACCCGTATAATACTACAGGCAAAATTACTGTTTTGTATATTTTAACTTTTAGTTTCTTAGATATTAAACGAGTAGACAAAAGTTTATGAAGAGAGAAGTAACATGCATTTCCTGAATTAAGCCTACTTTTTATTTCCTCTTTAATATAATTTTCATTTGTTAATATTACTCCTAAGTATTTGAATTTGGAAACTGGTTCAAACGAGTTGTTATCAATTATTAGATTTTGATTATTACCTAACACTTGGTTTCGGCCTGTAAGCATATATTTAGTTTTCTCTTTGTTAACTTCCAAACCTATCTCTTTAGCAGTTTTGAAAAATATTTTAGCATTATTCTTAATCGTATTTATATCATCCCCCAGTAAGTCTACATCATCTGCATATGCTAACAACTGAGTCACACCATTTAATTTTAGTCCTTCTTTAGTTTCTTTTACCTTCCGAACAGCATATTCTAAGGCAAAATTAAAGAGCAATGGAGATAATGCATCTCCTTGTTTTAACCCATCATGAATTATAAATTTGTCAGACATATTATTACCCACACAAATTTTACTTTCTGTTTCACTGGTGCATATTTTTATCATACTAACAAGCTTCTTAGGTATTCCAAACTCTACTAATATATTATATAATTTATCTCTTTTGACCGAATCATATGCTTTTTTGAAATCAATGAATAGCTGATGGACATTTTGATTATATTCCCACTTTTTTTCAAGTGTCTGTCTGATGTGAAAAATTTGATCTGTAGTTGATCTGTTACGTTTAAATCCACATTGATAATCACCTATAATTTCATTAGCATATGGGGTTAGTCTTGTTAAAAGAATGTTAGACAATATTTTGTATGTTGTTGAGAGTAGAGAAATTCCACGGTAATTATTGCAGTTCATTTTATCACCTTTTTTTAAACACAGGAACAATTATGGATTCTTTCCACTGTTGAGGGATTTCTTCTTTATTCCATATTAAACAAATTAATTTATGAATTTGACATATTAATGAATTTCCACCATATTTAATTAACTCAGCTGGTATTAAATCAATGCCAGGTGCTTTGTTATTCTTAAGCCTTTTAATAGCATCTTTAACTTCAGTCAAGTTAGGTTCTGGAACTAAAGGTTCTGCTGTGTGGACTTCATTTACTTCTGATTTATCTCCTACATGGACATTTAAAAGGTCATTAAAGTAGTTCTTCCATCTATTTAGAATATCGCTTGGGTCAGCTAGAAAATCACCATCTTTATCTGTTATCAAGTTTACTTTAGGTTGCCACCCCTTTCTAAATTTTTTTCAGCCGGTCATTTCTAGTGGGAGTTTGCAACACTGTTGTTATTTACATTTAAGAATAATATGATGATCTACAATAGTGAAAAATGGACAACAATGTTTGTTTCCTGAGAAATAACTTACATGCACCATAGTTCACAGGTTGTTTTTCAGTATTCATTCATTCAGTCCTTGCATGGCAAGCTGGCTTTCGCCCGTTGTTAAAGTGTACGTTCTTGTTGTAGCAGTGGAAGGGTCCACTTTTGTTAGAAGATTGCACATTGGGACCCAACAAATGTCCAGTTGGACCAAAGGGGACATAAAAATGATCCTGATGGTCCATAAAGTTGAAGAAAGTTACGTAATTTGTAAATCACCGGTGTCTTCAGACACTTTCTGAACAAACACTAGCCACCAATTGTTATTATATTCACAAGTAAAATATCCAGTAATATCTGTAAATTCTAAGGCATTTGAACATCTAATGAAACAATGTTCTATAAATTCATCACATGCAGAATAAAGTTTCATATGTATGACATCTTTTGTAAAAGGAAGTACTGCATGAACCTTTTGGATTCCTGGAATGGAAGTCGGTCACACAACATAGAAAAATCATCCTCATGGTAGGCAACATTGATGACATTTTTGCGATTTTTGTAGTGTGCTGCTGCTCCATCAGAAAAGTAAAATATCTTGGCCCAGTTATCAGTACCAAATCGACCCTTCAAAAATGTAATAAGTACTTTCTGGAGTAAGTGAACTAATGCTGTATCATGCTATCTGATATGGTAACCAAATTTTCAGTTATGACTGTCAAAGAATTGGGATTTCCATAATAATAAAAAATAATAATAAAAATAATAGGAATGGGACGATATGAAATTTTGGCTGATACCAATAAAGTACCGATATAAAATTTACCGGTACCGATAACCGATATTCTATCGATCTGATATAAAATTAGAAATGGTCCCGGAAGAACCTGAAACGTTCCTTGACCTCCTTGACTGCAGTGCAAGAGAAATTGCATATTTAGTAAAAAGTAAAGTAAAGTGTTCCCCTGTGCTTAGCACCATGCCATGAAGGCGTATAAGGGGTGTGGGGGTAACGCCCCACACTTTCTTGATCCGGTCGTGAGTGGGGGTGATGTGATCAGCACCACGACCCTGACCACCTTTACCCCCCAGGTTTCCCCAGGTACCCATGTTATTCGACGCTGGGTGGGTGCCGGGGTCGCTTCCATCGTTAGAAAAGTTCCCGGATTTGAACCGGCCGGGGATAGAACCCGGGACCTTTAGCATGGTAGCCAGACACGTTACCGACTGAGCCACTGCGGCCATATTTAGACATTTACTTTTTAAAAAAGTAGGGCATGGAGATTATCCATAAAAATTACAACAAAAATGGCATAATTTTGCACTAAACTATCAGATATTTATCGATATATCGGATCGGTAAAATAATCGGTAATTTTACCGATAAACCGATACACCGATATGCCTATATTGGCCGATACCGATAGAGTACCGGTTAATCGGTCCCATCCCTAAAAAATAATAAATAGTGAATGGATGTATTGTTGTTGCTTGATCATTATTCCAGTGAAAACCTTGTGAGACATCTTGCAGCACAGGAGTAATTTTCTTCAGAATCACAAAGTACAATGCCACTTGCCTATCAAGAACTGTTTCTTTTAAATGCTTGAGAAATTAAGCTTGTTAACATGAAAAAATTTCCGATCAGGTGCGCATTTTTTCGACTAGAATTTCTATGAATTCTGCAGGCTTCATTGATGTTTCAAGTGTTGATCTGTCTGTGGATATCTATCCATTGTTTGTTCCTACTTTGGTGTTAATTTCCAGGTGATACTTATTAATTTCAAAATATGGACTGGCTAGGTTTCCACGGATCTCAAAATCTTCAAGGCTTTCTAATCTGGATAATGCCATGATGTTGGCGATCAAGGTATCTTATTTTAAAAAAAAGTCCTCTCAAATTAAAACTGCCACACTAAACACACTATATATTCAACATTCTACCACACTTGTTTCAAACAAGACTCCTGCACACATTCTTCACTTTCTAGTTGCAGAAGTATTGCACATTAGCAAGTCTGCAATGCAATAGTGCAGTGTTGCTAACTCCCACTAGAAATGACCGGCTAAAAAAATACACAGATACTAATTAAATTGTTTCTCTTTAATTATCCCATAATCGTCCCAACTTCAAATTCAGTTATGTTATAGTTTAACCTTGTGTTAACAATATATTTCAGTTCCAAGGAAATCTCAGATATACATCTTCAAAAGTTCAAGGTCCAAAGTCAAAGTGGATGACCTTGAAAAGATTTTATTCTAAATATAGTGATGTGATACACCATTGGAAAGCTTATTTCATGTCCTTTCAAACAAGACTACAACCAGCTCTGTACGTCAATTAGGGTAAGAGCAATTATCCATGAAAGTCTCAGGCGCAGACTAAAAATCGACAATTTTTTGTATTTTCAAGCCCCAAAACTCCATAACTACGCCACACAGGAAGCTACAATTTCTCAGGATTTCATATCTTCATGAAGACTACCAAATAGTAGAGTTTCAGAAAAATTCGAGATGGTCGAGTCAGAAATGACACTTTATTTTGTTGACTTGGCATGGAATGACCCTTTACTTTCATTAGCTATTCATGTTTTTGATGGATTTTTTTTGCAGACACTGCTGTGCCGGATTGCCTCCACCCATGCTGGAGCAGAATTGCTTTTGGAGTACAAGGCTCTTGCGTGTTTATCTGCAATGCAAGTTTTTGACCACCATCCTCAAATACAAAGAGGGTAAGTATGAAAATTCATGGCTTTGACATTAGATGTAATGGCAAACATTTTTTTTTACTAGTGCCACTTTATTATGCAAGGGTATGTGCCGAATCTTTGGTGGATTGTAGGTACATTTTTGTAGTGTGAGAACCAACTGTTTTTTACTTTTGTACCCAGTCTATACGTGCCCGGTTTGTCATGGCACGGCTAAAGGATGGACTGCTTCTCCTGCCTGCAGCCTTGATGTATAGAGCAGTATTGTCACATGAAGGGAAATTCGCACAATTGTTTTGGCGAAAAGGGGAATTCGATGAAAAAATTCCCAAATGTCAGGGAAATTTGAAGACATCAGACTCAATATTAGTTTAGATTATGTTAAGTTCCAGTTTCATATGTCCACATTTTTTTTGTTCCTTCATTATTTCTACTCCTTTGAGTGTAAGCCTATGTATCTTTATATTTCGATTTTGTTTTTATTACTTCCCTTTTCCGCATCTTCGGATAACAACAGCGACGATAAGGATGAACGATTAATGGATACCTGACCAGGATTCAAATCTTTGACATCTGGAATGTATGTAATTTGTTCAACATTTTTCATTCATACGAATATGGACCGACCACAATTCTACTACTACTAATTATTATTATTTGATTTCTTTAGGTGAAGGAAAAATTAGTCCAAAAAGGGAAATTTTACCCTCAGCTTGTGGCAACACTGGTAGAGAGTAGGTCGCTTTCCAGGGGCTAGTAGTCCATTACGTGTCTCCTTACGAATCTCAGCGATTACCTCCTTCTCCTAGAAGCGAGGAGCTTGTGCATTGACGGGAAGAGGGTGCACTGGACGCCATAGCTTTAGCAGTAGTTACTTAGCCACGCATGTGACCATACTCGGAGGATATGTGTGCGTATGTGGGTGTATGTTAACTGTGCGTTTCTTTCCAACGCCGCTCTCACGATGTAACTTATCGGGAAGAAAGGATTGAAATTGCCGAAAGTGTCTGCTCGCGATGAAAATTTGTGGTACTCAGAAGACACATTTGGTCGGAAACGTGGAATGCAAGGTTGGGCATTAAATGGGGGTGTGGTTCAAATATCTGCAGGATGTTTTCCAGGGAGGGCCAAGCAAAGTAATTTTTTTCAAGGGGATGCAAAGGGGACATATTTTCCACATAATAGTGATGCCCACTCAAACAAATACAGTTTCAGTCTGAAATTACCATGTCCCTTCAAGCATAATAATATAATAATAACATAAATTATTGTGACTGAGATGAAATGATGTGTGAAATATATAATTTTTAGGTGAACATTCATTTTTCAGGGGGCATCCACCCTCCTCCTGGATATATATGTGTGTACCTATTAGAGGCCTGGCAGAACAGGTCAAATTCCAAACTTTACAAAAAATATGATTTTTTTTAATACAGTAGATCCTCAATTTTATGTTTTTCAGGGTTCCAAAGTGAAACATTTTTAAATGTGGGAAAATTTATAATTAAAAAAAAAAAAATTTTGCTCTAGTGGGGCCAGTGGGAAAATGTAAAACCGAGGTTCTACTGTATGTATTTTTTAGCATTGCTATTCTTGATTGTACTTACAACATGCCTTGGTATTCTGTCGGATTGCTTCTAACACCGTGTGCTGAGCAGAACTTGCCTACCATACCTGTCAGAACACAAGAGGAAAACATAAAAATTAAACTTTAAATGTTCAGATGCTTTGCCAGCTTCCTGTTTGAAGTACCATTGATAAAATGGATTTAGAAATGCCTGTTTTAACTCCATTTATCCTTGACAAAGCTGGCGTGGTAAAATTTTATTTCTGCAGGTTCTGTGTTTCTGCTCTCTGACAAGCAAAACTAACATCTCATTAAATCAACTTCATTCTTGTATGCTAGCTGTACCTTAGGATAACTGATCAACAACAATTTTATTTAGTTGTAATAAACTGAAGACATCATGTTGGATTAATTGGTAATGTTATTTATTTGTAGGATCTCAACTTCACAAACTGAATTTGTGCCAACAGTCAGTTCCCGGTACTTGCAGATTCTCTTTCCTGCTTTTAATCTTTGCGATACAATTATCACTTCCCTTGGATCATGCAACCAGTCTTGTGTTGTTCAGGTAAGTCAGCAACCAATGAAGATTTATACATATAGTGCAATTGAAAAATAAAATGTGGCTGTGTTGTTGAATCATATATACGAGGGGCGTTCCATATTGATTTACACTTTTTTTTTTTTTTTTTTTTTTTCACACTCAGAGAATAGTTACATCTCGGTAGATAAGTCCACCTTCACAATGTGGTCTCCCTTCAGCTCTATACGTTTGCTCCAGCAGTGTGGCAACTTCTCCCGGTCTCCTGGAACCACTTAGTTGGAGTGTGTAGCACCCACATCTGGACAGCTTCGGTGGAGGCTCCCTTTATGCTTTCACTGCATGGATTAGGCTTTCGTCTCCGGTTCATGGTAATGGAGCCAAATCTTATCGCCGGTCACAAGTTTCGACATGAAGCCTAGTTGAGGCGTAGCAGGAGATCATGACTCGTGTCCTCTGCTGCATTCAGGGCTTTGGGAACCCACTTGGCATATACCTTACCGTGTTTAAGGTGTTCGTGCATGATGCTATGCAGAGTGACACTTGCGGGTCCCCTGACTGCCTCCATTTCCGAGAACGTTGTGCACCTGTTCACCTGAATAAGCTGCAAGATGGTGACTGGCATCGTCAAGTCACTTTCCTTCCAGAACTGGTTCCCTTCTCCGTTGTTGTGCAGCCCTCTTTCCAGCCATCCACCCAGTTGTACAAGGTTCTTCATGATGGTGCATGCTCTCCACACACTGCTATCAATCGCCTGTGAATCTCTGCTTTGGTTACACCCTCCTTCCACAGAAACCACGTCGTCCAGCGCTGTCCCAGCTGATTGCTCTCCATGTTGTCCGTGCACGTACTGACAGCTGTTGGCGAAATGTGCTGTGGTTCACAGGTTTTACATCCCCTCTGTCCTGTGCTGACACCTGGCAACAGACCTATATACTACCGTTATGGCAAGCCAAATGGCGGACCGTTGTTGAAAGTGTAAATGAATATGGAATGCCCCTTGTGATTTATCATGTCTTTTTTGTTGTAACACCAAGTCTGAGCCAAAATAATGTGAAAATTAATAGAATGTAATGAATGAACATACTTGAATTTCAAGTGCTACGTAGGAATTATTGGCACTAGGAAATAAAGCTGCATTTTGCATGATTTTCCTCACTAATGTGAATACTCCTAGACTTCATTCTAAGCAAATACAATGTGACGTTCAAAATCATTAGCTTTTAAGTTCATCATATCTGTTTCCTTTTTGTGTACAAAGTCAGTGGGAAGTACGTGGGTGACACTAAAAGTCTTTAGATGCGGCAACACTGATTGCAGCAATACATTGTCTCTAGGATATGTTGAAGTTAGTAGTCTGTGAAGTGTGATAATGCTGCAGAATTTATAGTTGTTAATTGTTGTGTGCCAGAAATTAGTCAATTATTGTCGTGTGTGTACAGTAAAATGGATTTAACACGGGAGCACTTGAGAGCAATGATTTTTTACGATTTTCGAGCAGGTTTAACGCAGCAGCAATGTTATGAAAGGCTCAGAAATGCATTTCAGGAGAAAGCCCCATGCCATGCGACTGTGTTTAATTGTTTTTTAGAATTTCCACGTGGACGTCAGAAACTCAGTGATGAATTACGTGATGGTCGTCCTGTGACAGCAACTTCTCAAGAAAACGTCGACAGAGTGCGTCGCATGATAGAGGAGGATAACCGGGTGACATATGCAGTTATTAGTGCAACACTGGGTATTGGTATGAGTCAGGTTCAAACGATCCTGCATGACCGCCTTGGTGTCAGGAAGCTCTGTGCCAGATGGATCCCACACCATCTTACTCAGGAGCAAAAGCAGGCACGGGTCACATGGTGCATGAAAATGCTGGACAAATTTAACCAAGGACAATCAAATGCAGTGTATGACATCGTAACAGGTGACGAAACTTGGGTGTACTGTTATGAACCCGAGAGCAAACGACAGTCGACGCAGTGGATCTTCCCAGATGAAGACCCACCAACAAAGGTCAGGAAGGGACGAAGTGTTGCCACTTTCTTCAGTCAGACGGGCCATATTGCAACAGTGCCGCTACAAGGACGTCGGACCGTTAATGCTGAATGGTACACTACGGTTTGTTTACCGGAGATCGTACGGAAAGTTCGTGAAAAACGCCCACGAAGTCGCATTATTGTGCATCAAGACAATGCGCGCAGCCATACAGCAGTACGAACAATTGAATTCTTCAAAGCCTCCAACAACGAAGAAATGACTCACCCTCCTTACAGTCCCGACCTCGCCCCTTATGATTTCTTCCTGTTCCCTAAAATCAAGGATACATTACGAGGTCCTTCATTTCCTACTCCCGAGGAGGCAGTCACCGCCTTCGTTCAGTGCATTCAAGAGGTGCCTGCAGATGTGTGGTCCCAGTGCTTTTACACTTGGTTTGAGCGGATGAACAAGTGTATCAACTGTCATGGAGAATACTTTGAAAAATTATAGCATTCATACTTTTGGTCTCCAGTGTTTTACTTGCGCGTGTCTAAAAAGTTTTAGTGTGACCTATCGTATTTTACTCAAATCTGCAACTTCGAGCCACAATTCAGTCCCCATGAACTCCCCAAGCAGCAATACTTCACAGCAAGAGAAGTGTCTCTCAAGGTAGCTGAAAACAGATTTTGGCTTTAAACCACAAAAGCAGAAATTCTGTGTTTCCAATGTTTCACAAACTTTTTGGAAAAGATGCAGCATTCCAACAAATTCGCTGCTTCATGTTTGGTTAATGTGGTTTCCAAGGAATGCCTTGGATCACCGTCTTATGTGAATATTTGTGTGACTGATGTGAATAACAAGTTGGCGAAATGTTGGAAATAGTGTCTGCATGATTATGCACTTAAAATATTAGGGATGCTAATTTTTGTTTCTTTTTGCGCAGGTGTTGAATTTTATTATAAGTCACTATGATGCATTTTCGTTAACTCTTCGTTCTGGGAATCCATTTTTGTCATTGGAATATCTGAATGAATTATCATTGTTGACAGGAATTATTGCTAATACAGTAACTGAAGGTAAGTGCTTTTCTTCATGTCCATAATAAAGCACCTAGCAATATGCTTTGTGCATTATTTTAAAAATATGTAACTTTGTGTTTGTCCCACAATTTAAATTGAGTAATTTTCATGAACACTAGTTTACACCCCCATCCCCCTTTCCACACACACACACACACACACACGCACACATACGAGGTGGTATCAAAAAGTTTCGAGACTAGCTCGATTTACAAGAAGGTTCTCTATTTCTCTATGTTTACCTTGAAAATAGTTAATGGAGAGCAATACAGTGCTCCCAGCATTCCTACCACTTCTGGAATATGTCATGGAAGTCTCTTTTCGAAGCATGT
The DNA here is from genome assembly GCF_977018435.1 of Lepisma saccharinum. Taxonomy (NCBI): domain Eukaryota; kingdom Metazoa; phylum Arthropoda; class Insecta; order Zygentoma; family Lepismatidae; genus Lepisma; species Lepisma saccharinum. The sequence goes on from NW_028143087.1 coordinate 289,662, forward strand.
CAAGCACCTTCTGTGATTAGAGCTGGATCTCCTCAATGTAGTGAAAACTGTAACATTTGAGTTGGATCTTAATCTTCGGGAAGTTCACAGGAGCCAAATCTGGTTCCGTATGACACACTGACAATGGCAGCAATGTTGTGGATTGTTCTCTGATGATCCTCTTGCACAAGTTACTGAATGGTTTTGACATTTTCAGGGGTTGCACTAATTGAAGGCCTTCCTGATCTCTCGTCATCTTCCAGTGATGTTCTTCCGCTCTTGAAACACATGTGCTACTCAAAACACCTCGAAGGACTCATTGCAGCATCACCGTAAACTTGCCGAATCATGTGAAGTGTGTGTGTGACAGGTGTGCCAAGTTTCACGCAGAATTTCACTTTCAGTCTTTGTTCAATCTTGCTGTCCATGATGAAATCGCAGATGTGGTAACGCACGTGGTCCGAATAGCACCAGTTGCACAACTCCCGATGTACACAGGACCATACCTTGTGACACACTGACCCACGAAGGCCGGTGCTTCCTGTTACTCTGCATGTAGCCTTGTGCTGCCATCTGTTGGCATGTTAAAGAACTAGTCTCTGAATTTTTTGATACCTTTATGCTTGTAAAGGTAAATACGTATGTTCAAATATGTTTTTTTAAAGGATTTCTTGATATTGGATGAAGACATTGATGTGCACATTAAGTATACACTGAAAACTCAATTGCATTTACCCAGATTTGTTTTAGAGCATTATACATTGTAAGATTTTTAAACACAGGCCTCTGAGAAACCCCTAATTTAGGTTCCACACCACATGCCCTCAGTTTAAGGCTTCATTACTGAAGGTGCCTAGGTTACTGCATATGGTGTGATGTAATTATGATGCATTTTATCATGATTCAGAGTTGCAGCAAAATTCTACAGAATCTGCCTCTGGCATGTAAATATTAAATACAGTTTAAACTATTCACTCATTGTTTGAATTAGTTTTTAAAATAATTATTGGTTAATTTTATAGTGGTTCCTTTTTGTCAAAAAGGGTCATTCCATGTCAAGTGGCGTAAGGCAAAGCATGTGTCATTTTTGGCTGTACCACTAAGGCTCATACAGCCTGAATAGTGCATGATGCTATGTTGAATATTCAAGCACCTTAGATTGAAACACGTATTTCCATTTTTTGCTATGTGCACTAATAACCGAGTTGCCTATGGGACCAGACTTTTGAATCACCCTGTATTTCTAATCACTGTGGTTGTAAACATCAGCTTCATGTACATCAATTCAAACAATATTGTATTTAATTTTGGTTAGACTTTTACTTTCGAATTTTAGGAATTTGTCTGAAAATATGTTGTGTATTACCTAACCTAATGTAAATTTAACATAACTCCGGATCCCATTGGCATCTCATTTTAAAATTTTGTACAGGTATTGAGTAATAGCTAGGGGCATGCATATTTCGTTTTTGCCGAAAACACGAAATTTGAAAAAACACATTGTAGTGTTAATTTTTCATGTTTTTGAAAGGTGTGAGATGCATTTTGTGACCATGTTTTGTCACGAAATAATGAGAAATGAACTGCAAAAAGCGAAATTATCTCTTAAACACGAAATTTAGGGTTTATTCACGGACGTGACAACTTCTGAGGTCTGAATTATCCTGAGAGTTCTGCAATTCCCGGAAAATTGATTAATTCTGCTGTAAATATTGGAGAATCAAAAATGGACTCCTTTACACAGAAATAAACTTAATACTCGGATAACTACATAAACGGGCTATTAGAAGAGAAATGTTAATTCTGTGGAATAAGTGTAGTTTTTAAATCAAATTTAGGATTATATTCACAATTTTAAAACTAAAATGTATTTTTATATACCACTTTTCATCCAATTTTTCACCGCTATAACACCGATATTTTATTTTATTTACCGCTTTTGAACCCGAAATTGATTCAGTTTTTATACCGAAATTTTGCTTTTTTATTTACCAAAAATATGTGCCTCTAGTAATAGCGTATGTATGATATATTTTTTTGGGAGGAAAAAAATAAAATACTTGTTTTTGAGAAAATGGCTAACAAAAATTTCTTTATGCCACCTTCAATTGTTTTTTTTTTTTACCCTGCCATACATGTCTCATGTGAAAGAGCACTTCAAGACCTTTCTAATGCTGTCCGAATCACTTCTATAGGTGCCATGATTGCTAAAATATTGCAATTTTAATTTAAGAAGACGTTGAAAAAAATGGCAAAAATTGCACAATTTGCACCACTGTAATTTTGGAAATACAAAAGATATGGAACTTTGCATATTTTCGTACCTCAGGTGGCCCTTCCAGTATGCTAAATTTCAAATCAATCAAAATGTAACAAAAATAACCCACAGCTCTACAGCACCTTGAAGGGCCTTGGCTTACCTACCGACTCCTGGTCTCCCTCCCACACTGTTCCGCCGTCACCTTGTTGGAGCGTGGAGTTCTTAGACCAGTAAAGGGGGACGGGTGATCAGCCCGACGAACCCCCAGCCGTTGTTGTAGGTCTTCTCGACCGGGTTACGCTCACTCACTCGGAGCTTCCCAATTTCCTCACGATGGTGGGTTGCCACCGGCCCTATACGTAGGCCGAATAAATTCCGACCAGAGCCGGATTCGAACCTACGCCGTCCCGCAGCGAACGATCTCAAGACGAGTGAACGCCTTAACCCGCTCGACTACGGAGGAGGAGGAGGAGGAGTTTGAAAAGTACCTCTTCATTGGTTGATTTCATGTGGAATGGCCCCATTGTCCTTACCAAGAAAAAGTCCTATCCCTATATGTTAATATCATTATGCAGAATATTTTATTTTATATGATAGTAAAGTACTTAATAATTTGCAATAAAGTAGCGGGTGGCACAGGGAAACTGGAAAATTTCAATTGACGTAAATGCAGGAAAAAGTACATGGAAATGCACGTACAGAGTATGCATGATTGAAATGCATTAACTGTGGCACTTACATGTCACTTTACTTCTTGAAGATGACACCGGAAAGATGTGTTCCATCTCAGCGTACACATTCTGACAGTCTGCTGCGGAAACTGTGGAATGCTCGGTGTATCATGTCTCGAGGAATGCCAGTGATTTCTTCTTCAATCTTCTGTTTCAGTTAAGTGAATGTTGCAGGACGTATGCTGTACACTTTGCTTTTGAGATGTTCCCACAGAAAGAAATCGCAAACACTGAGATCAGGGGATCTTGGAGGCCATGGAATATCACCGTTACGTGAAATGACCCACCTTGTAAACAATTTGCGAATGTCCTCCATCAACTATCGAGCAGTATGTGACGTGGCTCTGTCCTGCTGAAACCACATGTTTTCCATGTCAAGATGTGCATCGTGCAACTTCGGTGCAAAGAAAGTTTCAAGCATAGCAACATACTGAGCCGATGTCAGTGTTGTTGGAATGCCCTCCTCACTTTCAAAAAAAATAGGGCTGATGACACCATGATATGACACTGCACATCATACTGTAACCTTGGTGCCATGTAGTGGACACTCGTGAAGCTGACAAGGATTTTCCTGTGCCCAGTAATGGAAATTCTGCCGCTAAGGTGGAAATGCGTTTCGCTTGACATCCACAAATTAAGAAAATTGGCATCCTATTTAACCTTAGCCAACACCAGTTCGCAAAGGCCCTTACGCAACACAGGGTTGTGAGGATGTAATTACTGCACAATCTGTAACTTACAGGGGTGGAACTGTAATTCATGCATTGTTCTTTGTATGCTTCTTCGACTCAACTGTAGCGCTGATGCATGTTGTCGAAGGGAGCGGCGAGGGCTCCTCTCAATGACAACTCGAACTGATTCCATATTTTTTGGGGTATGTACCGTTCGAATGCTACTTGGGGCTTCTTCTTCAGGGCTGTACCAGTTTCTTTGAAATTGTGCACCCAGGTTGTAATCGCGTGAGCTGATGGGACAGGACTATGACATCCTAGGTGCCGAAATACCCTTTGCACTGCAGTCACACTATCACCGTTCTTATAAAACGCATTCACAGTGACCGCACGTTCCGCACCACTCCAATGCACCATCATTACTAAATGCAAAGCCTTCTCAATGATATTGCATCGGTCCCAAACAAATGCCGGCGCTACAGTGTTGCTAATCCTAGATTGAAAGTGTCCCTTTTCCCTGCGCCACCTTGTACAACCCATTTTAAAAATTTTGATGGTAAATTTTGCTGTATAATTTGCTTTCAGAAATGTATTCAAACACTTCAATGACTGTGAATGCCATGGATTTGGATATGAGAGGTTCCATAAACAACATCAGGAGCATGATGATGTGTCTCTTCCAACGCTTTGTTCTGACGGAAACTGTGTTAAGGAACTTGCAGGCAAGCAAGGACTTGTCTGCTGACGAGAAGCGACAAGCCATGTTGTACTGTTTCAAAATAGCAGCCAACATCCTTCTGTACATTCACAATATATCTTTCACTCAAAAATCTTCCAGAACGCAAGAGGATATGGTGCTTTCCCTTGGCGTAACGGATTCACTTGGAATTGAGAGCAGGGGAAAAGGTATGCATTTATTTATCCATAACACTTTTTTCTTCGTAAACTTGGACTTAATACAGGGTGTCTACAAATGATTGTAGCTGACTCAAATATTATTTGTAACTATAGTATTATATGTAATTTGTTCGAATGCGATGTTATAGGACAAGTATCTAACAATGTTTTGTTTCTTGTTGCATGTGTTGTACACCAGGTTGTGCAATTACACATAAAAAAGGTCTTCTACATGACACACAAATTACATGTAAAAAAAACCATAAAATATGTATAAAACGTAAAGTACGTAAGGAATTTGTATTGGAATTTTATAAACTGCCATATTCACATTCACATCATAATTACAATACACAAGTGTACAATACGCTTGGAAAAATAATTTGAAACTGTTACTAACACTTTTAAATCCAATCCAAATAAATTGTCGTTAATCGTTATGTTATAAAGACAAGTACTAATTCAAGACATATATATCAAAAGGTTTCTAAAAAAAAGGTAAAGTGTTCCCCTGTGCATAGCACCACGCCATGAAGGCGTATAGGGGGTGTGGGGGTAACGCCCCACACTTTCTTGATCTGGTCGTGAGTGGGGGTGATGTGATCAGCATCACGCCCCTGACCGCCTTTACCCCCCAGGGTTTCCCCCAGGTACCCATGTTATTCGATGCTGGGTAGGCGCCGGGGCCGCTTCCACCGTTAGAAAAGTTCCCGGATTCTCAATTTTTAAAAATATGTGAAAGAACAGTTATACTTTTAAAAGTGTGTTAGTGTGAATGAGGGCGTGAGTTTCCTGTATAAAGTTTGTCTTAGTGACACAGTAAACAGGCCCAATGTGCGAATCTGGGGAACAAAAAAAAACATTACATCGTTCATCACATCGACATGCTACATCACGCTTGGGAAGAACTTGATTATGGAGTTGATGTTTACAGAATCACAAAGGGAGAACTTATTGAACACTTGTAATGTTTCATAAAACTTGTTCACGTTTCTTTACAAAACTGTAAAGTTACTTCATGATACGTTCAATTATACACGTACAGGAACATCATGAAACTGCTCCAATCATTTGTAGACACCTTGTAAAAATAATTTCATTGCAGTAGAATGCAACTTTGAAATTCAACTTCCAGTATAGTTTATGTTGTATAAATAACAATTTTTGCAGAAGGGACAGATTAACTTGCTATTCATACTGGCGTATTAGTCACATCAGTGTATTAATTTTTGGTAAAATTGCCAGTAATTTTATCCTTGTGATATTTCTATAAATCACCTGTAATTTAGATAGAATCCTACCATTACCTTATAATTGTAATGGACGTAAAGACAAAATTCATGTACCCTGGATCAGTAATGTTATTGATAATTTTACCAAAAAGTGATAAGTGTTACACCGATATATGGCTATATGTATTGGCTAGTGCTGCTATAGTATCGATTAATCTGTGGTGCCCCTAATTATAATAAAGGATATTGGACAATGTTCGCTTCATGATTTAAATATGTTGATGAAACCAAGGAATGTGTACATTTCCAATGTATTTAGTATGGACAGAACAGATTAATCCGTACTCTGTCAGTATCTGATGATATAGGCATATTGGTTTGTCAGTTTACTGGTAACATTATCGATAATTTTACTGATCCAATATATCTATAAATATCTTACAATTTATTGCAATACTCTATTTGTTATGATCTTTATGTATATAAATATACACACTCCATGTCCTACTTCTCTTAAATGTAACTCTCTAAATATGCAGCTTCTTTTGCATTGCAGTCATGTGCTAACAAATATTTATTAACAATTTGAATGGACCATTTACATTCTTCAAGGATCATTTAGAATTTTATATCGGATCGGTAGAATATCGGTATCGGTAAATTTGATATTGGTACTGTGTCGGAATCGACATCTCTAATTGGGCCATCTCTAATTTATTTCCTTTCTACATTTACTAAAATTTTTAAACACAGTAGGAAGGTGATGTAGAAATTGAAAATTTTAAGACTTTGTTGCATATTATTACAAGTAGTTTTTAAAATTATACGTTTGTTTTCTTGCAGATTCATTTCAAGGATCGCCTGACCTAGGATTGCTTCTTCATCAGCTGGCTCAGTGTGTGTCGCATCATCGGAAACAGAAATCAAATCTTGACAAGCTACAGAACAAGTTGGCCAGTCTTCCACAGATGAACACTCAAGAGTTAAAAGAGGTACATTAGATCTCTGCTCACTTTTTCTTATGTATTTTAACATTGTCTGGAATATTCGGGGAATTTCACTTCACACACACATACGAGGGCTATTTATTTTTCAACCTCCGATATAGCATAAAATCAAAACCACAGTGAATAGCAAAATGGGTTTATTGACAAAAGTTACGTACGTGTATAATCTACTTTTCAACATAATCAACAAGAAGATTCAGACATTTATCGAACTGGTGCACCAGCTTTCCAATACCCTCTGCCAAAAAAGGTGCCGCCTGTCTGTAGAGACAGGTCTGCACAGTGTCCCGAATCTCCTCATTGGTGTGGAAGCGCCGTCCTCCCAACAACTTCTTCATGTCAACCAGTAGCATACCTCGCACTTGGCGGGAGAATTGATAGTAGCAGACATCTCTACGTGCGCGTCGCTCAGCTTCAACTGAAGCATTGGTCTTGGCAGTGGTGGTGGAGTGGATGCCAATCACACTGCCTGATGCCCTGCTTCCTAGTGCTTCACGGGCCACCTGGCAGCACCATCGGAGGTTGAAAAAAATAGCCCTCGTACATACAGTGAAACACAGATTTTTTGTTTTCTCACCGAAACATACAATTGCATTCTTTTGAGAAGTTTTATCAATATAAGGAGTATTAATACATATATGGAGCACTTGATTGCAATTTATTCTTTAGCTCAACGATAACATTGCACACTATGAGCAGTAATTGTAGTTTCAATTAGACTTCTACGGAATTTTTGCAATACATAAAACAACGAACATTGAATTACTTTTGGATCAAGACATGTTTTTATGTACACATTTTTTAAACTATGTACTTGCAAGGTCTGTGATATTACAATTTCTTCGATTACGATTTTTGAAAATCATTTCTGAGGTAAAGGTTCTACGCAAATCATGTTTGAATGTGACACTTGAGTGTGACATCTTCTCACTAGGTAGATGTTGATGTAATTCATGAATATTCTGAAGCAAATTTATTGGTAATTCATGCATACAATTGGAGAATAATATTTACACACAAATACTGGTTCATATTTTGAACAAATTTTAATTATTGCATATTTCAAGTATTGGTATCAGTATTGGTGGGAATCAGTAAGAGTATCGGCATCGATATCCATATTAGTTGAAAGTGGTATCGGCTCAGCTCTAATTTTAAGTTTCTTCGGCTTGGTCCTCTGAAAAACTTATAATCGAGGATTCATTGTATCAACATACGAGGGCTGGATAAAAAGTAGCGGCAACACTGTCACATGTGATTATGTGAGAAACAGGGTTGAGTAGCAGATAACGGAAGGTTAGATGAGAAAGTGTGGCAAGTAGGAATGTCTGTGTGCAATTCTGCAGATACTGCAGTGTCATGAAGGAGAGTACAAGCAAGCAATCAAACAATATGTTCATGAAACAGGAACATTGTGCTGAATCAGAATTGAAGTATCACGTAATCGGAGTACACAAGAATGTTGTCAGGGACTGCGTGAGGCATGTGGTGATGCAGTGCTCCTGTACCCTTTACCCCACACTCAGGAACGCCATCATCCTGCATGACAAGGCAACTCTGTGAAGGCTCCTGTGTCAACGGGCAATGGGAGGAACTGGAACACCTGCTGTATTCACCTGATATCAGTCCATGTGATTATGATCTCTGCAAAAATGAGAGAACCACTTCACGTGAAGTATTATGCTAGAGAAGCCCTCATCCGTGCCATAGGGCAATCTCTGCTGAACATCTTCATGCACTGACGGTATATGACTCCTTTCACTAGTGTGGCAAAATGTGATTGACATAGGGGGGGATTATATTGAAGCAGTGTAACTGGTGTTTCCTCTGCCAATGAAGCTTCATACGAATTATAGCAGTATTGCCACTACATTTTATCCAGACCTTGTATATACAAATGATGTCTACTAAACCAACATAATGTGTAAAATTGTGATATATACAGTGGAACCTCGATTTTACGTTTTTCATGGGACCAAACTAAAAACTTAAAATGAGGGAAAATGTAAAATCGAGGAAAATTTCTTAACGTTTTCCTATGTTAGGACCATCAAGGTTGAATGTATAATGTGGAAAATGAAAATTGAGGAACATAAAATCGGGATTCTGTAGAATTGAGGCTGAGCGAAAGCACAGCGTGGCAAATCTTACACAAGGATATGGAATTCCATCTGTACAAACTTGTGATCGTGCAGAAGTTACCCAAAGAAGATTATCCATAATGTTCAGCCATGAAAATGCAATCCTTATGATGGGTGCAGCTGACATTACGTGTAATGCTGTCACCCCATGCTGAGCCCAGCTGACGCGATCCAAACCGTGCTGAAAATCGCATGCCTGAACGAGTTCAATGCCACCTACTTTCATCTCTACCCCCTATCCCTGCTTCGAGATCCTCAATTGAAAACCGTCATTTCCCATGATGTACCCTGTATATTTGTATGTTTGTGTGTGGATGGTGAGAGGCACTAATATGTATGGTTGAAATAGAGACTACATCTGCTTGTAACATTGAATTTTTGGAAAGTTCACCTTGAAAACTGGGAATTCTACTTGAATATTTTCATGGTCCTAGAGGGGCCACCCTGAAGTAAAATATAAATTCAGCATGGTCTGATAGTAGTTAAGGGTTAATATTGTTGCATCAGTATAAGCTCTGCCATAATTTTAATCTTGTTATGTAAAGGGTGTTTCATAAAGTGCGGAGGTTTTAAATCGCTTGTCTTTTTTTTTTTGTTTGAGGGTTGGCAACACTGTTCTTATTTTCGTTATCTCTTTTCATTCCAATTATTAATTGAGCAATTTTTTTCAGATGTTCAGTTGAGTTGCCACGGAGCAGTTCACTATCAAGCAACGCATCGTTATTTTAAAGAAAGAAAAAAAAACATAACAGAAATGTGGAGTGCTATGCAGAGACAGTTCGTAAACTGTTGACTATGCAGTAGCTATGCGTTGTTTGCTTAATGGATGTTTATAAGTACTGGAAATCACATATTCACGGTATCCAGTTCATCCAGAGCAGGCCACTCTGTTTCTGTAATGTGTTTTCAGAATAGTGAACCGCTCCATGGCAACTCAACTCGTCTAGAAAAAAAAATTAAAAAAATTGCTCAATTAATAATCAGAATGATAAGAGATAACGAAAGTGATAAGAACAGTGTTGCCAACCTTCAAACAAAAAAATGGCAACCTGCGCACTTTATGAAACACCCTTTAGTTATGCACTCGATTATTTTATCCTCTTTCAAGTTCATTTATGTTAGTGTTGTATCAATTTCATCTGTAATCAGCAAAGGGAGTTAGGAGTATTAATATCGTAATGCCATGTCTTTTTAAAACAGTTCTTGCCAGAGGAAACCAGCCCTACCACTTCAGTCAGTGACTGCAAGAGAATAGCTGCTCATCACCTGGAAAGGATTGTCTCTGGATACAAGGCTGAATTGGAGTGTTGCTCATTCATCATAGAAATGTCCGTGTACCTGCTGTGGTTCCACCTCGATTTCTACATGAGACGAGCTCTTCCTAAAACTAAACTAGAGCTTTCAGTTTTTGAGAGTAAGTTTTTTTCCATATTGTTTATTTCTACAACGGTGATATCCTAATATTGGGCCATTGACCCACTGCACCCCCTCGAGAATTATGTCGAATTTTTTTTTAATAGACGGATATCAATGTTTTATGTAATATGAAAGTGGTTCCAGCATTAGGAAAGCACAAATAATGGAGATATTTAATCCCAAAGAATGGCCCACGTAAGTTAAAATCTGCAGTTTGGAGTATTTTTGCCACTTTTGTTATTAAAAACTGTTTGTATGCACACTAAAATAGCGAAAGAACAAGTTGAAAATAACTATTAAAACCTAACCTAGCAATGTAAAGTTATAGCTGCTGTTGTGGAAAGTACTTTGGGTGCTATATTCACTTGTGCAAAGCCTTCGGGCTGTTCTGCTACATGATAAAATAACACCCTAAGGTAACAGATGTACTTTACTTTATAATAACACATTTCCACAAGGAGAAATCAACAGCAAATGTTTATAAACAACAAAATCTTCATAAACCATGCAAAATATTTCACTTTCTCCAGGAGGTACAGATGGTCAAGGGTATTTAACCTTTTGGGACCCAAGCATCTCGATCGAGATACCCAAATGTAACCCTCCCGGTACCAAGCATCTCGATCGAGACGCTGTGTCAAGGTCGTAGGTTTTACGTTATAACTTTTCTATTTTTGGCTAGAATTTCGATTTTTTTTATATTGTTCCTAACACATGTATTTAACAGAAATGTTTTTTTGCATTTTTTTTGGTCTTCATGAGAATGGAGGGGAAAAGGCGGGAAAAGGCAGGAAAAGGGACTTCTCTTTTGCGTCTCTTTTCAAGGTCAAATTTTTGCTGACAAAGGAAGACCGGCTTTGTTGTTCTAAAGCAATGCTTTTCACTCCCTCCTGTTAACTGCATTCGAAGGAAGCTTGTTTATCAGTATCCGATGTCAAAACAAAATGAAAGTTTTCCATGAGGGCGCAAGCAGGGGGTGGGGGGAGGGGGAAGACTGGTTGTTGAATCTGCGTTGTGAATATGGAATTTTGAAGCACACTGAAAGAAACCTTTGTTTTTTTAGCACAAGTGTCCACAAGTTGCAACAGGGGTTACCCTGCATTGTCTAAAAATAGAATTTCAAGCAGCTGCAAGAATCGGCGCTCATTTTTCACTGCGTTCTAGCTTTCCGTCCGTGAATGTTGTGTGTAGGTGTCGTTTTGTGCCCAAGTGCGAGGACATTTTTTGGGTGAAGTGACAATTTTTTAAAATAATTTTTGAGGGGATTTCCCCCTTTCCCCCTCCATATGTACGCCGAATGTGCATAAATTATATATCATCTGAATCTGTGATTCATTCTGCGTACAACTGTATATCGTTCATATCTCAGGGCAAATAGTCTCTGAGCTAAAGTAATTTCAAGGTTACGCTGCATTTTGAAGCTTGAATCAGTGGCGTGCCGACCATTCCTTTTGGGGGTACAACTCAAGTTACATTGGTCATATGATAATAATGCAAATATTTTTGTGTTCCTTACATGTCAGCGATCATTTCCATGTGCATGTCGACACTGTCATGTACTTTTTTCTTGAGGGGAGGGTGGGGGAACCAAATATTTTTTTTCCGGAAATTTGAAATTTTGGGAAGTTAGCCCCCTCCCCCCACCACATATACGCCAAATTGGCAAAAATTTTATATAGTCTGAATCTCTGGTTCATTCCGCATACAACGGTATATCACTCATCTCTCTAGGGCAATTAGTCTCCGATCTACACTCATTTAATTGAAACTGCATTTTGTTCAAAATCAGCTTGGGCATCAAGGGGGTTACATGTGAAAATGGCCTTGGGCACCAAAAGGTTAAGTTACCACTACATAACTTACGTAAGCCATTCCATGAAGGGGAAAGAAAAAGGCAAAATTGACCTCAACCTTTTCAATTTATTTTAGATTAATCAAAGAATATACTTTCTCTAATATACGAGGGGAAAATCAAAAAGTAAGTTACACCTGAACTGTGTGCCTGCACTAAAAGCAATACAATAATCATGCTTTGTGGCAACACTGTAAGCAAGGTTTTCTTCCCACACCCAGTTGGTTTAGTATGTGAGTAGTCACCGTGTGAGTGCTTTGTATTGAGGTGTGCTCTGTCGTCAGACTTTTGTGGCCACAGAGGCTTAATCGGAGCGACATGTACAAATATCTTGGTGCAGAGTCTGAAGAAGACCTTGCTAGAAGGTTGAAACGTTACATTTTGTTTGTTTTATAATAAAATAAATTTCTGCCTTGGTCAGCATATTGAATTTTCATAGATTGGATATGAATCAGAACAAGTTTCAAAGCAGATGATGCAATTTAGATTCACCAGTTGCACCAGCTCTGGAGACTGGTGTAAAATGATGATGTAATGGTTTAACCTGGGGAAAGCTTTTATGCACAGTGGTGAAATACGGAATGCCGATGTGTTCATCAGCAGTGAAAGCACCCCCTTAATTAATGTGTACAAAACGGGGGCATACCTAGCAGGGTTACCCGGGGTGTTCTTTTTTCAGGGGGGGAAACACTCAAAAGTGTGTTTTTCATGAACTTTTGCAAATTATTCCATTAAATTCTCATGAGGCTCAACGATCGAGAACAGTTTGAGAAAACTTAAAAAATAAAGAGGTTAGCAGAACTTATAATAATCCAAATAATTACAGTACAAGTCACAAAGTACATATTTTCAGAATGTGGTTGAACAGAGCTTATAATTTTGAAAAAATAAGTGTGACGGCACTTTCGTTATCAGTTACTTCCTTATGTGCGGATCCATAGTTTAATCTGTAATAATAATCAATTGACACAGTAAAGTTTTACATTATGAAACGTGCAAGGGAGAATTAAGTATATTATATTGGAAGTCTGAATTTAATTTGTGTTTATGCTTTTGATTGTGTGGAAGTAGCATTAAACTATTTGACTCATATGGAGTAATTAAATCAAAACATCTTTTAAATGAGCCGCTGTAGTCTAGTCAGTAGGGCATCTGACTCCCATGACCATATTTCGATTCCCGGGTAGGGTATTCTAAGGTTGGAATTTTTCCGGCCTTGTTCCCACATAAAGTCGCTTTGGGGCTCACCCAGCCTCAAATCAATGGGTACTTAGGGGCAACCATGGCAGGTAAAGGTGACCGGAGCATGATGCTGATCACATCACCTCCAAAATTGCCAAGAATGTGTGGGGCCGTAAGTCATGCACTTATAACACCATTAAGCCTTGTTTCCATGATAAAGGAGGACGAAGCATCTTAAGAATAGCGAAGAATGCAAACAAGAAGAAAGAAAACAGAGAAGAGGCAGGGATTATCTACGAAGTGAAGCGTAAAGAATGTCAGTGTGTGTGTACATAGGAGAAACAAAAAAGAGGCTGAAAGACAGGTTGAAACAACATGACATAGAGTGGGATGAGGCTAAGCAGATAGGAAGGGAGAAGAGAGTACTAGTGATAAATTTAAAATAATATATATAATATATATAAACACATGAGTGAGTATCGTTGAAAGTCTTATATACGATACTCACTCACGTAAGTGTTTATATATATTATTTTAAATATAAATAGTTAGTAAACGCACAAATCCAATATGTGTACTAGTGATAAAATGGAATTAGGCTAAGGAAATATAGAAGAAAGGTGAAGAAGACAATGAAGTGGAATGGGGGACTGAAGTTAAACAAAGAATGGAAGAAGGTGTTAGAAAGAGTGGAAAGGACAAAAGCAAAGGAGTAGAAAATAAGGAAGAGGAATAAAGAAAGAGAGAATAAGGAAAAAAAGCATGAGATAAGGAGTCCAACCACTTTACAGGTGAAAGGAAATGTTTATCTAAGTCCCCTGTCAGGTGAAACAACAGTTGACAGGAGAAGTCCACCTGCTGGAACACCTGGAAAGGAATGTTCCAGATAAACAATTTCCTAATAATCTTGTCTCTGGAGGGGAGTGATTTTTATGTATATATATATATCTTCCTGTTTGTGTACCTTATTTCATTTGTACTTGGTACAGAGTCTGAAGAAGACCTTGCTAGAAGGTTTAAACATAACATTTAGTTTGTTTTAAAATAAAATAAATTCTGGTCAGCATATTGCGATCTTTGTCGTCATGCACTTTCATATTCTACCACAATTTTTACAAAGAAAAAGCAAGTGCACTAGTACGCAAGTAAATACAGTGTATGCACATACTTTCACATTTTGCCAATTAGAAAGGAATAGTGAGTTGAGTTGACTAGATATCTCTCTACCAAACAGATATCTTTGGATACAGTATAATTTCAAACCTTTGTGTAGGCCAGAGTTTTGAGTTCAGTGCAGTATTGAATAAAATATAGTGCATGATTTTGGAAAGGCATGTGGTGGGGTGTGAAATGGGCAATGATTGACAAGCCATCCATTTAGGGACTATTATAACTGCCTTACATTTTGAATTATTTAAGTAAAATTATTTCTGCAGCTAGAAAACCTGATTGACTGCAGTGGTATTGCATACAAGTGAAATAAAAAATCACATTTGAAGATAGTGGGTAAAAGTAAAGTAAAGTGCTTCCCTGTGCTTTGCACCATGTCATGAAGGCGTATAGTGGGTGTGGAGTTAGGGCCCCACAGTTTCTTGATCACGGCCGAAGGGGGGTGATGTGATCAGCACCATGTCCCTGCTCAACTTTACCCCCCAGAGTTTCCTCCAGGTACCCACTTCATGCAATGCTGGGTGGTTGCTGGAGCTGCTTGAACAAGTGGAAAAAATCCCGGTTCTCCCCCACCGGGGATCGAACCCGGGCTTCTCGCATGTTAGTCAGATGCCCTAAAGATAGTGGGTGAAAAATTGATTTTTCTCCATGTTGCATGTTCT
The DNA here is from genome assembly GCF_977018435.1 of Lepisma saccharinum. Taxonomy (NCBI): domain Eukaryota; kingdom Metazoa; phylum Arthropoda; class Insecta; order Zygentoma; family Lepismatidae; genus Lepisma; species Lepisma saccharinum. Next base: position 304,862 of record NW_028143087.1, read on the forward strand.
ATACCATGCTGTACAATTGTTTCCAAAACTGTATAGAATACATTTACAGAGTGTAAGGAAAATAAAATAAATTTAAAGCTTTCTAGTTGAGATTTTTAGTTACGAGGTAACCCGGTGAATTGGTCTTGAATTACATTTGAGAAACATCAGTCACCACGTTTGAAGATGAAGGACCAGTTTCCCCCATCTGACGAGGACTTAAATTCTGCTCATATTTGACAGCCATATTTTCATATGTTAAGAAACACAAGTCTCGAGCTTTAACATTTTTATCAAAAACTGAAATAATGTGTAAGTCATTAACTTTGTGACCAAAATAACTGCAGCAAATGTAGTTATTTTAAGCTGAAATTCACAAAGCAGCTAGATACATCCAGTGCATGTTGTGATTTAACATTTGAGTGAAATCCATCAAAGAATTTCAAGATAGGGATGAAAAATTATTTTTACATGTGCTGAGGTAGCTCCAAATTCTGATGACACTTTCAAATCTGTCTAAACTACATTATACTGCACACCTACATATACAGTGTCACAAAATAATGTTTACTCTCTTAGAACTTTAATAACAGAGAAACTATTTAAGATGACTTGACTGGACTTCCTGCATTTGAAGCTGCAATATCTATGTTGAGCATGTGTGAGAGCATATAGGCCTTCTTTTGTTGTTAGTCCCGTCACAGCCTACAAAGTAGTAGTCATTAGTGTACACAAAATGGCAGAGGTGAGAAATGCTTTAGATAAACGTAAGAAGAGTCAAATATCCATCCAGATCTCCTGCCTTAACACAGTTAAATCACTACATGAGGGGAATTGTGGTGAATGCTGTGTACGCCTCAAAGCCAGACACACTGAGTGATGTGGGACATGCAATTGAGACAACCTACACTTTCCTTCCCTCAGAAACCGTATCTGCTGTTTATTGATCTGTTCAGATTACACATAATGTATTACTTCCAATGGAGGTCATTTTGAGCATCCTTAACTTTAACCCCTTAAGTGTGGATGGTATGTATATATACGGCCTCCGCATTGTGCTGCTGTAGTGCGGAAGGCGTATATATATGCATTATGTTTGTTTCAACTACATTCAATTTACTGTGGCGTATATAGTCACACAGACATTTGGTGAGATAGTTCTAGCTGTAGTAGAAACAAAAAAATAGAAGGCGAAACTAATTTTTCCGTTCTTCTTCTTTCTTTTCGTCTTCTTCTTTTTCCTCTCTTGCTACTATTTTTTTGTTTCTACTACAGCTAGAACTATCTCGCCAAATGTCTGTGTGACTAAAAACGCCACAGTAAATCGAATATAGTTGAAACAAACATGAAGTATATATATGTACCTTCCGCACTACAGCAGCACAATGCGGAGGGTGTATACTGAATTTGACGAAAAAACCTACATTTTCCAGTAGCGACTTGTTCAACAAATTCCACACTTTAGGGGTTAAGGTATGTGACACCAAAAGGAGTTCATGCTTGTTGTTATTAGTGTTCCTGCTATTGAGGTTCCATGAGTGTAAACACTATATTGGGACACACTGTACGTAATCGTAAGCTGTGAAATTATGAAACCTAACATTTTTTTACTGTTCCTTTCAGCTGAAGGCGGCACGACCAAATTTTCACCTCAGCTATTAAGCCAAGTAAAGCAAGGTGTGTTGACTGTCCTGAATGAAGCCTTCTGTAAAACCGTAATTGAAACGCAACAGGTAACCATACTTATGCTAGTAACATATTGAATCTTTCTTTCTATTAAGAAGTTCCTTGACACTTTTTGACAATTTTTTCAGGTGAAAAATAGACTGATATACCGGGTGGTCCATTTATAATGATAGTATGGAATATCGCATGCAGAATGCATCCAATCGAAAAATTGCACAGAATAAAAGTTTGATACTATTAAGGGGGGTAAGTCAATGCCGCAAAAATTTCTCACTGGGAATTATTGGGTCTAGGAATTATGCATGATTTTTTTCTCCATAGACTTAAAACATTGAAATCCCATTGAATTTACATATATTCATAAATGCCATGAGGCACGTATTTCACAGTTTAGCTTTTATTTTTATCGAGGAAGGAAAAGACAGCTGCGTGGAAAATAAAACAGAATTCTCTCAATTCTTTTCCTTTATTAGTGTCCTTTGCAGAACAATCTAGCTGATATATCATAAAATTAATTAGGTAAATTTGAGTTGTAAATTTTATACAATTAAAAATTTTTCATTGATAAGTATATCCAATAACATTTGTGACTTACGTTTGTATACTCTGTCCCAGGAATCTTGGATCAAGCGAACAAAAATGAGTCCTGTGTGCACATATTGAATCAAGAGCAGGCTTGTTAAAGGTCCAGGAATTTTAAATAAATTCAATTACGGCTCAGGAGAGAAAGTCAGGAAGCGTAAATGTGTTCTGGACCATAAAGAAACTTCTTAGCTGTAAAGTATTTCAATTCGGTCCAGGAACCAACCAATTTAAATTTGGTCCAGGAACCTTTTTACCAGATCAATTTAAAAACTGTCCAGGAACCTTTTATCTGTATAAATTTAAATACCATCCAGGAACATTTTTTCAATTAAACAAAATGCAACTTTGATCGAATTTAAATTGTGCTAGAAAAAAGGTTCCCGTCCTCTTACGGACCCAAATAGAACCCATTAGAATGTATGGATTTCTGGATCCTTAATAATCCCATGTTTGATAATTTCCAGGAATTGTAAATAAGTTCAGTTCCCCCTCTGGAAGAGGAGATCAGCAAGTGTAAATGGGTTCTAGGCTGTAAAGAACCTTTTTCAGGATGAATTTAAATATGGTCCAGGAACCTTTCTTTCACTTCAATTTAAATTCAGTCCAGAAACCTTTCTTCCGGTTAAATTTAAATTCGGCCCAGAAACCTTTATTCTGGTTCAGTTTAAATTGGGTCCAGGAACCTTTCTTCCGGTTAAATTTAAATTCGGCCCAGAAACCTTTATTCTGGTTCAGTTTAAATTCAGTCCAGGAACCTTTCTTCCGGTTCAGTTTAAATTCGATTTATGCTAGCTTAGAGTAGGTTGGGTAATGCATGATAACATATTTTGATATCTAAATTCCTATAATTCAACAATTATGCATTACCTAAGCTAACCTAAATCTTATATAACTCCTGTTCCCATTTGCATCCAATTTTCAAATTTTGTATAGTTATTAAGCAATAGTGCATATATGGAATATAATTTTTAAAAAATAATAATAATAATAAATCATCTTCAAGTGTTTTTTAGCCTGACGTAAGCATGTAATATTTTGTGTGAAGGAGCCCTTCAAGTTCTTTCCAATGCCATCTAAATCACTTCTATATGTGCCCAGATTGCTGAAATATTGCAATTTAAAATTAACAAGATGGCGGATAAATTGGTAGAAGTCACACATTTTTCAACCCTGTAATTTTTTACACACACAAGATATGGATCTACAACTTTGCATTGGTTCCTACCTTATGTGGCTCTTTTGGTTGAGGACCTTGATTGATAAGTTTTGTAAGTGATATTTATGGACAGGAAGCCTACTGTTTGATTAAAATTATAGATACTTGAGTTTGGACTCCAATTAAAAATTAACCAATAGACCTACATAAAAACGAGTTACATCAAAATTTAATTTATTCAATTCTGCGTTAATCTATGCTAACATTTTTTTAGTATGCCATCTATTTTATTATCGTCGTGAGAACAGAAAAGTGCTTTTTGTTTTTAGTTTTGCAAACGATCACTCTCTTTGAAATTCTATAAATAAAAAACGGGTAGTGCAGAATTGAATAAGATAAATTTTGATGTAACTTGTTTTTATGGAGGTCTATTGGTTAATTTTTAATTGGAGTCCATACTCGAGATCTGTATTTTTTAATCTGAGAGTAGTCTATTGTGTATCCGTATCACTATACAAATTTTGTCGCGTTTGAACAGAAATATATCAATGATAACCATGAACACTTGGGATGTTGTTGCATACAGCGCATTTGGTTTAGCCTGAGCTCTGGCATGTGCAAAGTGGGAAATGTTTGTCTTCTGCAGAAGACATCATGTGACTCACAGGAGCAGTGTTGCAATTCACGCAAGTTACAATTCCACTAGACATGAAACTGGCAAAGGCTATATGCT